>NC_029790.2:97581939-97636139 GCF_000816755.2 Arachis ipaensis
CTTTTTGGCAAACGTTGGCGCATGAACAACACACCCTGGAGAGCAAAAGTTTGCGCCAACGTTTGCCTCTAACTTTTTGGCGAACGTTGGCGCCATGAGTGTGCAAGGGGAGGCCAACGTTTGAGCAAAAGTTTGACCCCAAACTTTTGCCCCAACATTGGCTCTTCATCTACTTTCTTTGCAATTTACAATTTCCTTTGCAATTGTTCTTGTTGGATCTAGGAAGGCATTGAGATCTAGACTTGGTTATCTAGTCTCTTGGGCCCTGAGATCCGGATTTCCCATTTTCAATTCTCTGTTTACTGCTTTCAAGCTCATTTTACATTTCTATTTTAAGATCCGGTTCAATTCAAGTCATCCTTTACTTCTCTGCTTGTTGCAATTTTACTTTTCCTTGTTTAATTTCTGCAAATCCAATTCCCAATTCCCTTTACAATTTAAGCCATTTACATTTCTTGCACTTTAAGATTCTGTAATTTATATTTCTTGCATTCTAAGTTTCTGCCATTTAATTTCTTGCTCTTTAAGATTCAGCACTTTAATTCCTGTTCTCTTTAATTTCATGCCAATTACCCATTCCCTTTACTTTCCATGAGATTTAAATTTTGCAAATCACAAATCTCTCAACCAAATCTTGATTCGCTTGACTAAATTAACCACTAAACTAAAATTTCTCAATCCTTCAATCCCTGTGGGATCGACCTCACTCCCGTGAGTTATTATTACTTGATGCGACCCGGTGCACTTGCCGGTGAGTTTTGTGTCGGATCGTTTTCCGCTACATCATGTTTTTGGTGCCGTTGCCGGGGATTGATTAGATTGACAATGATTAAGTGAAGTGGAGATCTAGATCAAGCACTTTTTCTTTTCTGTCCTTTAATTTTCAATTAACCCATTAACTGTTTGAATTTTTGCCTGAGATGACTGAAACTTCGCTTTAGCAACAAAGTGAAGCTTTCCTAGAAATTTCTGGCTCTATGCAATGCTCTTGCTTACACAAGAGAAGCAAATCTCTGCCACTAATATCCCAAGTCCATCAACTGTTCGATACTTTGTGCCAGCTAACCTTCTGAATCACATTCTGAGCTTGAAAATATTCAATCATCACTTGAATTGTTTGTGACTGTGCAGATCATGGAGGGGAACTCAACAAATTCTAGCAATCATGAGAGTAATATCCCCACCTTGGATGATAATGTAACCCATAGTTCGAAGCAACTATCCATAGCCATGAATGATGTTGCCCAATGGTTTGAAGCTTTTCCACAAGGAAGCATTATCGGATGGGAAGAACTGATGAGTGAACTCCTAGTCAAGTTGAACCCATCACAGAGAGTTGTTAAGCTAGAGGCAGAAGTGCATCCATTCACACAAGAGAAAGAAATTGAAGGTGCTCGTGCAGTCATAAGCCAAAACAAGCAGATGCATCAGCAGACTCTACAATAACTAGACATGATGGCCAGAAAAATCACTGAGTTGAGACATGCTGTAGTACATACATACAACCTGACTCAAAGCTCATATGGGTGTAATCAAGCTGAACACAGTTTTGGGGTCATTAACCATGAGCAACAAAGTTATGAGTAACTACAATCTCCAAGCAATCACTCTAGCGTGCTCCAACACAGGCCTCAGAATGATGTGTACAATCCACCTTGGAGAACTCATTCTAATGGGAGGGGGGTTGAGAACCAAAACCAAAGACCAAGGGACTTCAACTGCAACAATCCCAGCTTCAAAAATCAACATAAAACACATCCCCACAACAACAATCACACACACTTCCAACCCCGTCCTACCTCACCATTCGCCCAAAATGACCTTCATCGACCACCACAATTGACACAGCCACAACCACTTCCAACCTTTCAAAGAATCTATATTCTAGAAATGCTGATGGAGAGGTTCATGAAAATTCAAGAAATGATGGCAATAGAGCAGGAAGAAATAAAGAAACATCAAGAGATGATAAACAAGAACCAAGAGCCCTCACTCAGAAGACTTGAAAGGCAGATGGAACAACTGGTTCAAAACCTTGCGGAATTGGGTGAGAAGAAGGGGACTCTGAACCCAAAGAGCCATGAAAAGGATGCTGGGTTGAAAGAGAAGGGAGTCATGGAGGAAAGTAAGAAGGCTATGGAAAGAGAAACAGAGGGAAGGAAGCCCATAGCAAGAGGAGGAAACCTAAGGCAACAGAAGCCTCAACTTCCATGAGCACAGAATGAAGGATGTCAAGCTAGTGACAATAAAAGAGCGCTTGTTGGGAGGCAACCCAACCGGAGGTAACTATCTTTTTATATCTATTTCAATAAAAAGGCTAATTAGTTTTATCTATATTGCTAGAAGCTAAGTTTGGTGTTACACACCAAAACAATATAAAGGAGAATGAAGGATTCTAAGTTTGGGGTTCCACCAAAATCCCATCATAAACACACATTCTCACTTTCTGCATAATGCTAGCTTCAAGCATTTAGATAAACTAATTAACTGTTCTGCTGTTTCCCAAGTTTTCAGTTTTATTACTTTTGAAAAAGAAAAAGAGTTTCACACATGGTTAATCTGATGCATGAGAACCATTGGCAAGGTACTAAGTTTGGTGTTCCCACACCAAAGTAAGTTCAAAGGCCCACAAATAAATCATGCAAGCTAACCATTTCTTCTTTTAAGTGCTTGGGGAACAAGCAACTTTCAATATCACTGCAGAGTACCATACAAACTTTTGGGAAGATTAAGCATCATCAACCAAAGAGATGAAAGATGAACGGGAAGGCCAGCACTAATGATGATGAGAAGAAGGAAAGCAAGCGAACTCCAAAAGATTGTATTGTTAAATGATTGTTTTACATCAAACACTGCTATGATTGAAAGTGATATAATACCCCTGCCTGTCTGCATGGTATAGTTCTCTATAATTCAATAAGCAAGATGCTTGATCATTCACAACATTTTTCTCTTCAAAACTTGTTTGCACTCAATGTTCAAAAATGCATCACATAAAAGTTCTTTGAAAAGAAGGATGGAGGAATTAGACAATTTTGAGGCAAGCAAAAGATTAGGAGAAGTGGCGGTTCTAGTTGTATGATCATGTATTGAGGTTGCATGCTTATGAAAACTTGCATGGGAGCTCATAGGCAGGACATGAAGTTCAAAGAAGTATTGTAGAGATTCTCAAAAATTTATTGATCCAAGAAGCAGCAAACAAAACAAAAGAAAATAAAGAAAATACAAAAACAAAAAAGAACATGGCCCAAGGCTCTGAGCATCAATTACTAGGCAGAAAAGAAAGAAGAAACAATGACTCAAAGAGTTGTTAGCCTAGTAAATGCTTGTGGTTGAGTTGTGTCAAAGAAAGAGGCTTGAGCAAGTAAATCCTTAGGGGTTCTTTAACACCTAATACCTTAAAACCAACTGGTTTAGGAGTATTGATTGAAAGCTTATTTAAAGAGCCGCTTTGAGACATGACACTTAGAGTCAAGGCCAAAGCAAAGAAACTATAAGCTGCTTCAAGGTGACTACATATAAATATTTCTTGCGTTCTAAGTTTCTGCCATTTAATTTCTTGCTCTTTAAGATTCAGCACTTTAATTCCTGTTCTCTTTAATTTCATGCCAATTACCCATTCCCTTTACTTTCCATGCGATTTAAATTTTGCAAATCACAAATCTCTCAACCAAATCTTGATTCTCTTGACTAAATCAACCACTAAACTAAAATTGCTCAATCCTTCAATCCCTGTGGGATCGACCTCACTCCCGTGAGTTATTATTACTTGATGCGACCCGGTGCACTTGCCGGTGAGTTTTGTGTCGGATCGTTTTCCGCTACATCACCCTGCACTCGAAGTGCATTTTTTGGAGCTATAGAAGCCCAATTGCGTTGGAAATTAGACATCCTGGGCTTTCTAGCAATATATAATAGTCCATACTTTGCTTAAGATTTGATGGCCCAAACAGGCATTCCAAGTTAGCTCAAGAATTCTGGCATTTAACTCCAAAACTGGCACAAAAGCTGGAGTTAAACGCCCAAACAGGCACAAAAGCTGGCGTTTAACTCCAAGAAAAGTCTCAACACATGGAAGCTTCAATGCTTAGCCCAAACACACACCAAGTGGGCCCAGAAGAAGATTTCTGCATTAATTACTGATTTCTGTAAATCCTAGGCTACTAGTTCTCTATAAATAGGACCTTATACTATTGTATTTGGGGGGATCTTTGGATGTTTAGTCCCTAGACCTTGGAGGCTGGCCATTCGGCCATGCTTACACCATTATCACTTTTGTATTTTCAACGGTGGAGTTTGTACACACCATAGATTAAGGTGTGGAGCTCTGCTATTCTTCATGAATTAATACAAAGTACTAATATTTTTCTATTCAACTCAAGTCTATTTCTTCTCCAAAATATTCATTCGCACCCAAGAACATGATGAATGTGATGATTATGTGACACTCATCACCATTCTCACCTATGAACGCGTGACTGATAACCACTTCCATTCTACATGCAAACAAGCTTGAATGTGTATCTCTTAGGTTTCTAATCTAAGATTGGAACCTTCATGGTATAGGCTAGAATTATTGGCGACCATTCCTGAGATCCGGAATGTCTAAACCTTGTCTGTGGTATTCTGAGTAGGATCTGGGAAGGTGATGACTGTGACGAGCTTCAAACTCGGGATTGTTGGGCATGTGACAGATGCAAAAGGATCAATGGATCCTATTCCAACATGATCGAGAACCGACAGATGATTAGCTGTGCGGTGACAGCGTGCGTAGAACATTTTCACTGAGAGGACGGGAAGTAGCCATTGACAACGGTGATGCCCAACATAAAGCTTGCCATGGAAAGGAGTATAAATGATTGGAAGAAGGCAACAGGAAAGCAGAGGTTTAGGAGGAACAAAGCATCTTCATACGCTTATCTGAAAATCCAACCAAAGAATTACATAAGTATCTCTATCTTTATTTTATGTTTTATTTATCTTCTAAATATCAATTCTCCATCACCATCTGAATTTGCCTAACTGAGATTTACAAGGTGACCATAGCTTGCTTCAAGCCGACAGTCTCCGTGGGATCGACCCTGGGAGTTAGTTTTAATTTTTTTAATATTATTTTTAATTATTTTTATTAATAATAAACGGTAATATGGTAAAAAAAAATAAAATTGAAGTGGAAAAGGATGATTTTATAACGTTTTGTAATGTTGAGGATGATTTTAATAACAAAAAAAGGTTGGGGACGATTTTGATTTTCACCCCAGACCTTAGGGACGATTTCAGTACTTAACCCTTTCAGAAAATGTTATAAAATAAACTGGTTTTGGTTTTAAAGGAAAATGATACTGAGAGATGAAGATGAATCAATTTGATTAAGATATGATGGGAGTGATTATGATGTTAAGAGGTGATGAGCGATTGATTATGATTGAGCTATGAAGAGAATGATTTTGAAAATGATTTAATTGTAGCGAAGTGATTCCACTTGCCGTAGTAGAGTGATTCTACTTATTTATGAATTGCAGTGGAGTGATTCCACTTGTCGCAGTAGAGTGATTCTGTTTGCCATTACTTGTGGTAGAGTGATTCCACTTGTCGCAGCAGAATGATTCCGTTTGCTAGACATACCTGTCTGGGTAAATATAGTGGAGTGATTTCACTTGCTCCGGACATGTCGGGTTTGGCTGTATAACCGATAGATGATATCATTGATCATAGGGTAGGCATGCATTATTTGTATTTATGTGCATTGTTTGGGTGTGCATCTTATATTTGGTTTACCTATTTGCATAATTGTATCTATATTCTAATTGAACTAATTGGTGTAACTATTCTCTTTGTTTGTGTATTCCTTGTATTGTTTTGATTGTGTTTGAATAACTGAGAGATTCCTTATGCTAGTGGTGGTGATGCAGAGGGTTGTTTCTGATGTGGTACTGATTGAAATTGTTCCTGATTGTGTTGTCTTGCAACATTTAAAGTCTATGATTGATTTAGTTTGAGAATTGAGTATTGGCGAATGAAATGATGATGGTGTTGATTATATGTTGGGCCAGAGGCCGTGAGTTGATTTGAGTTCGGCCAGAGGCTGTAATTGATTATATTACGAGATATTAATTGAGTTTTGAAATCCTTTTAACTAAAGAAGTAAACTTTGAAATTTTGGATAATAAATTGTAAATATTTTGAATAGATTCATAAGACGAGCGATAATCACTGCCATTGAAATCAATTCTTTTCTTATATGTATTCTCTTATGATAATTCTTAAAAGCATCTACTGAGAACTAGTGATTATGATGTTCTCACCCCCCCTACAGATTTTCCTTTTCAAGACGGATGAAGAGCTATATTGAAAACTCAACTCTCAGGCAAACCCACATCTCAGGTTCATATTATTTTTAGTTTTTTTAGGAGAAGCAACAATTTAAGTTTGGTGTTGTGATGTGTGAACATCTTTTCTATATTTTCATAGCAATTTAGATGTGAATTTGTGGAGTTTTTATTAGATTTTGGTGTTTTAGACCAGTTTAGATGCTACTTTGATGTGCACTATTGTTCTGGTTATTTTAGGTAAAGTTTGAGCGAGTTGGATAGAGTTCGTGCAGAGAAAAAAGGAAGAATTTTGATGCTATCAAGCTGGTGCTAAACACCATGACTAGGCATTTAGTGACACAAGCCTCGTGTAGTGTGCAAGCATTCTATGAAGCTAGCGCCAAACGCCACGACCTGGCATTTAGCGCCAGAAGCTTCGTAACTGGTGCCAAGGATGTACGGTAGCAGCACTAAATGCTGCTACCTGGCATTTAGTGCCAGGAGGCCAGTAACAACAGATTTACTTTCTGTCTAGCGGCACTAAATGCCGAGTTTGGCGTTTAGCACTAGTAGTGTGTTTTCTACTCTTCACGGAAGGCTGGTGCACGAAATTGTGATCATCAACAATGGCGCCAAAGGACTTGGAGCTCTTAAACGTGAATCACACTTTGTCACAATTCCGCACAACTAACCAGCAAGTGCACTGGGTCGTCCAAGTAATAAACCTTACGTGAGTAAGGGTCGATCCTCTGTCACAACATCGGCTAATCAGTTGTCGGTTCTCGATCATGTCGGAATAGGATCCATTGATCCTTTTGCGTCTGTCACACACCCCACAATCGCGAGTTTGAAGCTCGTCACAGTCATCCCTTCCCAGATCCTACTCGGAATACCACAGACAAGGTTTAGAGTTTCCGGATCTCTGGAATGGTTGCTAATAATTATAGCCTATACCACGAAGGTTCCAATCTTAGATTAGAAACCCAAGAGATATGCATTCAAGCTTGTTTGCATGTAGAACGGAAGTGGTTGTCAATCACTCGTTCATAGGTGAGAATGATGATGAGTGTCGCGGATCATCACATTCATCAAGTTGAAGAACGAATGAATATCTTGGAGAAGAAATAGACTTGAGTTGAATAGAAAAACAATAGTACTTGTATTAATTCATGAAGAACAACAGAGCTCCACACCTTAATCTATGGTGTGTAGAAACTCCACCGTTGAAAATACATAAGATCAAGGTCTAGGCATGGCCGTGAGGCCAGCCCCAAACGTGAAAAGGTCTATCAAAGTCTGAGTAAAGGATGAAAAATACAATAGCAAAGGGTCCTATTTATAGAAAACTAGTAGCCTAGGGTTACAGAAATAGGTAATTAATGCATAAATCTTCTTGTGGGCCCACTTGGTGTGTGCTTGGGCTGAGCATTGATGCATTTTCGAGTAGAGACTTTTCTTGGAGTTAAACGCCAGCTTTTGTGCCAGTTTTAGAGTTAAACACCAGAATTCTTGAGCTGACTTGGAACGCCGGTTTGGGCCATCAAATCTTCAGCAAAGTATAGACTATTATATATTGCTGAAAAGCCCAGGATGTCTACTTTCCAACGCAATTTAGAGCGTGCCAATTGGGCTTCTGTAGCTCCAGAAAATCCACTTTGAGTGCAGGGATGTCTGAATCCAACAGCATCTGCAGTCCTTTTTCAGCCTCTGAATCAGATTTTTGCTCAGGTCCCTCAATTTCAGCCAGAAAATACCTGAAATCACAGAAAAACACACAAAATCATAGTAAAGTCCAGAAATGTGATTTTTAAATAAAAACTAATAAAAATATAATAAAAACTAATTAAAATATACTAAAAATAATGCCAAAAAGCGTATAAATTCTCCGCTCATCACAACACCAAACTTAAATTGTTGCTTGTCCCCAAGCAACTGAAAATCAAATAGGATAAAAAAAGAAGAGAATATACAATGAATTCTAAAAACATCTATGAAGATCAGTATTAATTAGATGAGCGGGGCTTTTAGCTTTTTGCTTCTGAACAGTTTTGGCATCTCACTTTATCCCTTGAAGTTCAGAATGATTGGCATCTATAGGAACTCAGAATCCAGATAGTGTTATTGATTCTCCTAGTTAAGTATGTTGATTCTTGATCACAGCTACTTTATGAGTCTTGACCGTGGCCCTAAGCACTTTGTTTTCCAGTATTACCACCGGATACATAAATGCCACAGACACAAAACTGGGTGAACCTTTTCAGATTGTGACTCAGCTTTTCTAGAGTCCCCAATTAGAGGTGTCCAGGGTTCTTAAGCACACTCTTCTTTTTTCTTTGGACCTCGATTTTAACCGCTCAGTCTCAAGTTTTCACTTGACACCTTCACGCCACAAGCACATGGTTAGGGACAGCTTGGTTTAGCCGCTTAGGCCAGGATTTAATTCCTGTGGTCCCTCCTATCCACTGATGCTCAAAGCCTTGGATCCTTTTTATCACCCTTGCCTTTTGGTTTAAAGGGGTATTGGCTTTTTCTGCTTGCTTTTCTTTTTCTTTTCTCTCTCTTTTTTTTTTCGCATATATCCTTTTTTTTTGCAAGCTTTTCACTGCTTTTTTTTGCTTCAAGAATCAATTTTATGATTTTTCAGATCATCAGATAACATTTCTCCTTTTCCTTTCATTCTTTCAAGAGCCAACAATTTTAACATTCATAAACAATCAAATTCAAAAATATGCACTGTTCAAGCATTCATTCAGAAAAACAATAGTATTGCCACCACATCAAGATAATTAAACTATTTTAAAATTTGAAATTCATGCACTTCTTTTTCTTTTTCAATTAAAAACATTTTTCATTTAAGAAAGGTTATGGATTCATTTTCATAGCTTTAAGGCATAGACACTAATGATCATGTAATAAAGACACAAACATAGATAAACATAAAGCATAACTTTCGAAAAACAGGAAAATAAAGAACAAGGAAGTTAAAGAACGGGTCCACCTTAGTGATGGCGGCTTGTTCTTCCTCTTGAAGATCTTATGGAGTGCTTGAGCTCCTCAATGTCTCTTCCTTGCCTTTGTTGCTCCTCTCGCATGGTTCTTTGGTCTTCTCTAATTTCATGGAGGATGATGGAATGCTCTTGGTGCTCCACCCTTAGTTGTCCCATGTTGGAACTCAATTCTCCTAGGGAGGTGTTGATTTGCTCCCAATAGTTTTGTGGAGGAAGATGCATCCCTTGAGGTATCTCAGGGATTTTATGATGAGGAATTTCCTCATGCTCTTGATGAGGTTCTCTTGTTTTCTCCATCCTTTTCTTAGTGATGGGTTTGTCCTCATCAATGAAAATGTCTCCCTCTATGTCAATTCCAACCGAATTACAAAGGTGACAAATAAGATGAGGGAAGGCTAACCTTGCCAAAGGGGAGGACTTGTCCGCCACCTTGTAGAGTTCTTGGGATATAGCCTCATGAACTTCCACTTCCTCTCCAATCATGATGCTATGAATCATGATAGCCCGGTCTATAGTAGCTTCGGACCGGTTGCTAGTGGGAATGATTGAGCATTGGATGAACTCCAACCATCCCCTAGCCACGGGCTTGAGGTCATGCCTTCTTAGTTGAACCGGCTTCCCTCTTGAATCTCTCTTCCATTGAGCGCCGTCTTCACATATGTCCATGAGGACTTGGTCCAACCTTTGATCAAAGTTGACCCTTCTTGTGTATGGGTGTGCATCTCCTTGCATCATAGGCAAGTTGAATGCCAACCTTACATTTTTTGGACTAAAATCTAAGTAATTCCCCCGAACCATTGTAAGCCAATTCTTAGGGTCCGGGTTCACACTTTGATCATGGTTCTTGGTGATCCATGCATTGGCATAGAACTCTTGAACCATTAAGATTCCGATTTGTTGAATGGGGTTGGTGAGAACTTCCCAACCTCTTCTTCGGATCTCATGTCGGATCTCCGGATACTCATTCTTTTTGAGTTTGAAAGGGACCTCGGGGATCACTTTCTTCTTGGCCACAACTTCATAGAAGTGGTCTTGATGCACCCTTAAGAGGAATCTCTCCAATCTCTCCATCTCCCATGACTCGGAGATGGAAGCTTTTGCCTTCCCTTTCCTCTTTCTAGAGGTTTCTCCAACCTTTAGTGCCATAAATGGTTATGGAAAAATAAAAAGCTTTAGCTTTTACCACACCAAACTTAGAAGGTTGCTCGTCCTCGAGCAAAAGAAGAAAGAAGAGAGTAGAAGAAGAAGAAATAGAGGAGATGGAGTGGGCTTTGTGTTTCGGCCAAGGGGGAGAAGTGGTGTTTAGGTTGTGTGAAAATGAAGGAGTGAAGATGGGTTTATATAAGAGTGAGAGGGGTGTGTATGGTTCGGCCATTATGGGTGGGTTTGGAAGGGAAAGTGGTTTGAATTTGGATGGTGAGGTAGGTGGGGTTTTATGAAGGATAGATGTGAGTGGTGAAGAGAATGGTAGGATTTGATAGGTGAAGGGTTTTAGGGGAAGAGGTATTGAGGTGATTGGTGAATGGGTGAAGAAGAGAGAGT
Source organism: Arachis ipaensis (assembly GCF_000816755.2). Lineage (NCBI taxonomy): Eukaryota > Viridiplantae > Streptophyta > Magnoliopsida > Fabales > Fabaceae > Arachis > Arachis ipaensis. The sequence goes on from NC_029790.2 coordinate 97,592,801, forward strand.
GGTGGGGTAGGTGGGGATCCTGTGGGGTCTACAGATCCTGAGGTATCAAGGATTTCTCATCCCTTCACCATGTGGCGTGCAAAACGCCCCTTTCTGCCAATCCTGGCATTAAACGCCAGGCTGCTGCCCATTTCTGGCATTTAACGCCAGCTTCTTGCCCATTCCTGGCATTAAACGCCAGTCTGGTGCCCTTTTCTGGCGTTAAACGCCCAGAATGGTGCAAGACTGGGCGTTTAACGCCCATTCTGCTACCTTTACTGGCGTTTAAACGCCAGTAACTATCTCCTCCAGGGTGTTCTATTTTTCATTCTGTTTTTCACTTTGTTTTTGCTTTTTCAATTATTTTTGTGACTTCACATGATCATCAACCTACAGAAAACATAAAATAACAATAGAAAATAGAAATTTAACATAGATAATTAAAGATTGGGTTGCCTCCCAACAAGCGCTTCTTTAATGTCAATAGCTTGACAGTGGGCTCTCATGAGCCTCACAGATGTTCAGAGCAATGTTGGAACCTCCCAACACTAAACTTAGAGTTTGTATGTGGGGGTTCAACACCAAACTTAAAGTTTGGTTGTGGCCTCCCAACACCAAACTTAGAGTTTGACTGTGGGGGCTTTGTTTGACTCTGTATTGAGAGAAGCTCTTCATGCTTCCTCTCCATGGTGACAGAGGGATATCCTTGAGCTTTAAACACAAGGGAGTCTTCATTCACTTGAATGATCAATTCTCCTCTGTCAACATTAATCACAGTTTTTACTATGGCTAGGAAGGGTCTGCCAAGGATGATGGATTCATCCATACACTTCCCAGTCTCTAGGATTATGAAATCAGTAGGGATGTAATGGTCTTCAACCTTTACCAAGACATCCTCTACAAGTCCATAAGCCAGTTTCTTTAAATTGTCTGCCATCTCCAGTGAGATTCTTGCAGCTTGTACCTCAATGATCCCTAGCTTCTCAATTACAGAGAGAGGCATAAGGTTTATACTTGATCCCAGGTCACACAGAGCCTTCTCAAAGGTCATGGTGCCTATGGTACAAGGTATTGAGAACTTTCCAGGGTCTTGTCTCTTAAGAGGTAATCTCTGCCTAGTCAAGTCATTCAGTTCTTTGATGAGCAATGGAGGTTCATTCTCCCAAGTCTCATTACCAAACAACCTGGCATTTAGCTTCATGATTTCTCCAAGGTACTTAGCAACTTGCTCTTCAGTAACATCTTCATCCTCTTCAGAGGAAGAATACTCATCAGAGCTCATGAATGGCAAAAGTAAATTCAATGGAATCTCTATGGTCTCAGTGTGAGCCTCAGATTCCCATGGTTCCTCTTTAGGGAACTCCATGGAGGTCAGTGGGCGTCCATTGAGGTCTTCCTCAGTGGGAATCACTGCCTCTTCCTCCTCTCCATGTTCGGCCATGTAAGATGTGGTTATGGCCTTGCACTCTCTTTTTGGATTCTCTTCTGTATTGCTAGGGAGAGTGCTAGGAGGGAGTTCAGTAATTTTCTTACTCAGCTGACCCAATTGTGCCTCCAAATTTCTAATAGAGGACCTTGTTTCAGTCATGAAACTTTGAGTGGTTTTGATTAGATCAGAGACAATGGTTGTTAAGTCAGAGTAGCTCTGCTTAGAATTCTCTGTTTGTTGCTGAGAAGATGATGGAAAAGGCTTGCTATTGCTAAACTTGTTTCTTCCACCATTATTGTTGTTGAAACTTTGTTGAGGTCTCTGTTGATCCTTCCATGTGAGATTTGGATGATTTCTCCATGAAGGATTATAGGTGTTTGCATAGGGTTCTCCCATGTAATTCACCTGTTCCATTGCTGGGTTCTCAGGATCATAAGCTTCTTCTTCAGAGGAAGCTTCCTTAGTACTGCCTGTTGCTGCTTACATTTTAGACAGACTCTGAGAAATCATATTGACTTGTTGGGTCAATATTTTATTCTAAGCCAATATGGCATTCAGAGTATCAATCTCAAGAACTCCTTTTTTCTGAGTTGACCCATTATTCACAGGATTCCTTTCAGATGTGTACATGAATTGGTTATTTGCAACTATTTCAATGAGTTCTTGAGCTTCTGCAGGCGTCTTCTTCAGATGAAGAGATCCTCCAGCAGAGCTATCCAATGACATCTTGGATAGTTCAGACAGACCATCATAGAAGATTCCTATGATGCTCCATTCTGAAAGCATGTCAGAAGGGCATTTTCTGATCAATTGCTTGTATCTTTCCCAAGCTTCATAGAGGGATTCTCCTTCCTTTTGTCTAAAAGTTTGGACTTCCACTCTAAGCTTGCTCAATTTTTGAGATGGAAAGAACTTCGCCAAGAAGGCATTGACTAACTTTTCTCAAGAGTTCAGGCTTTTTTTAGGTTGTGAATCCAACCATGTCCTAGCTCTGTCTCTTACAGCAAAAGAAAAAAGCATAAGTCTGTAGACTTCAGGGTCAACCCCATTGGTCTTGACAGTATCACAGATTTGCAAGAATTCAGCTAAGAACTGATGATGATCTTCCAATGGAAGTCTATGAAACTTGCAATTCTCTTGCATTAGAGAAACTAATTGAGGCTTAAGCTCAAAGTTGTTTGCTCCAATGGCAGGGATTGAGATGCTTCTCCCATAGAAGTTGGGAGTAGGTGCAGTAAAGTCACCAAGCACCTTCCTTGCATTGTTGGCATTGTTGTTTTCGGCTGCCATGGTTTCTTCTTCCTTGAAAAGCTCTGTTAGGCCCTCTAGAGAGAATTGTGCTTTAGCTTCTCTTAGCTTTCTCTTCATGGTCCTTTCAAGTTCAGGATCAGCTTGAACAAGTATGCCTTTATCTTTGCTCCTGCTCATATGAAAGAGAAGAGAACAAGAAAGTAGGGAATCCTCTATGTCACAGTATAGAGATTCCTTGAGGTGTCAGAGGAAAAGAAGAATAGAAGGAGGAGGTGGAGAAGAGGGAATTTGAACTTATAAAGAAGGATAGAGTTTGAATTGCACCTTGAGGATGAGTGTTAGTCCCTTAAATAGAAAGATGTGAGAAGAGGGGAAGAATTTTCGAAAATTAAAGTAAAAGATTTTGAAATAATTAAAAGAAAATTTTGAAAATTTGATTGATGATTTTCGAAAACTAAAATTGGGAAAGACATTAAGTGATTTTGAAAAAGATTTTGAAATTAGAAATTAAAAAGATATGATTGAAAATTAATTTTGAAAAAGGGTGTGATTGAAAAGATATGATTGAGAAGATATGATTGAAAATAAAATTAAAAAGAGAAAGTTTTAAAACTAAAGTTGATTACTTGACTAACAAGAAATTAAAAGATATGATTCTAAGATTTAAAATTTTGATCCTTTCTTAATAGGCAAGTAACAACTTGAAAGTTTTTGAAGTAAATCTCGAATTGAAGCAAGGATTTTTGAAAATAGTAAAAATAAATATAAGATGGAAAAAAATTGATTTTGAAAGAGATATGATTGAAAAGATATGATTTGAAAAAGATTTGATTTTGAAAAATTATGAAAGCTTGAAAAAAATGTGAATTAAAAACAAAATCTTCCCTCTAGTGTCATCATGGCGTTAAATGCCCAGAATGGTGCCCATTCTGGCGTTTAACGCCCAAATCTCTACCTTTTTGGGCATTAAACGCCCAGCCAGGTACCCTGGATGGCGTTTAGACACCAGTTTGCCTTCTTCATTGGGCGTTTTGAAAGCCCAGCTTTTTCTGTTTGATTCCTCTGCTGAATGTTCTGAATCTTCAATTCTCTGTATTATTGACTTGAAAAGACACAATTTTAAAAATATTTTTGAATTTTTGATGATGGGAATCAATAAAAATGCAACTAAGATCAAATAAACAATGCATGTAAGACACCAAACTTAAAAGTTTGTATACTAAGGACTATAACAATGTAAAAATGCATGTAGGAAACAACAAAACATACAAAACAAGAGAATTTAAAGATCAGAGCAATGAAATCATCAAGAACAACTTGAAGATCAATGAAGAACAATATGTATAAATTTGTGTAAATTAGAAGGATAAAGACATGCAATTGACACCAAACTTAAAATTAGATAATAGACTCAAACAAGAAACATAAAATATTTTTGGTTTTATGATTTTAAAATTTTTTTTGTATATTTTTTTTTCAAAAATTATATAGAAAAGAAAATAAAGAGAATCAAAACTTTTAATAAGAATTCTAGGAATCATGCAATGTTAGTCTAAAGCTTCAGTCTAAAAAGGATTAGACATGTTTGGCCAAACTTCAGCAGAACATTACATTCAATAGCTAAATTGATGAGAATCAATCAGCTTTTGTGATGGTGGGAACATCACCTTGAAACTCTAGAATTCATTCTTAAAAATTCTGAAGAAACGATACATAATCTAAGCAACAAGAGGTTCTCGATCATGTCGGAATAGGATCTATTGATCCTTTTGCGTCTGTCACACACCCCACAATCGCGAGTTTGAAGCTCGTCACAGTCATCCCTTCCCAGATCCTACTCGGAATACCACAGACAAGGTTTAGAGTTTCCGGATCTCTGGAATGGTTTCTAATAATTATAGCCTATACCACGAAGGTTCCAATCTTAGATTAGAAACCCAAGAGATATGTATTCAAGCTTGTTTGCATGTAGAACAGAAGTGGTTGTCAATCACTCGTTCATAGGTGAGAATGATGATGAGTGTCGCGGATCATCACATTCATCAAGTTGAAGAACGAATGAATATCTTGGAGAAGAAATAGACTTGAGTTGAATAGAAAAACAATAGTACTTGTATTAATTCATGAAGAACAACAGAGCTCCACACCTTAATCTATGGTGTGTAGAAACTCCACCGTTGAAAATACATAAGATCAAGGTCTAGGCATGGCCGTGAGGCCAGCCCCAAACGTGAAAAGGTCTATCAAAGTCTGAGTAAAGGATGAAAATACAATTGCAAAGGGTCCTATTTATAGAAAACTAGTAGCCTAGGGTTACAGAAATAGGTAATTAATGTATAAATCTTCTTGCGGGCCCACTTGGTGTGTGATTGGGCTGAGCATTGAAGCATTTTCGTGTAGAGACTTTTCTTGAAGTTAAACGCCAGCTTTTGTGCCAGTTTGGGCGTTTAACTCCAGCTTTTGTGCCAGTTTTGGAGTTAAACACCAGAATTCTTGAGCTGACTTTGAATAACTGTTTGGGCCATCAAATCTTGGGCAATGTATAAACTATTATATATTGATGAAAAGCCCAGGATGTCTACTTTCCAACGCAATTGAGAGAGCGCCAATTGGACTTCTGTAGCTCCAGAAAATCCACTTTGAGTGCAGGGAGGTCAGAATCCAACAGCATCTGTAGTCCTTTTTCAGCCTCTGAATCAGATTTTTGCTCAGGTCCCTCAATTTCAGCCAGGAAATACCTGAAATCACAGAAAAATACACAAACTCATAGTAAAGTCCAGAAATGTGATTTTTAAATAAAAACTAATAAAAATATAATAAAAACTAATTAAAATATACTAAAAACAATGCCAAAAAGCGTATAAATTCTCCGCTCATCAAAGGCTTATTTTTTATTTTTAATTAATTTTTAAATTAAGAAAAGATATTTATTAGGTTTAGAATTTTAATTTCAAATCAATGAGGATTAGATATAGAAGGAGAAAAGATTCAGCCATTTGGGCTCTCTTTTCTTATTCTCCCTCATTCTACACTTTCAGACTTTTGAATTCTAGGGTTTTCTCTGAGTCGTGATCAACTAAACCTCCTCTGTTAAGGTTAGGAGCTCTGTTATTTTAATGGATTAATACTATTTTTATTCCACTCTTAATTAATGCACTATTTTATATCCAATGATTAATTTTGTTCTTCATCCTAGGGATTAGAGTATATTGGAAAATAACTCCTTTTATAATTGAACTCTTGTTGAATCTTGGAAAAGTTAAATCACTTGAATAACAGCTTGAAATTAATTCCTCACAACTCTCTAATTATGTAGACTTAACGTGATACATGACATATAATCATCTTATCTTTCGCTACTTAGGGTTTGTGTGGCTCATAAACTAGAACTGTGCTTGACGAACGGATTTTTGCTAGTAAAGAATTCACAAATAAGTTCTCGTTGCAAGTATAGTTTCTAAACTAACAATAATCCTTTCGTACAAAAAATTTTTTGTTACTAAAGCAAACCCAATAAAAATAATAACTGAAGTATTTAAACCTCGGGTTGTCTCTCAAGGAATTGTAGGGAGGTGTAGTTATTATTGGTTATAGAAAGGTATCTTTTTGGGTTTTTCAATAAGGAACAAGGAAATAAAATAACAAGAGAGTAAATTAATAACTAGAAAAGCTCTTGGCAAGGTATGAGAATTAGACGTCCTATCCTAGTTATCCTTATCAATTGTGATGGGAATTGTTCATTGCTCCCACTTAGTTAACCCTTACTAAATAAAGGAAAGTCAAGCGGACTAATCAATTTGATTCCTTAAGTCCTAGTCAACTCCTACGGAAAGACTAGCTTTAGAGGGATCCAAATCAACCAGCAAATTTCAATTATCAGTCAACAAAGGAGTTTGATAACTCAAGCGTCTCCAATTACTCAACCAAAGCTAAGAATGTAAGAAGCTAATTTAAAATCATAAATATGAAATACCTCAAATTACATTAAATAAAGAAATCAAATCTAACATGGAGTTCATAAACCAAATTGGGAAAATAAATAAACTAGAATGCTAGAATAAATAAAAGTAGAAGAGAAACTAAATTAAAGGAACATTGAACCTGGAATTGAGAAGAAATAAACCTAAAACTAAGAGAAATCCTAAAACCTAGAGAGAGGAGAGAACCTCTCTCTCTCTCTCTAGAAACTACATCTAAAACCTAAATTGTGTGAATAAAAGTTGTTTGAATGAATCCCCCACTCTGCAGCCTCTAATCTGTATTTTCTGGGCCAAAAACTGGGTCAAAACCAGCCCAGTAATCGCCCCCAACATTTTCTGATGCGTCCAGCACGTGGCTCTGTCATGCGTACGCGTCACCCACGCGTGCGCGTCACTTAACTATATGTCAACTATAGCAAATTATCTATCATTTTAAAGCCCCAGATTTTAGCTTTCCAACGCAACTAGAACCACCTCATTTGGACCTCTGTAGCTCAAGTTATGATCGATTTAGTACGAAGAGGCCAGGCTTGACAGCTCAGCAATTCCTTCAATTTCTTGTATTCCTTCCACTTTTGCATGCTTCTTTTTCATCCTCTAAGTCATTCCTGCCCTATAAACCCTGAAATCACTTAACACACATATCAAGGCATCGAATGGTAATAAGAGAGGATTAAACATAGCAAATTTAAGGCCAAAGAAGCATGTTTTCAATCATAGCACAAAATTAGGAAGAAAAATATAAAACATGCAAATTATACGAATAAGTGTGAGTTAAGTGGATAAAATCCACTCAATTAAGTACAAAATATACCACGAAATAGTGGTGCATCAATGCTTAATCCTCTAATTTAAATTTAGTGACCAAGGAATTGGCGGTTGATTGAGCTAGAGGAGATTAAATTACTAAGGAGTTAGGATTTAATCAATTAAATTTTGCTATGAATTGAATCTCTGCATCACTAAAGTACGTAATAAGAACCATTAATCTTAACACCTCCAAAGTCTTAACTATTTTCTCGTACTATTTTCATCAATGGTTCATTACTTGCTTGTCTCCTAGTCTAATCATTCAATTGTTGTTGCTCAATCCATTAATCCTTGTGGGATCGACACTCACTCACCTGAGTTATTACTTGGTATGATCTGATGCACTTGCCAGTAAGTTGTGGATTGTAAATCTGCATCACCTCCTCTGGAGCTTCTTTTTTTGACCGGCTCCTCACTAACCTGTGCTTCTGTATCTCCTACCTTACCACTTCTCAGATGTATAGCCTTGCACTCTTCCCTTGTGTTAGGCATTGTATCACTGAATATAATTACTGGAATCAATATTGAAATTCTACGGTATTGAATTGAAAAGACACATGCTGAGATGAGTGTGGGGGAGAATTGAGATTTGGATCATGGACCTAGTGAAGCCTGCAGTGTGTTTACCCGGTTTTGGATTAGTATGACCCTAGGCTTAGATCTTAGTTATTGGAGTTTAGGATTGCCTAGTGGGTTCGTGTAGTGTTACATCGTCTCTATTTGGAACTGTTACCCTGCTAGGAACCTTTTGGTTCTCATCCATTTTGGGATTTTTTTGTTTTCAGATATAGGACATGACGCACCTCGCTGAGCGTGCTGGATTCTCTCTTGAAAGCAAAGATTTCATCTTAGGAGTTATATATTTTGTACCTAGCTATATGTATTCTCCACTTTTATATATCTATCTTATGTATCCCTCTTAGAGGTTAATTTTGGAGAAAACAAGATTATGCTTTTGTTGTATTTTGGGCTACATATATATTTCTAGTCGGCCTTGGCTTTGTAGGTCGAGACTAGAGCTTGTTATATAACTCTTTTGGAATTATGTGTGTGTGTGTGTGTGTGTGTATGTGTGTGTGTCTTTGGTTTTCTGTATCGAGCTTTCTATTCTTCGCATTTTGAGTGTGACGCGATTCCTATTTTGTTTTTCTTATCCTTCTTTCAAGACTCCTAGTTAAACTATCTTTCTAATATATATACGCATGTTCTTTTCTGCACGACTGCCCTGTTTCTTGAGAAAATGTTGATTTAACTATTTTTGCCTATCAAATTCACTTTTTCACCTTTATAACCCCTGTTTAAGGTCTACTAGCTAGCTTTTAGGCTTTGGAATGAGTGATAAACTACTATTTTATGGTTTATCTTGTGCTCAATTGAGTGGTTTTTATTAACTCTTTACCCACTTATTCATACTATTTGCATGGATTTATATTTCCTTCCTAATTATGTGTTTTGATTGAAAACATGCTTCTTTGATCTTATATTTGCTTATTATTAATCCTCTTTTATTACCATTAGATGCCTTGATATGTGTGTTAAGTGTTTTCAGATATTATAAGGCAGGAATGACTTGGAGGATGGAAAGGAAGCATGCAAAAGTGGAAGGAATACAATAAGTTGGAGAAATTGCTAAGCTGTCTAGCCTGACCTCTTCGCACTCAAACGGCTATAACTTTAGCTACAGAGGTCCAAATGATGCGGTTCTAGTTGCGTTGGAAAGCTAACGTCCGGAGCTTCAATTTGATATATAATATGATATAGTTTCCCTGACGCTAGGCGACGCGACTGCGTGATCCATGCAGCCGCGTCGCAGTGACGAAAAACTAGCGTGGCAAAATTCGAAACCGGCGAATTCTGGACTATTTTTGACCCAGTTTGCGGCCCAGAAAACACAGATTAGAGGCTATAAAGTAGGGGATTGCATCCATTCATAAAGAGGCTCTCATATTCACAATTTTAGGAGTAGATGTAGTTTTTAGAGAGAGAGGTTCTCTCCTCTTTCTTAGGATTAGGATTTAGAATTTCTCTTAGTTTTAGGAGCGACTCCCAATCCTAGGTTCTTTATTTTTATTTATTTTTATTTAATTTATGAACTCTTCCGTGTTATATATAATTTTCTTAATTAATGTTATTTGAGGTAATTCAGATTTAAGATTGCTTTGCTCTGTTTAAGATTGCTTTCAATTTAATTTAGATATTTTTCTCCCTTTTGGCTTTGGTCAAGTGATTGGTAATACTTGAGTTATCAAACTCAGCAAGTGGTTGAAATTGGCAGATTTTGCTTGAGCTATGATTGCTCTAACACTAGTCTCTCCACAAGAGTTGACTAGGACTTGAGAATCAAGCTGATCAGTCTACTTAACCTTCCTTTGTTTAATAAAGGATGACCAAGTGGGATTAAAACCCAATCTTCTTCACACCTGATAAGGATAACTAGGATAGGAGTTCCAATTCTTATACCTTGCCAAGAGATTTTATTATTATTATTTTATTTTACTTGTCATATAACATATTCCCACCTTACTTCCAAAACCCCAATTTACAAACTCATAACCAATAATAAGAACATACCTACCTGCAATTCCTTGAGAAGACGACCCGAGGTTTGAATACTCGGTTATCAATTTCAAAGGGGTTTGTTACTTGTGACAACCAAAACGTTTGTACGAAGGGATTTTTGTCGGTTTAGAGACTATATCTACAACGCGACTGTTTTTATGACATTCTTTACCGGCACAAATCTCAACGTCAAAATGGCGCCGTTGCCGGGGAATTGCAAACGTGTGCCTTATTATTGGTTATTGTAAATATTTTTTTTGATTTTTGCTTATTTATTTGTTTTTATTTTTGTTTTTATTTTTGCTTTTCCATAAATTAAGAGGTTATTTGTTTTTATTTAGTTATTAAAAAAAAATTTTCAAAAATTTGTTCTTAGTGTTCATCTTGATTTCGAGTTGTTCTTCGCGTTCATCTTGACCTTCAAGCTGTTCTTAGTTGTTTTCTTCATTTTGATCTAAAAATTTGAAATTTGGTGTCATTTTATTGTTTTTCTCTTTCCTCATTAAATTCAAAAATATTTTTAATTAATTTTTTTCAAAAAAAAATTCAGATTTTTATTTTTAAAATTTTTATCTTATCTTATCTTATTTCAAAAATCAAATTTCAAAATTTAAATAACCTTTTAATTTAAATTTGTTTTTATTTTCATTTTTAATTTTTATTTTGCTACTATGAACTCTCACCCCTTTGGCTATGAGTCTGGTTACAATTATATTGCAGGAAGAAGAAATAACAATGAGAACAGGCATCAAGGTTGGAACAATCAAAGATGGGAGGAGCCACAAGGATTTAATCAACCCTCATGGCAACAACCACCTCCAATGGACTATCAACAACCACCCCCATATGCCTATGAACCCTTTCCTCAACATGACTTTGGACCACCACACTCACAAGCCCCTTTCCGTCATTCACCTCTATATGACCCTAACCCTCATCCACCATACCAACCACCTTATAAACCAAATGAACCCTCCTATCTACCCCAAACCTCCATGGAGAAAGCACTTGTCGATCTAAACTCTACTATACAAGCTCTCTTCACCCAAATCAGACCACCAAATACCTTCAACAATCAACCCTCAAGCTCTAGTGCACTTCCTTGTCAACCACAGAATAATCTCTCCATCCCATCACCACCATCCATGGAAGAGCACCCACATCCATCAATCCAAGAGCAAGATGATCCCAATTATGCTATTGATATGGAACAGGAAAGAAGGAATGATCTTCACGAATCCATACTTCATGAAGAGCTAGAGGAGGCCCTACGGGTAAGGGTAGGAGAGACCCTTGAAGATGAAAGAATAGTTGAAAGGAATTGTCATAGAAAGAAAAACATCGAGGATGAGTACGATTTTATACTTAAACAACTGGACAAAGCAGCAATTATTAAAAAGGAAGAAATGGTTGTAGACTTAAGAGATGCTGTACCTCCATTGGAAAGTCCAGTCACAGAGCCTCCTTCCACGGTGTTTGATGTTGATGTTGAGAAGAGCGTACAACCTCCAAGGCAGATCATGGTTGAAGATTTTGTACAGGTTGATCAAGAGGTAGAAGATGTCAAAGAAGAGCACAAGGGAGTGGAGCTTGGAATTACCTTGCCAAAGTTGTTGGAAACCCCTCCCCCTAAGTCGCCATCATCCTTCACAACATTCAAGTGGGTAAAATTCATATCCCTTAGCTTTCTAATCCCACTTGAATATGGGCTACTGGAGACGGATGGTCAACTTAGAGCTCTTTGTGGCATTAAGAGTAAGAGGAAAATGGTCAGTGGTAAGAATTGTCCTGTAAGGTTCATTATGGTTGGAAGCTTTAAGTTTAAACGCAAAGGTTGGTGCAAAGATCCACTGAATGGGTCTAGGAATTTGTTTGGCCGCTTTAGTGAGAATTCAGATTGCCTACCACCCGGATGGAATCATGATGATCAGCAAGAAGACGGGTGCAAAAGCAAGATTTGGGACCCCGGAATCCAATCTAGAAATCAGCACTCTTGGGGCCTTGTCACATGCTTTAACTTACTTGAAGGCTTTCTGCGCCTAGTTTGGGATCCCGGAGGACATTGGAATCATAAACATTGGTGGAGATTCCTGGATGAGTTCAAGCACAAGCCACCATAACAAAGGATTCCCCAAATGTCCAACTTAAGGACAATAACTAAAAGTGCTAGGTGGGAGACAACCCACCGTGGTATGATCGTTCCTTTTTCATTTTTTATTTAGTTTTATTTGTTTTCTAGTTTTACTTTATTTTATTATATTGAACCTGGAGTTTTGCATCACATTCATATTAACACTGCATTCTGCATCTTTTCCGATTAAAAAAAGAAAAGCGACCACGCGACCGGATCAGCGATGCGTCCGCGTCGCAAGGAGATGGGAGACAATATGAATATGAACAGAGAGTTTCGCAGGAGCAGCGCTGGAGGCGTGCCAATGGCACAAATCACCCCACGCGACCACGTCATATGGGAATAATGGCCTCCCACGCGACCGCGTCATCAACGCGGCCGCGTGACCTGAAAATCGACGTCAACCGGGTGCATGGCCGAAAGTTGAGCTGGAGTTGGGCTGGAATCGTGCTGGAAGTCCAAGCCTCACCACGTGAACGCGTGCCCCACGCGTTCGCGTCATATCCCCATGATGGCCACTCACGCGATCGTGTCAACCATGTGACCGCGTCACCCAGGATTTTGGCAATACTAAGTTTTGAACAAAGAGTTGTGCGACCGTGAGGCTGCACTCGCGCCACTAGCACAAATCAAGTCACGCGATCGCGTTCCCCACGTGTCCGCGTCGCCTGACCTTATTGCGCACCACGCGGCCGTGTCACCCACGCGACCGCGTCGCCAGCGTCGCACACCTTAACCTCATATGCCAAAATATCTTGTCTTTCTCTTCCCCAAATCCTATTTTCTCTTTTCCCTCCTTATTTCTTACTTACTTCTCCTCTCTTTCTTTCCTTTCTTATTCTTCTTATCTTTCATTTTATTTTACTTCATTTATTTGCATATTTCATTCATTGCATTATTTTCACTGCTGTTGGAATTTTATTTGGGTCATTGTGGATTATTGCATAATTATTTGACAATTATATATTACTTTTTAAAGGATGCTTGCATGTTCAATTTAATACTTTCCAATAGCTTATTTACCATACATGCTATGTGTTTGTGAAAAAGCCCATATGGTATTATGCACTTCTCTATTATACTTTATACTATTTAATGATTACTTTTCATAAACTCCCTTTACTATTTTAATTGAATATAATTGTCAATACAAACATGGTAATTTATTACAAGTAATGCTTGGTCTATGCTACTCATGCCCTATTCCGGCATGCCAATAAACACCCTGCATCCACTTATCTTTCGATGCACTGGCTATTTTTCATTGCTGGCTTTTCACATGTACTCGAGAGCATGTGTTAATGTCAATTACATCATAATGTGCATCCATCACCACTCTTCCATTCTCTTCCTTGCTATATATCTATTTGAATTTAATTTACTTTCTCTTCCCTTTTTCAGGATGGCCACCAAGGAAGAAAAAGAGAAAGCTACTCCCAAACCGCCGGCAAGGAAAGGAACAAAAAAGAGCCCAGCTGAGAAACCACAACCCCCATCCACTTGCACATCTTAGCATGCACCGAGGACGGTACAATCTTTAAGTGTGGGGAGGTCGATACCGATCTCCATGGGTTAGTATATTCCTGTCTCAACACCAATGTTTTAATTTTCTTCGTTATATTAGTTATTGCATTTGCATATTTATTTGATTTTATGCATTTAGTTACTGCTTGGTTAAAATAATAAGTTTCTTTTTAAGATCCTATTTTTGAAAGATTTCACTAATATACCCTAAAAAAATGATTTAATTTTTATGTGTTAAAACTTGTTTGAAGTTGTATTTGGAACATAGTTTTTGAGCCAAAGAACAAACAACCTGTGAGATTTTGAGCTTATTTACATGGTTACATTATTTAACCATAAATTTTTATTCTTGTGTGTTTCCTTCTCTATGATTGTAATCTATTTTTTTGTTCCATTCTATATGTCCAATATTTAGTGTATTTACATGCTTGCATATGATTGAGGCCATTGTTTGATTTTAGCTCACTTATCCCAAAATTAACCTACCTTTTACATCACCCTTGTTAGCCCCCTTGAGCTTTTAAATCCCTTCTGTTTTATAACCACATTACTAGCCTTAAGCAGAAAAACAAAATAAGAATCCCAAGTTGAATCCTTGGTTAGCTTAAGATAGATATTGTGTAAAATTTAAGTATGGGGAATTTTATGGGAACATGGGATGATATGAAAAAGTAGAGAATTAAATTGAATAAGTCATTTGAAAATTTGGGAAGTATGCTCATGTGAAATCAAAATAATTAAATTACCATGTGCATTGAAGAAAAATATATTAAGTAATTAAATAAGGAGATACAAAAAAAAATAATAATAAAAAAAGAGAAAAATGAAAAAAAATATATATTACCCCAAATGCAAAATAAAAAGAATCAATGCACATGGGACAAAATTCAAAAATAAGTTTGATACATGAGCATGTAATACAAGTGGGAAAAATTTTGGGTAGCTAGGTAAAGTATTTTTAAATTATATAAAGTATGTATATGTTAGGTTAGATCTTAGACTAATCAAGAATTCACTTTGTTAGCTCACTTAGCCTTATATATATATACCCTCACCCTTACCTTAGCCCCATTACAACCTTGAAAAGACCTCATGATGTTTGCATTGGTACATTAAATTTTTGTTGATTGGTTAGATGAAGAACAAGGTTTAGAAAGCATGACTAGAGAAGAGTAGAGTGAATAACCCTATACACTTGAGAGATTAGAGTGATAAACACTTCCAGTGAGGGTTCAACGCTTAAATTCTATGTTCCCTGCTTTCATGAGCTGTCTTCTTACAAGTTCACCTGTTTTTTATTGTCTGATTTGAATTAGTGGAAATTAGTTTGTATTTGTCTTGGAGAACTTATTTACTCTTAACCAAGTAAGTAAAAGCATTTAGCATGTAGTTGTATTCATAGGTTGCATTTCATACCATTCCTCTTCATCTTTATAGCTTCTCTTGAGCTTAGCATGAGGACATGCTAATGTTTAAGTGTGGGGATAAACTAAATTCCATGATCCCTCTTCCAAGGCTCACATGAAGATTCAAGTAGATCTAAACCCCCTTCTGGTAGTGAATTGATCTATTAAGCACAGAAGCTTTCCCTTAGCTACAACAAGCGGATTGAGAAGAAGAAGAATTTCATTAATTCCTTTGAATTGCAATAGAGCTCCTCCCCCTAATGATTGGGGTTTAGTTAATCGTCGCTCTAAGAACAATTGCAAGAAATTGAAAGTGCATGAAAAATAAACTAAGACTTAATACAAAAAATTGAAAGTTAATGAATGTAAAAGTGTGTAAAACTAAGAGTCCTATGCTAAGCTCTCTACAGTATCTGATGACTGTGAAATTACTGTATCTCTACAATAACACCTTTGGCAAGTATACCGAACTATCGTCAAGTAAAAACTCACTGAGAGTGAGGTCGATCCTACAGGGATTGATTGATATTGATTGATTGAATAACTTTAGTTACTGGGCAATTTAGTCAAGCTAATCAAGAGTAAGTGTTGAGTGCAGAAAATTAAATGACAGAATTATAAATGACTTAAAGATAAAGAAAGCAGTAAAGTGCTAGAATGTAAAGAGCATAAAGATAAATTGCTAGAATGTAAATGACAGAAATGTAAATGACTGAATTGTAAAAGGGAATGGGTTGCTTGGTAGAAATTAAACAAAGCTATAAAGAATAGAGAAGATAAGAATGGGGAAGATTCATTAGGATTAGAAGATGTTGCTCTCTTTGAATTAAATTCAGATCATCTCATCTTCAATCCTGCAACTCATTGACCTCTTAGCAATCATGATTGATTGAATCCCAATTCCTTGGTAATTCAATCTCTCAAATCTTGAAAATCAGCCAATTTCTTGGTCTAATTGCTCAAGAAGAGAGATAAGCTTGGTCCCTAATTTTACCACACATCCTCATAGATCCAAGTAATGGGTAGATTTCATGTCACCATATCCAATCCCAAAACCTAGATCTACTCAATGTGAGAAGGGATTTCAAGCATGATTTTATGTTTCCTTTTCCAAGGCTCCCATTAAACCCAAATTGCATTCAACCTCTTTTCCAAGATGATTGAATGCTAAGCATGAAGCACGAAATTTCTTCTAGCAAATCAAAGAGAGATGAAGAGAAGAAGAAAATTACTATCATTAATCCATCAAGTACAACAGAGCTCCCTCCCCCAATGAGAGGGAGTTCAGCTACTCATAGCTTAGAGAGTACAATAGATGAAAGTAAAGTGAAAAGTGAAGTAAAAGTTCCAAGCCCCCTCTCAATACTCTTCAAGGGGTATTTTTACTACTCCAATTACTAGAAAGGGAAAATTACAAAAAGAAAAGAAAATTACAATTGAAAACTAAAGGGAATAACCATTCATTAGAGGCATGTGAGAGGCGTGTGAGTGGCATGTGAGTGGCGTGCTGATGAGCGGATAATTTATACGCTTTTTGGCATTGTTTTTAGTATGTTTTTAGTAGGATCTAGTTACTTTTAGGGATGTTTTCACTAGTTTTTATGTTAAATTCACATTTTTGGACTTTACTATGAGTTTGTGTGTTTTTCTGTGATTTCAGGTATTTTCTGACCGAAATTGAGGGACTTGAGCAAAAATCAGATTCAGAGGTTGAAGAAGGACTGCTCATGCTGTTGGATTCTGACCTCCCTGCACTCAAAGTGGATTTCTGGAGCTATAGAACTCAAAATGGCGCGCTTCTAATTGCGTTGGAAAGTAGACATCCAGGGCTTTCCAGCAATGTATAATAGTCCATACTTTGGCCGAGTTTAGATGACGTAAAAGGGCGTTGAACGCCAGTTCTACGCTGCTGTCTGGAGTTAAATGCCAGAAACAAGTCACAAACCAGAGTTGAACGCCAGAAATACGTTACAACCTGGTGTTCAACTCCAGAAAGAGCCTCTGCACGTATAACATTCAAGCTCAGCCCAAGCACACACCAAGTGGGCCCCGGAAGTGGATTTATTCATCAATTACTTACTTCTGTAAACCCTAGTGACTAGTTTAGTATAAATAGAACTTTTTATCATTGTATTCGCAGTCTTGGTTACTCCGGTTCCCCTCTGGGGCCGAGACCAATGAACTCCATTATCACTTATGTATTTTCAACGGTAGAGTTTCTACACTCCATAGATTAAGGTGTGGAGCTCTGCTGTTCCTCAAAGATTAATGTAAAGTACTACTGTTTTCTATTCAATTCATCTTATTTCGCTTCTAAGATATTCATTCGCACTCCAACCTGAATGTGATGAACGTGACAATCATCATTATTCCTTATGAATGCGTGCCTGACAACCACTTCCGTTCTACATTAGATTGAATGAGTATCTCTTTAGATCTCTTAATCAGAATCTTCGTGGTGTAAGCTAGAATAATGGCGGCATTCAAGAGAATCCGGAAAGTCTAAACCTTGTCTGTGGTATTCCGAGTAGGATTCAATGATTGAATGACTGTGACGAGCTTCAAACTCGCGAGTGCTGGGCGTAGTGACAGACGCAAAAGGAGGGTGAATCCTATTCCAGCATGATCGGGAACCTCAGATGATTAGCCGTGCCGTGACAGGGCATTTTGGACCATTTTCACAAGAGGAGGGGATGTAGCCACTGACAACGGTGATGCCCTTGCATAAAGCCAGCCATGGAAAGGAGTAAGACTGATTGGATGAAGGCAGCAGGAAAGCAGAAGTTCAGAGGAACGAAAGCATCTCTACACGCTTATCTGAAATTCTCACCAATGAATTACATAAGTATTTCTATCCTTCTTTTATTATATTATTTTCGAAAACTCCATAATCAATTATTATCCGCCTGACTGAGATTTACAAGGTGACCATAGCTTGCTTCAAGCCGACAATCTCCGTGGGATTCGACCCTTACTCACGTAAGGTATTACTTGGACGACCCAGTGCACTTGCTGGTTAGTTGTGCGAAGTTGTGACATACAATAAAACTAGATCAGAGCATCAGGCCTTTGGAGCCATGGATATGTATCACAATTTCATGCACCACGTGCCACGCCCAAAAGGTGAAGCTGGCTTAGCGTGCCACGCCCAACTCTCAAGTGGCACGCCCCTTAGTGAAGCTGGCTTGGCGTGTCATGCCCATCTCTCAAGTGGCACGCCCCTTAGTGAAGTCTTCAATCTCCTTCTCTGGTACTTTAAACTGGCGTGCCACACCTTCATCAAAATCTTCAGTCTTCTTCTCTGGAAGGTTGGCTTGGCATGCCACGCCATTTTTTGGTGCACAAACATTCCTCTCTGGTCCAGTAAGCTGGCGTGCCACGCCCAGGACTGGTGTGCCATGCCCATGGTTCTAGCAAGGTTGGCGTGCCATGCCCAAAACACCAAGTGGCACACCCTGATGAGGTCTTGACCCTTCTCTTCTGTACAATTGGCCTGGCGTGCCACGCTTTAGACCTGGTATGCCACGCCCTTGTTGGAGTCCTCAATCACCCCTTTTGGTTAAGAGAATTGGCGTGCCACGCCCAGAGTCTCAAGTGGCACGCCCTCGATGAATCTCCAATCTCTCCTTCTGGTTAAGTGAACTAGCCTGCCACGCCCAGGACCCAAGTAGCATGCCCATGATGATAGTTTGTGCTCACAAGCTTGGCGTGCCATGCCCATAGTTCCAAGTGGCATGCTCATTGAAGCTACTCCTTCTTTTCTCCTCTGGACAATTGAACTGGCATGCCATGCCCTCGACCTAGCGTGCCACGCCCATTGTAAGATTCAAGGATCCTTCTCTGGAAAGTGTAGTTGGTGTGCCACGTCCAGTAGGGGCGTGCCACGCCCATAGTAAAGCTTAGTCATCCCTTTTCTAGAGGATAGAGCTGGCGTGCCACGCCCAGTGTTGAGCTCGGAGTTCCCTCTCTGGATATTATAACTGGCGTGCCACGCCTATAGTGAATCATGGAAAGCCTTCTCTGGACATTATGCCTGGCATGCCATGCCCAGCACTGGCATGCCACACCCATGATAAACCTTCAGCATTCTTCCCTGGAAAAGATAAATGGCGTGCCACGCCTGGCCTTAGCGTGCCACGCCCATTGTAATTCTTCATGGATTCTTTTCTGGAAATTATAACTGGTGTGCCACGCCTGGCCAAGGCGTGCCACGCCCATTAAAATTCTTCATGGGCTCTCTCTGGGAAGTATAGTTGGCGTGCCACACCCATAGTAATTCTTCAAATTTCCTTCCTGGAGATAATAGCTGGCGTGCTACGCCCAGTCAAGGATTCTGGCATTTGCTTGAAGTGGCACGCCCAACACACATGCCCAGCATCCTTGCTTGCTTTATTCCTCTTTTGTTGCTCTTTTCACCTAAAATCCAAGCAAAAAATCATTTCAAATCATATTCTTAAAAACCTATGATATAACTCTTTTACATGCCTCAAATGATTGAGAATTCATCACTTTAATGGTCCTTTTAGATGAGAGAAAAAGGTAGATGATGCAAGTCATCAGTATCCTCTAGTGTTCTTCTCAAGTTTAAAAACTCTCCTATATATACTACTCTTCTCATCTTCAGATGAGTCTTCAAGTACTTGGATGTGGGCTTTTGGCCTTAGTTGAAGCAAGTTAGGAGTGGCCCTTTCTGAAGTTAACGCTGGCATTAGCTTATTAACGCTCTCATACTTGCATAAGTGCCCTTGGAACTGGCGTTGGTACTGGCGTTAACACACTAACATGGCTGTTAACGCTCTTCTTGTTGTGCGTACGCACACCGCTTCGTGCATGCGCACACTGGCCAATTTTTCTCTTATGCATATGCACACTGCCCCGTGCGTACGCACACTAGCCAAATCTTTCAGCCCTAACTTCGTGCAATGATCGAAGACGTTAGTGTGCTAACGTTGGTGACGTTAGCATACTAACGTTGGCACCTTCCTCCTTTTATAGTAGCGTTGGTGAGCTAACTTTGGTCACTAACGTTGCCTTCTTCCTTGACCAACGTTGGCACTGGCGTTAGTGGCTAACTTGGCCACTAACGCCAACTTCTTCTTCTTCGAGCATGTTAGCACTGGCATCAGTGGGATAACTTGGCCACTAATGCCAGCACCTCTTTATTGGCAATGTTGGCACTAGCGTTAGTGGGCTAACTTTGCCACTAACGCCAGCTTCTTCCTTGTTGACCACGTTAGCACTGGCGTTAGTGGGCTAACTTGGCCACTAACGCCAGCACCTCTTCGTTGAGCTAGCGTTAACCATGGCGTTAGTGTGCTAACTTGGCCACTAACGCCACATCTTCTCTACTTCTTCTCTCCTTTTCCTTTGTTTCTCCTTGCCTATCATCAATCAAACAAGTGCATCAAAGCTTTGTCATAATCACAAGATAATGCATCATTTAATACATCAAGTAGTTCTTACATAAATCTAATGAAAATGATTATTATTCACTTATGTTTGATGAATCAAGACATGCATACATAACTCATCCAAATGCTTGCTTATTGAAGAAGATAATGCATGAAACCAAGTAAAAACTATAGAAAATAGCTTGTAAAACTAGCCAAAGATGCCTAGGCATCCCCTCTACCACAAAGACTCTAATCTTCCCATACCTCGACTGAACTGGTATCTCGAGAAGCCCCCAACGAAGTTGTGAATTAGCCATCCATGAGTTGTATAATCAAACTAGTGGTTCATCATTGTCCTATGAAAGACTCACTCTGAACCACTGGAGAATGAGATAACCTTGTGCCGGTTCAACGCATTCATAATGATGAAAAACGGATATATATCTTAGAATAGAGAATCAAACACGTATTGAGATAGAACAGTAGTACTTTATTAATCCATGAAACTCAGCAGAGCTCCTCCCCTCAACCTAGGAGGTTTAGAAACTTATACTGATAGAAAATACAGTGTAGAATTCGAAAATATGGCAAAAAGTCCTTAACAACGGTGATCCTTGTCCTTTAAATACCAAACTAATGACTAAGGATTACATAAGAAGGATAAAACAGTCTTTTAGTGCTAAAATCCATTTCTTGGACTCACTTGCTGAGTTTTTGGGCTGAGCTTGATTGAGATCCATGTGCTAGGAGGCCTCTAGGGCATTGAACTCTGGCTAGGGGGTCTTTTATGGGTGTTGGACGCTGGTCTCTTCTGCTTTGGGCATTGGACACTAGAATAGGGCAGGAGGCTGGCGTTGAACGTTAGTTTTGGGCCTTCAATTCTGAAGAAAAGTATGGAATACTCTACATTTATGGAAATCTCAAGATGTTAGCTTTTCATAACCGTTGAGAATGCTCCATTTGGACTTCTGTAGCTCCAAAAAAGCTCTTTCGAATGCAACGAGGTCAGATCCGGACAGCATCTACAGTGCTTTCTCTGTCTCTGAATCAGGCTTTTGTTCCAACTCCTCAATTTCAGCCAGAAAATACCTGAAATTGCATAAAAACACTCAATCTCAAAGTAGAATCCAAAAATGTGAATTTTGCACTAAAACCTATGAAAACTTAATAAAACTTAAACAAAACATACTAAAAACTATATGAAAATGATGGCAAAAAGTGTATAAAATATCCGCTCATCAGGTACCATGGAGCTAATAGAGATAAGGATCTTTCAAGAGTTGATCAACAAGAGCCAAGTGGCTAGAGAATGCTTGAGGAAGATCACGATGGCAAGGAATGATCGATGGGGGGTTCAACAAAAAGGATCATGGTAAGAAATTTACACCAAGGAGCCAGAATTTCAAAAAGAGTGGTTGTGTCCCTTCACATCCTCGGAGTCAGAACAATTAATGAAGGAATAACAACTATTGGGGGCATGGAAAAGGGTGGCATATGATGACTCGACCAAATAATTTGAAGTGCCAGAATGCGAAAGGTACCATCCAGACGAGTCGTGCAGAACAGAGTTCGGTCTATGCTTCTGGTGTGGGTTACCAGTGCATATGCTAAGGAATGTCCAAGACCACGTGGGAGAACTAAGAATGCAGATCAAGCTCGACAACAAGGCCAAGATTTTTCCATGACGATGGACAATGCAGTTAGATCTGATTCTCTGGTCCAAGGTAATGCCAAAACTGGTAACCGAACTCTAATTGCATTGTATGATACTAAATACTGTGTTTATTCATAGCTTATGATGGAGATGGGGCTTTAGCATCAAAAGTGTCAAACTTAGGACCAAACTTTAACTTACTTGTGCTACATAGAATGACGTCATTAGGGCTGGCAGAACTTCGGATTTAGCTGGAGGAATTAATGGAAAAGAAATTCATTCGACCAAGTACTTTTTCATGGGGAGCACCAGTTATGTCAGTGAAGAAGAAAGATGACAACAGGAGGCTTTATGTGAGAGAGCGAGAGTGCCAATGAATCCTTGCGACTCGATCTACTTTTTCTTTTGTAACTTGTATTGAAGTTTTTGCCTCGAATTCTTTCTCAAAAAATGATTTGATCATCTTTCCAATCCTATTCTTTACTCGCATGCATCCATGCGTGAATCTTGTATCTTCCAAGGTCAGCCTAAACTTGTTTGATATTTCAAGCGTGTAAGAACCAGAGTTTTCACGTAAAAAACTGCTTTAATAAAATAATTTTAATTACCCAGAATAGGTTCAAAAATGTAGAAGTGTTCTTTTTTAAATAAAAAGGTGAAATTTGAATTCAATGAATTTTTCTGAGTGGGAAATGTATCTTTTACGAAAAAAGTTTGTAAAAATGCATACCGGCACTTAAGTCGGCAGTACCGACTCTAGTCTCACCGGAACCGCGTATTGAGAAAAATAAGATTTTAAAAATTGAATTTATTGCTTTGAAAGGACAAAAATAATTTAGAATTGAAATCCGGACACTAATCTTAAAAGTTTTGGCCAAAAGAGGGACAAACGGGCTAAAAACGCTAACGATTTGGATCGGGCCCAAATACTTATATAAACACAACTAATGAGCATCTCAGCTCATTTCTAGCCCTAAAACAAGAAAGGGGCACTGCTGAAGTGAGAAGAGTGGAGGTGAGGGTTTATACTATTCACCTTTTTCTTCTTTTGGCCATAACTTGAGCTACGGAGCTCCGATTGACAAGCCATTGACCACACGAAACTCTTGTTGAGCCCGTCATTTCTAACAAAATTTTGTAGGTAAAAACTCTAAACTCGTACTCCAGTTTCCTGCCCTAGCAATTTTACATTTTTTGTTCTAGTTCTTGAGTAGATTTTGTAATTTTGTTTATTTAGGGGTGATCTAGCATTGGAATATTATTGAATTTTGCCCCTAACCTTGTTTGGTAAGGTAAGTCTCTTCAACTCTTGTAGTTGATATTTTGGGTTATCCCTAGTGATATTTTTGTATATTATATGATGTTAGATTGAGTATGGTGTTTATTGGAGTGAGCTTGATAGTTTTGGAGCTTTGAGTTTGAGCTTGGTTGTTTGAGTTGCATGGGAATCTGCCAAGGTATGATTTTGGTTTCCTTTATGTAATATGTAATGTTTCTAGAAACTTAGGCTAGAGAACCATATGATAGGATTAAATTGGATATGTGGTTGTTTAAACTATGTTTGTGGTATATGCATGATGATGGAGATTGAGAAAAATGTATATATTGAGGTATGGTTGTGGTGGATTCTAATATGATGATGGATTGATGTTAATTGTTGGTGGTTATTGATTTTTTTGGGTGATGGTGATTGTTGGAGATTATTGGTGTTGATGATATTTGATGATTATTGATGTTTGTGATGATGTTGATGGACTGGGATAGTGATTGTTTAGGTTTGATCATGAATGTTAATGATGATAATGAGTATGGAATATTGTGGCTGGTATTGTTAACAATTGGTGGTGATGGTAAGCTTTTATTTCGATTGAGTTGAGGAAGCGAGGAGGTTAATAAAAATCTAAGTAAGTTAGTGAGGATTAAATGATTTTAATAGTGAATGATGGGAGATGGTTGAGAAATATTAGTATAAGGATTTGTGTTGGTTTTGGGTGTATTTGTTTTGGTTTAGATTTGAAGTTTTTGAAACTAGAGAATTTTGTTGAATTTGGTAAAAACCAGTTTTTGGTGAACTTTGAGGGATCATAACTTGAGCTTCTCTTTTTGAAATTGGTTGAAATTTATCTTAAATCAAAGTTCATTTAAAGATCTTTAAATTGATATAAAGTTTGAGAAAAACAGAATTTTGTAGAGGAACTTATGAATGTTTAAAGTTTGGTGTTTAATGTAAAATCTGGTCAAACCGTAATTAATTAAATAATAAATCAAATATGAGCGAACATGGTTAGAAAATTTAGCAATCAGAATTTGATAATTTAAATATGATATTTCGATTCATTTGATTTTTCTGAGTCGAAAAACATAGTTTTCTGCGTAAAAACGCGTAGTAAAAACTTAAAAGTTGTAATTGAGAAGGTAAAAATAATTAAACGCACATTTAAAACGCTAATCTTAAAGGTTTTGCCCCAAAAATGGGACAAACGGGCCATATATGTGAACTGAGCCCAAGTTGGGCCCAAGCCCAACATATATAAACCCTAACTTAAAGCCATTCAGCCACCATAATTCTCATTTCGTGTGTTTGTTGCTGAATTGAAAAGAGTGAGATGAGAAGAGAGAAACCCTAGCTCCCTAATACTTCAAATCACCATAACTTGAGCTACGAAGCTCCAATCGATGAGCCGTTTGTGGCCACACATCGCTCTTCTCGTCCTTTTCGATTCTATCTAGGTATTGTAGTGATTATTTCTTTCTACTCTACCCAATTTTAATTTTTCCTCTGAAAACGTGTTTTGGCTTTGGGTTTGAGAAATCTTGTGATTTTGGTTGTTTAGGGGTACTTTAGTATGAGCTATTCATGAGTTTCATCAACTATTTTCATTGGTTAAGGTAATAATCCTCCAACCCTTGTGATTTATGAGATTTTGTAAATCCTAGAGTAATATATATATGAAATTGGTTATGTTAGTGTTGTTGGGTGAGTTTGGCATACTTTGAGAACTTGAATTGGGTGGTGGAACTCTTGGTGAAGCTTGGAGCTACTGCTTGGTGGAAAATTTACAAGGAAGGATCAAATTGTTGTACCACAAGAGGTACGGTTTAAGTTTCATTTAAGTACTGTGTGGTGTCATATGAATTTCTAGGCTAGATGCCCCTAAGATTAGGTTTGGATTGTGAGCCTTGATTGGAATTTATGTGTATAGATATTATGATGTGGAAATAAATTATTTGAAATGATATTTGTGTGAATGGGTATATTTGGTATGTTGTGAAATTGAGAAATTGGATAATGATGATATGTTAATGAATTTCTTATGTTAAATTGAATGTACGTTGGGCCTGAGGCCGTGAACTTTGGGCCGGAGGCCGGAAGAGGTAAGGAATATGAGTTGATGTGTGTATTGTGTGATGATATAAGAAATGCGATGGATTTTAGATATTGAATGTGTGAATAATTGGGTTAATTATTGAATAATAAGGTTTGAAGAATTGAGGTGATGTGGAATTTGATAGTTTTAGGTAAAATTATGTAGATGAGGTAGGTTTGGATTTGGTTGAGTGTAAATATATGAATGTGGTTGGGTTGTGGTCAATTTGATGAGTGAAAATGAATTTGGCTTGTGAACCTTGGAAAAATTGGAGATTTCTGTTTTTAGGTAAAAAAAAAACTTATTTTTGACCAACTTCGGCGGTTCATAACTCAGACCTCAGAGTTGGAAATTCTTCAAAGTTAGATTTTTATGAAAGTTCATTCAACGATCTTTCCAATGGTTCAAGAATGGTTGAAAAAAAATTTTATAGAAAAAGTTATGAAGCTTTGAAAATTGGGATCAAAAATTGGTTTTTAACACTTAGCAGCTTTTTGGTGCTGCTGCATTGTATGCGTACGCATACATCCTACACGCGCACGCAATGGGCAAAAATGTGCACCCACACGTACGCGTGGCCCTCGCATACGCATGGATCGAGAGTTTTGCGTACGCAAATTTCCTCGTACGCGACCAGTCGTTTCTGCCTGGTTCGCATACGTACACAAGGAGGTCTATGCGTACGCATCTTGGTCCAAATGCGCATCCACGCGTACGCGTGACCCAGAATTTTAGGCGCTCACGCGTACGCGTGACCTATGCATAGGCGTGACCCTGTTTTCAACAAATATGAGTTTTTGATTTTAAAACCAAATTTTGAACTTCTAAGCCCTAGTTTCATTCTTTTAGTCCTGAATTGGAATGGTATGCCTAGTAATGAGAAGAAGCTAGGAAAGGTGATAACTTGGGGATGAAATAAGGGGAAAATTGATGATGAATCGTAAAAATAATGATGATTATGAGATGGTTAGCGAGAGTGATGATGATGATGATGATGAAATTATTAATGGGAAGGATGATGGTTATGAGACTAACAAAGAGAAATGATGATGATTATGAGATTGTTAATGAAAGGGATAACGATTATGAGATTGATGTTAAATATGATCCTGATTTATGATACACCTGCCTGGGTAGATGCAGTGGAGTGATTCTGCTTGCTCTGGGACATAGTGAGATATACCTGCCTGGGTAGATACATTGGAGTGATTCTACTTGCTCCGGGTATGGTTTGAGACTCCTAGGGTAGATGCAGTGGTTAGCCCCCACTTGCTCCAAGTTGAGGTTGATTTAAGGTATGTGAAACTATCTGAGTTTCGAATTTTCTTGGGTAGATGCAGTGGGTCGGCTCCACTTGCTCCAGGTTGAGATCCGAGATTCTGTTGACCCTGCGTCGTAAGATGTGGCCGGACACTTAGAACTTTCCAGATGAGCTCTTCCCCATGGATATTTTATTTTATTGGTTATGATTTTGTGCTTGGGGATGCGCGCTCGCAGGGACTGTCCAATGGTTAGCTACCAGGACATGTCGGGTTGGCTTTATAACCGACAGATTATATCATCAACCATAGGGCAGACATTCATCATTTGCATATGTTTGACTTGTTTGGGTTTTGCCTATTTGTTTTGGATTGTTGAATCCCATATGCTATGTTACCTGACTATATGCTACTTGTTCTACTTGTACATTAATTGTGTATGACTTGTCTATATTACTTGTGTTTGTACAATTGAGAAGTCCCTCATGCTGGTGTCGGTTGACGCTGAGGGCTGTTCTTGTTGAGAAGACTTGATGGTATGATTGAATTATGATGATGGTTAATAAATGAGATAATTCGAGAACCCTGGGTAGACGCAATAAAGTGAATTCACTTGCTCCAGGTAGAGACTGAGATAAATGATATTTAGATGCTGAGTTCGAGTTTTACTAGTTATGGTTTGTGGTGCGCGTGTACGCAAAACCCACACTATTTCGTATAGCAGCAGTACCAGCAAGTGTATTGTGTCATCCAAGTAATACCTGAGCGAGTCAGGGTCGATCCCATGAGGATTATGGCTTGAAGCAAGCTATGGTTGTCTTGCAGGTCTTAGTCAGGCGGAATCAAAAGTTCGTTGATTGTATGTTGATTGATTAAATGTCATAAATGTTGAAAGGGGTAAAACCAATTGGATTAGCTATTAGGAATTATATGCTGGGAATAGAGTTGAGAGTTGGAGTTGCTTTGTCTTTCTGGATTAACTCTGGTACTACTGTCTTCCTTGCTTGTGAATGATCTTCTTCTATGGCAGGCTATAAGTGATCATAGCCAGTGCCCGTGGTCATTAATCTCCTCTACTACAGGTTGAACACGGTCATGGCCATTGGCCGTGGTTACTCAATCTGACGAAGGGTCAAGCGCATAGCAATCCATTCTCTTGGCGATCCTACTCAAAACGCCACAAACAAGGTCGAATCTTCCGGATCAGAGAACATTGCTTCGTTGGATTCTAGCCTATAACGCTAACGTTAGGATTTTTTCCAATAAAGAATTTCATAAAAACATTCGCGTTGTAGATATAGTCTCTAAACCGACAGAAATCCCTTCGTACAAACGTTTTGGTTGTCACAAGTAACAAACCCCTTTAAAATTGATAACCGAGTATTTAAACCTCGGGTCGTCTTCTCAAGGAATTGTAGGGAAGTATGTTCTTATTATTGGTTATGAAGATTATAAATTGGGGGTTTTGGAAGTAAGGAGGGAATATGTTATATGACAAGTAAAATAAAATAATAATAATAAAATCTCTTGGCAAGGTATAAGAAATTGGAAGTCTAGACTTAGTTATCCTTATGAATAATAATAAAAGTTGAATCTTAATTCCACTTAGTTGACCTTTACTAAAGCAAAGGAAAGTCAAGGGACAAATTGGTTTGATCTTCGAATCCTATTTATTTCCTAAGAAAAGATTGGGATTATTGAAGTTTAACTCAATTGGCAAGATAGCAATTATCAATTATGCTGTTGAATTGGATAACTCCTGAGTTACTGATTTCTTAACCAAAACCAAAAGGGAAAAAGTAAATCTACTGGAATAAAAATGCCTTCAGATGGGAAGCAATAATCATGTAAATAAAAGAAAGCAATAATAACTGAAATACCTCAAATAATATTAATTCAAAGAAAATCATAACGTGAATGTAGCATAAGCCAAATAGGCAACATAACTAGTATAAGCATTAAAGTATCTGAAAGTAAGAGATAAATATAAAGTAAAAGAACATTGAACCTGGGATTGAGAGTCACTCCTAAAACTAAGAGAAGTCCTAAATCCAAAGAGGGAGGAGAGAACCTCTCTCTCTAAAAACTACATCTACTCCTAAAATTGTGAATGTGAAAGCCTGTCTATGAATGGATGCAATCCCCCACTTTATAGCCTCTAATCTGTGTTTTCTGGGCCGCGAACTGGGTCGAAAACAGCCCGGAAATCGCTGGAGAAGAATTCAAACACGCTGATTTCCGTCACTGCGACGCGGCCGCATAGAGCACTCAGTCGCGTCGCCTAGCGTCAGGAAAACTATGGCATATTATATATCAAATCGAAGCCTCGGACGTTAGCTTTCCAACGCAACTAGAACCGCATCGTTTGGACCTCTGTAGCTAACGTTATAGTCGTTTGAGTGCGAAGAGGTCAGGCTGGACAGCTTAGCAATTTCTCCAACTTCTTGTATTCCTTCCACTTTTGCATGCTTCTTTTCCATCCTCCAAGCCATTCCTGCCCTATAATCTCTGAAAGCACTTAACACACATATCAAGGCATCTAATGGTAATAAGAGAGGATTAATAATAAGCAATTATAATATCAAAGAAACATTTTTCAATCATAGCACAAAATCAGGAAGGAAATATAAAACCATGCAAATATTATGAATAAGTGGGTAAAGAGTTGATAAAATCCACTCAATTGAGCACAAGATAAACCATAAAATAGTGGTTTATCAACCTCCCCACACTTAAACACTAGCATGTCCTCATGCTAAACTCAAGAGAAGCTATAAAGGAATGAAGAGGAGAATGTATGAAATGCAACCTATCTGTATGAATGCAACTACATGCAAAATGTTTCTACCTACTTGGTCAAAATTAAATAAGCTTTTCAAGACAAACATAAATCAGACTTCACTAATTCAAATTATACAATAAAAGACAAGTGAACTTGTAAGAAGATAGCTCATGAAAGCAGGGAACATAGAATCATGCACTGAACCCTCACTGGTAGTGTATATCACTCTAACTCTCAAGTGTTTAGGGTCAATCACTCTGCTCTCCTCTAATCATGCTTTCTAAACTTTGTTCTTCATCTCACCAATCAACAAATATTTAGCATACAAATGCAAACATCATGAGGTCTTTTTCAAGGTTGTAATGGGGCTAAGGTAAGGGTAAAGGTATATATATGGCTAAGTGAGCTTTATAATTTGAATCTTTAATTAACTTAAGCTTTCACCTAACATACATATACTCTATATAACTTTAAATCATACCTAGCTACCCATAATTCCCACTTTTGTATGATTCCCATACTCATGTACCAAATTTTTGATATTTCTTTACTTTGTCACATGTGCATTGATATTTTCATTAACTTAGCATTGGGGTAATTTTGTCCCCTTATTTATTTGCTTATTTTTTTATTTTTATTTTTTTATTTTTATTTTTTTATTTTATTTTTTTTGTAGAGAAATAAACATAACTTATCAATACACATGGATTTTCTATTATTTTTCTATTTTGGTTTTTCATGAGTAGGTTCCCAAATTCTTAATATTCTAATAAATTAGAAATATGTTACATTCCTTTATTAACCTATGTTCCCACAATTTCCCCACACTTAGTTGATACACAATCTCTATCTTAAGGTAACCAAAGATTCAATTGGGATAATTAATTTATTTTTCGCTTAAGGCTAGTGATGTGGTAAAATATAGAACAAATGGGGATTAAAAGGCTCAAAGTGGCTGACAAGGGTGATTTAAAGGGTAGGCTTATTTGGGATAAGTGAGCTAAAATCAAATAATGGCCTCAATCATATGCAAGCATGTAAATACACTAAATAATGGACATATAGATTGGAATAAAATATAGATTAAAATCATAGAGAAGAAAACACACAAGAATAAAAATTTATGGTTAAATAATGTAACCATATAAATAAGCTCAAATCTCACAGGTTGTGTTCTTTAGCTCAAAAACCATGTTCCAAATACAACTTCAAGCAAATTTAACAAAAATTTTTCAATTTAAATTAGTGAAATACTATAAAAATTTCTTAAAAAAGAAAATATTACTTCAACCAAGTAGTAACTAAATGCACAAAATCAAATAAACATGCAATTAAATATGCAAATGCAACAACTAATTTAACAAAGAAAATTTAAACATTGGTGTTGAAACAGAAAGGTACTAACCTATGGAGATCGGTATCGACCTCCCCACACTTAAAGATTGCATTGTCCTCGGTGCATGCAGAGATTTGCAGGTGGACGGGTTGTTTCAGCTGTTGCTTTTCTCTAAGGAATGTGCAGATGGACTTATCTGGCTCCCCATGTAAACGTCTTCCGGTTCCCTTCCGGGTGGCCATCCTGAAAGAAAAAGGGAAGAAAGGTAACCCAATAATAAAGATAAGAAAATAAATGAAGTAAGGTTGGGTTAATGCCAAATGATAAGGGTCTCATTTACATGGTAGCTACAACATGCAAGTGAGAAAACAATAGAAGCCATGGCATGCCAGTGGTGCAGAATATGCAGCAAAGGGGAGGTGTGTGGGTAATGAAAATATCAATATAAGTTCATGTCAATGCAAGTGAATGTGCAAGTATCATAAAAAAATTAGCATTGATTTAAATAATGTTACCCAATCAGAATAAAACAAGTCATAAGCACTAAGATAATACCAGAAAAGATGTAACAGTTGAATAAGAACATTTGAACACCAATGGTAAAATAATAAATTTAGAAAAAATAAAAATATATAATGAATGAAAGTATGCAAATAAATAAAATAAAATAAAAGATAAGAAGAATGAGAAGGGAAAGAAATAAAGTAAGAAAGAAAGAAGAAAGAAGAAAAGATAGAAGAAATTAGGATTAGAGAAGAAAAGATAAGAAAATTGGCACTAATCTGGATAGGTTCTGCGACGCTGGCGACGCGGTCGCGTGGGTGACGCGGTCGCGTGGTGCGCAATAAGGTCAGGCGACGCGGACGCGTGGGGCACGCGATCGCGTGACTTGATTTGTGCTAGTGGCGCGAGTGCAGCCTCGCGGTCGCACAACTCTCTGTTCGAAACTTGGTATTGCCAAAATCCAAGGTGACGCGGTCGCGTGGTCGACGCGATCGCGCGGGTGGCCTTATTTCCAGTATGACGCGGACGCGTGGGTGACGCGTTCGCATGGCAGGGCTTGTGCTGCTAGCACGGGTCCAGCCCAATTCCAGCTCAACTTTCGGCCATACACCCTTGCTACGTCGATTTACAGGGCCACGCGGTCGTGTGGGTGACGCGGATGCGTGGGGAAGCTATTTTGCAAATGACGCGGCCGCATCAGCGACGTGGTCGCGTGGATCAATTTGTGCCATTAGCGCGCCTCCAGCCACGCTTTCGCGTGACTCTCTGTTCAACATCATTTTCTTCCAAATGCACATACGACGCGGACGCGTCGGCGACGCTATCGCGTCGACGTGCGAAAATCCCTTTTTTTTTTAATGCAATATGCAGAATGCAATGCTTAATGTGAATGCTATGAAAATTTTCAGGTTCAATGAAAATTAAAATAAAATAAAAACAAACAGCATGAAATAAAATTGAAAAAGAAACGATCATACCATGGTGGGTTGTCTCCCACCTAGCACTTTTAGTTAAAGTCCTTAAGTTGGACATTTGATGAGCTTCCTGTTATGGTAGCTTGTGTTTGAACTCATCCAGGAATCTCCACCAATGTTTGTAATTCCAATAGCCTCCGGGATCCCAAACTAGGCACGTAAAGCCTTTGAGCAGCTTCAAACAGATTCTTAGGCTCCCGGGGTGTTGGATGTCAGAGCAGATTCCAGGATCCCAAACCTTGCTTTTGCACCCGTCTTCTTGTTGATCATCATGATTCCATCTGGGTGACAAGCAATCTGAATTCTCACTAAAGTGGCCAGCCAACCAACTTCCTAGACCCATTCAGTTGAGCGCTACACCAACCTTTGCGTTTAAACTTAAAGCTTCCAACAAAGCCATGTTCCTCATTGTCCACCGAAGTTTCTAGTGTCTCCTTCATGCTTTGCTCTTCTTTTGATTCTCCACATGTAGCCATGGGAGTTCTTTGAGTGCTCAGATATTGGGAAGCTATTATATTTATTAACTCGCCGAAGGCGGCCGCGAAATTTTGCACACTCTTATTCATCATTTCTTGCCTTTGAAGAATAACATGAAGTCTGTCATCCATTGAAGGTTGGGGTAGATGTGAGGATTCATTGGTTGGGAGAGAGGGTTCATAATAGGAAGGTGGTTCATCTTGATAATGATATGGAGATGGTGAATATTAAGGTGCTGGTTCATGAGAGTAGTTGTGTTAGAAAGGTGGTGGTTCTGTGTATGGTTCATTTGGCTCATAAGGTGGTTGGTATGGTGGATACGGGTTAGGGTCATATGGAGGTGAATGGTTGTAGGTGGCTTGTGAGTATGGCAGTTCAAAGCTGTGTTGATAGTCCATTGGAGGTGGTTGTTGCCATGAGGGTTGATCAAATCCTTGCGGCTCCTCCCATCTTTGATTGTTCCAACCTTGATGCCTGTTCTCATTGTAATTTCTTCTTCCTGCAACATAATTGTAACCAGACTCATAGCCAAGAGAGTTTATAGTAGTGAGAGAAAATAAAAACAAAAACTAAAAAGAAAATATTTTGAAAAAGAGATTATTTTTTTTTAAAAAAATTGAATTTTGAAAAATAAGATAAGATAAGATAAAAGTTTTAAAATAAAAATCTGAAAATTTTTTTTAAAATATTTACAATAACCAATAATAAGGCACACGTTTGCAATTCCCCGGCAACGGCGCCATTTTGACGTTAGGATTTTTGCTAGTAAAGAATTTCATAAAAACATTCGCGTTGTAGATATAGTCTCTAAACCGACAGAAATCCCTTCGTACAAACGTTTTGTTGTCACAAGTAACAAACCCCTTTAAAATTGATAACCGAGTATTTAAACCTCGGGTCGTCTTCTCAAGGAATTGCAAGGAAGTATGTTCTTATTATTGGTTATGAAGATTGTAAATTCGGGGTTTGGTAGTAAAGAGGGAATATGTTATATGACAAGTAAAATAAAATAATAATAATAAAATCTCTTGGCAAGGTATAAGAAATTGGAAGTCCAGACTTAGTTATCCTTATGGTATCTGAAAGTAAGAGATAAATATAAAGTAAAAGAACATTGAACCTGGGATTGAGAGTCACTCCTAAAACTAAGAGAAGTCCTAAATCCTAAGAGAGAGGAGAGAACCTCTCTCTCTAAAAACTACATCTACTCCTAAAATTGTGAATATGAAAGCCTGTCTATGAATGGATGTAATCCCCCACTTTATAGCCTCTAATCTGTGTTTTCTGGGCCGCGAACTGGGTCGAAAATAGCCCGAAAATCGCTGGAGAAGAATTCAAACACGCTGATTTCCGTCACTGCAACGCAGCCGCATGGAGCACGCAGTCGCGTCTCCTAGCATCAGGGAAACTATGGCATATTATATATCAAATGGAAGCCTCGGACGTTAGCTTTCCAACGCTACTGGAACCGCGTCGTTTGGACCTCTGTAGCTAAAGTTATAGCTGTTTGAGTGCGAAGAGGTCAGGCTGGACAGCTTAGCAATTTCTCCAACTTCTTGTATTCCTTCCACTTTTGCATGCTTCTTTTCCATCCTCCAAGCCATTCCTGCCCTATAATCTCTGAAAGCACTTAACACACATATCAAGGCATCTAATGGTAATAAGAGAGGATCAATAATAAGCAATTATAAGATCAAAGAAGCATGTTTTCAATCATAGCACAAAATCAGGAAGGAAATATAAAACCATGCAAATATTATGAATAAGTGGGTAAAGAGTTGATAAAATCCACTCAATTAAGCACAAGATAAACCATTAGTGGTTTATCAAACGCGGAGACCCTAATCTCCTAGGAAATCGGCTGAACTGGTGTCTCGAGAAGTCCCCAATGAAATCGTGAATTAACCGTCTGAGAGATGTATAAACATAGCTATTGGCTCGTGCTTTTCTTCCAAGTACTTACACGAACCCAAGTAGACCCGGGTGTTTGTCAGGCATGTCCATCTTGATGTGATGAATAGAGCTAATTTATCAGATCATCCTGCTCACCACTATGAAGATCGGAATATACATCTTAGAGATAGATCAGACACGGATCGAAGAAGAAACAATAGTACTTTTATTAATTCATGAGACTCAGCAGAGCTCCTCCCCTCAACCTAGGAGGTTTAGAAACTCATACTGAAAGTAAAAACAAAGTAAAAAAGAAAATAGGGCTGAATGGTGTATGATCTGTTCAAAAATCATGTAAAATACACTTTAAATACTAAACAGATAACTAGTAAGGGTAAAACAATCTTTTTAGTGCTAAAATTCCCTTCTGGGGACCACTTGGTGAGTGTTTGGGCTGAGTTTTGATGAGATCCACGTGCTATGAGGTCTCTTGGGCATGAAACGCCAGCTAGGGGGTCCTCTTTGGGCCTTTAGATGATGGGCTCTACTCTTTGGATGCTGGATGCCTGGAAGGGGGGCAGGAAGCTGGCGTTGGATGCCATTTTTAGGCCTTATAATCCGAAGCAAAGTATGGACTATTATATTGCTAGAAATCTTTGAAAAGCTCTTTGGGTGCTTTGAGGTCATTTCAGCTCATTTCTAGCCCTAAACTAATGTGCATTTCAGCTCATTTTTAGCCCTAAACCAAGAAAGGGGTGCTGCTGAAGTGAGAAGAGTGGAGGTGAGGGTTTGCACTATTCACCTTCTTCTTCTGTTGGCCATAGCTTGAGCTACGGAGCTCTGATTCACAAGCTGTTTGAGGCCATGTGAAGTTCTTGCTGAGCCCATCATTTCTAACTAAGCTTTTTCGGAAAGAACTCTAAACTCATGCTCCAGTTTTCTACCCTAGCATTTTTGTATTTTTTATTTTAGTTCTTGAGTAGATTTTGTGATTTTGATTATTAGGAGTGATCTAGCATTGGAATATTGTTGGGTTTTGCCGCTAATCTCGTTGGGTAAGGTAAGTCTCTTCAAACTCTTGTGGTTTGATGTTTTGGGTTAGCCCTAGTGATGTTTTTGTTTGTTATATGATGTTAGATTGAGGTATGGTGTTTGTTGGAGTGAGCTTCATGGTTTTGCAGCTTTGAGTTTGAGCTTGATATTTTGAGTTGTATGAAAATCGGTCAAGGTAAGGTTTCGGTTTCCTTTATGTAATATGTAATGTTTCTGGAAACTTAGGCTAGTGAACCATAGGATAGGATTGAATTGGATATGTGGTTGTTTGAACTATGTTTATGGTATATGCATGATGATGGAAATTGAATAAAATGTATATGTTGAGGTATGATTGTGGTGGATTCTAATATGATGATGGATTGATGTTAATTGTTGGTGGTTATTAATTTTTGTGGGTGATGGTGATTGTTGGAGATTATTCGTGTTGATGATATTTGATTATTATTGATGTTTATGATGATGTTGATGGACTGGGATAGTGATTGTTTATGTTTGATTATGAATGTTAATGATGACAATGAGTATGGAATATTGTGGTTGGTGCTGTTAACAATTGGTGGTGATGGTGAGCTTGGATTTTGATTGAGTTGAGGAAGCGAGGAGGTTGAAATCTAAGTAAGTTAGTGAGGATTAAATGGCTTTAACAGTAAATGATGGGATATGGTTGAGAAATATTGGTATCAAGATTTGTGTTGATTTTGGCTGTATTTGTTTTGGTTTTGATTTGAAGTTTTAGAAACTAGAGAATTTTGTTGAATTTGGTAAAAACCAGTTTTTGATGAACTTTGAGGGATCATAACTTGAACTTCTGTTTTCGAAATTGGTTGAAATTTATTTTAAATCAAAGTTCATTTAAATATCTTTAAATTGATATAAAGTTTGAGAAAAATAGAATTTTGTACAGGAAGTTATGAATATTTAAAATTTTGGTGTTTACAACGGATTTCTGCAACCTTATAGAATTTTGCAAATTTGGGATGGCATGCAAACGCGGGCACTCCCATACGTGGGCGTGCGTCTCCGCCAGGCTCTCATGCGTACGTGGCCCTATGCATGCATACGCGGACGTATTGTATGCGTATGCAGGCATACTTTTTTTAACCCTATGTGTATGCATGGCAGGGGTGTGCGTACACATAGTCCCTGTTTTGTTTAAAAATGATTTTTCTTCATTTTTCAAGGGTTCTCTAGCTTTCCAAACTTCTTTATCTAATGTTTAAGATTGCTAACTAGTAATTAGACCTTAAAACTAATAGAGATGGGTTAGTAAGCCGAATTAGTAATTTTCTGTATGAGTTTAGAAGACAAAGACTTAGACTTCTGAAGTTGTGGGTGAACTAGTGAAGTGTTTTATTGGCAATGGTTTGAGAACTTGTGAGTGGATGGTAACTTGTGGAATTAAGAACTGATGATGGTTATGATGAGCTTGATAGATGTTGAAGGAGAATGTGTCAGGCAGTATATCCTTGGAATGTTAAGACTTGATAATTGAAAGTCTATTGAGATGGGAAAATGGTGATGACAGATGATGATTTGAGGTTGTGGACTTCTTGGATGTGGACAGTGTGCCAGGCACTATATCCTTGGAATTATACTGTGCCAGGCACTATATTCCTGAAACGATTTATGATGAACCATATGTTATTGTTGTTTTCCTTTTCTGCCGCAAAAGTGTACCAGGCACTATATCCTTGGAGCATGCAAGTGTGCCAAGCACTATTTCCACATAACGATACAAAAGCGTGTCAGGCGCTATATCCTCGGACGTGGCAGAAAGGCGACATCCGAAAGGATGTGTCGAGTTGGCATTCATGGACCGACAAGTGATATCACGAGCCAATAGGTAAGGCATTGATCATATGCATCTCTTATATGCTTGTTTGCTTTGATTGCTTGCAATTTCCCTAAATGTATAATATGCCTATGATGCACGGAAAACTTGTCTCTCAACAAATCTCCCTTCGGCAAGTGTACCGAACTGTCGTCAAGTAATAACTCACAAAAGAGTGAGGTGGAATCCCACAGAGATTAACGGATTAAGCAATCAATGGTTAATTGATTATCCTAGTTAGACGAATCAGATTGGAGTGATAAGCAACAAGGGAATGTAAATGGCATAAAAGTAAAGAAAGCAATAAAGTGCAGAAAAGTAAAATGGCAAGAAAAGTAAATGTAAGAACTAAAAATAGAAAGAGAAGGAAAAGTGTGTGAGGGGAGGGAGTCCGAAGACCCCTCTTCAATCCCCCATTCCAGGATCCAGAATCCTCCCCGATTGCTTTCAATGTAAAGACTAAGGCCTTTATATAGACTCTCCTAAATTACAAAATGAAATTAAAAACAAATTACAATTAAATGAAATTTCCTATTCTAGATGCTTCTTGTGGTCTTGATTGGTTGACAATTGTGGGCTTGCTTGCTTGAGCTTTGAAGTGGACTTGAGAGAGAGTGAGTCAAGTTGAGGTCCAGGTGCAAAAGTTAGTGCTAAAGTTAGCCACACTAACGCTACAAGTGTAGCGTTAGTGCTAAAGTTATTGTGGCTAACGTTGCACTTGCTGCCCAGTTGGTGTTTTTGGGGCTTAAAAGATGCCTCTTGTTTGTGCTCCAATTTCATGCCCACTATAGAGTATTATATATCGTTGGAAAGCTCTGAATGTCAGCTTTCTAACGCAATTAGAATCACCTCAATTGAACCTTTGTATCTCAAGTTATGCTCCTTTGAAGTGGACATGATCACTGGCATAGTTGCGTGCGTTACTGGAAAACTTGAGTGCCGATAACGCTAGCGATCAGGGCTTCATTATTGCCAGTTTCTGGAGCTTAAACTTAGTGTCCACCCTGTACTAATATATATTCTTCGAAAGTCCTGGATGTCTAGTTTCCAATGACTTTGGAATCACATCATTTGGAGCTCTATAACTCGAGTTACACTTCTTGGAAGGTGAAGAGGTCAGTTGGCCTTAATACAGGTTGATACCATATTCATCATTGCACTTTTGGGGTAGGTTTTCTCCCTTAAATTTAGTGTCAACCATGTAGTTCCATATATGCTTGGAAAGCTCTGGAATCCTACTTTCCAATGCCACTGTAATCACCTCATTTGGAGCTTTGTGGCTCAAGTTATGCATGTTTGAAGAAGGCATGGTCAGGCTGCCAGGTGGGACTTTTGCCCACGTTAACTACCACCACGTTAACTAAGTTAACGTGGGAGTTAATCAACCACAAAACCACAAACCTTACAACCACAATCAACATAACAATTCCACATACCAAAACTCCAACCAAAGATCATACCAAGCCACACAAAATACCTACTCCCAACCACCATATCATGGCCAAAATAATCAACATACCCAACCTAATCCGAACCAACAATTTCAAGATCAATTAAACCGGATAGAAGGAATAGAACAGCTCATTTTCAATGTTTTCAAACCTGCATCTGAGCCTGAACCAGAACCTGAAAAGCCTAAAGATGATAGTAGCCATCCGTGTTTGGAGGAAAGTAATCCAGCAGCTGAGACCCTAAAACAGTCATTGGAAGGCAAACAAGAGTTGCAAGAGTTAGAGCCACAAGAATCAGTGGAAACAGATCAGAAGGATCCTCCTGACATAAAGGTCAATGAAAAAATCCTCAAGAGAAAGGGAAGAGTGATAGGGAGATTGCCAAGAGGATGGAGAAACAAGAAAATTCCCACTGAAGGTTTTTCTCCGGGAGATAAGGTGATATCAAGTCATTATCTGCCAATCCCACCTGGCCTCAAAACCATTCCTTCCCAGCTCCCTCAAGTGTTCACAATCAGGAAAGTTCTTTCTATGGAACATTTAGAGGTCATGAATGAATCAAGTGGGGACGTTTTCATAGTGAGAGGAGATGACGTCAAGCACTACAATCCACCCTAACAAGGGACAACCGTCAAGCTAGTGACGTTAAAGAAGCGCTTCATGGGAGGCAACCCATGTTTTTAGTATCCTTAATCTTTAGTGCTTTGCTTTACATCTAATAAAGCATGGTTTCTTATGCATGAACTTGAATCCTCAGGACAACTATTGATTAAGTGCACTAAACCTTGCATGTAAATTACAATTGGTCTCTAAGTTTGGTGTGCCTGATGGCACTCCCAAATCTTACTCAAATTGAATTCCATCTTTCATTCAATGTGCACAACCAAACATTAAGTTTGGTGTTCTTTTTGAACATAGTTTATGAAAAGCAAGAAGTTCCTCTGGATTTCAAAATTCATGACAAGTATACCATTCACATGTTTTAATACTTTGGTTTCAATTACTTAGGGTAGTAACTTTGTTTAGAATCAAAGAGCCAAGGTGACTATGATTTATTAGAATTATGCACACTCATTAAGGACGACCAATATGGATTTCATGTCATCAGGAGACTTAACCAAAAACTAAGTTTGGTGTCCAAATAATAAGTGTGCATACATGTAGAACTCACGGCTATAAGCTCATAAAGACAAAGTCATGTCCCTGGTTTTATGGTGGTTTCATGCATAGCAACTTAGGTTCATTCCTGGCTTTCAGACTTTTATCATGTCCTAAGACACTCACTTTGATTGCATCCCATGAGACTTTTATTCATTGATCCTTTTATTGTCATTTCAGGATTTATTTGTGTTCTTAAGCTAAGTGCTCTGTAAGGGGGCAACTTTTTAGAATAAGCTTTCAGCCAACACTCCCGAACCAGTTGGTTCAAGGTGTTGGGTGTTGAAGCACCCCTAAGGACTTACTTGCTCAAGTCTCTCCCCCATACATACACACCACAGGCATATGGTTTATTTATTTTCTTTTCTTGAGACCTTGGTGTCCAGCACCTCTTTGGGTTACTAAATGCTCTGTAGTGAGGGTTACTCTTGATAGTGGACTTTTAGCTGATAATCCCGGGTTAGTTAACCCAAGTTACCAAGTGATAAAGCACCCCAAAGAGCTTATTCATCCAAGTAGATCCCTCACACAGGAGCACCACAGACACATGCTTCAAGATTAAAACCATTGGTTCCTAGCCTTATTGCTTACTTTTTTTCTTTTATTCTTCCACTTTCATTGTTCTTTCCCTCTTTCTTATTAGGATCTTCTTATTTAGCTAGTCTCATGGGGTGTGTCTCAAGCATAGTATTCAAGACAGATAGTTGTCTTCCCACCCTTGTGGTTGAACCAACTTAGCAAACTTATGACCACACCACAAACTCATGAACTCATTCCATAGTATGAACTCTACTCTGGTCTTTTAAAAACACTCATTCTCCTTTCATTTGATTCAAAAGGACAAGCATACAAGTAAGTAAGGAGATGATGCAGTAATGACATTCAGACTAGCAAACACAGCCCTAATCAACAAAAAGCTTAAAAGAAAGAATTGACATGCTTATTCACAAGGAGAAATCACACATGCATACAAAGAAAATAGAAGACAATCATGCAAATTAAAGTGCTGGAAATAAGTAAGAGGAGTAAGGAACTTTACCACCTTGTATTTTATCTTCATTGTTGTTGCCCTTTTCCTCCTATTCTTCCCCTTCCCACACCAGACATAGAAAGATTGCTTATACTCAGGCAACAATTAAAACAGTGGTGACAGGGTCCATAATGTCTTAGAATGAAGTGTGAGTATGTATGTATTTCAGCAAGCAAGGTTAAGGATACAATAAAGACACAAGAGATACAAACAGAGACATTTTGATTGCATTAATAAGTGGTGTTGGCATGGTACTTTGCATGAAAGTTAAGTGGCAACACCAAACTTAGTGTGCCACTGTCAATCTAGAATGTTGCAAGTACCCAGTGAAGATTAAAATTCAAATTGTTGCATGGCAACACCAAACTTAGAGTGCAATCATATGCCAAATTATTGAAAGTAAACTAAGCAAAGCAAGGAAATGTTACCTACGGTTGGGTTGCCTCCCAACAAGCGCTCTTTTAATGTCATTAGCTTGACATGTTGTTCACGACTTTCTTCCTCTTCTTCCAGTTTGTTAAGAGGAATGACCTCAAGAGGAAAGAGGAGCCAGTTAATGCCCCTTGTTTTGAGTGCCTCTCCCCAACAAGCCTTCTTCTGTTGTTAGCTTGAGTAAACTTGCTTGTTGGGGTAGGGGTGGGATGGCTTTTGGTTGACCTTTTCTTCTTCATGAATATTGTCCTTCTTTTCTTGGTCACCATCCTTTTGTTAGTGTTCATGTTGATTGCCTTTACCACCTTGATTTCAGGATTTGGGTATTGTATGATGGGTGGAGCATCCTCTTCATCAAGAACTTCTTGAATTGGTGGTTCAATGAACTCACCCTTTATGCAACTCTCTATTTCATTGGAGTGTGGGCTCCCTTGATTGACTTCCTCCCTTATTCTTGACCTTTGAATGAACTCCTCTGTTTCTGGAGAGAGTGAAGTGGTCTCTCTTTGTGATCTCAGCTCTTCAATGAATTGTTCTTCAGAATAGAGTTGTGCATTCTCCCTCAATTTTTCTTCATGGACCCTTTTTGCTATTTTCTCCTCTTCGATTGTTTTTATTATTTCTTCGAGGAGGAGTTCTATCCTAGTGAGTCTCTCCTCTACTCTACTTCTTCTGAGTTCTTTAATGATGAGTTCCACCCTAGCAAGTTTATCTAAAGGAGGTTGGGTAGGTTGTAATGGTTGGGCGGGGTTGGCTTGTGAATGGAATTAGTTGTTTTGTGGTTGTGTGTTTTAAAAGTGGTATGACTCTTGTGGGTAGTGGATTGAGTTTTGTGGATGGTGAAATGAATTGTATGGATTTGGGATAGACTTTTGTGCTGAGGCATACTCAAATGATGAAGAATTTAGGCATGTAAAACTTGGAGGTGAGGTTGTATATTTGAGAGGTGATGGCTCTTGATGAATGTGGTATGAATGAGTGAAATCTCTTTGATTATGATCTTCCCAGCCACAACTTGAGTAGTGATCAATTTCACCAAAATATGGACCATTTTGTGGCTCTGGAAAGTACCCCATTTCATGTTCTTGATACTCCCACCCACCATGAGCATAGTAAAGTGAATCATTATGTGGTGGTGGGGAGTTTCCCATGAAATATGATTGACTAAAATATGATGGATGCTCCTTTCTTTCCTGCAGAAAGCTCTGTCTCAAACAATAATCACCAAAAGAAATTGGAATCTTCATTGTCACAGATGAGGAAATTCCCAGTGAGGCAATATCACAAACAGTTAGTTAGCAAAAGAAAATAAAGAAGCAAAAGAAAATAAAGACAAAAGAAAAGTGTATAATCTAGTAAATCAATCAACCGGTAGTTTGTTAACCACGATTAATCCCCGGCAACGGCACCATAAACTTGATGCACTAAAAACTTGTCTCTCAACAAATCTCCCTTCAGCAAGTGTATCGAATTGTCGTCAAGTAATAACTCACAAAAGATTGAGGTCGAATCCCACAAAGTTTAACAGATTAAGCAATCAATGGTTAATTGATTATCCTAGTTAGACGAATCAGATTGGAGTGATAAGCAACAAGGGAATGTAAATGGCATAAAAGTAAAGAAAGCAATAAAGTGCAGAAAAGTAAAATGGCAAGAAAAGTAAATGTAAGAA
>NC_029790.2:97636201-97639688 GCF_000816755.2 Arachis ipaensis
AAACTTCAAAGAAAGAGAAGGAAAAGTGTGTGAGGGGAGGGAGTCCGAAGACCCCTCTTCAATCCCCCATTCCAGGATCCAGAATCCTCCCTAATTTCTTTCAATGTAAAGACTAAGGCCTTTATATAGGCTCTCTTAAATTACAAAATGAAATTAAAAATAAATTACAATTAAATGAAAATTCCTATTCTAGATGCTTCTTGTGGTCTTGATTGGTTGACAATTGTGGGCTTGCTTGCTTGAGCTTTGAAGTGGACTTGAGAGAGAGTGAGTCAAGTTGAGGTCCAGGTGCTAAAGTTAGTGCTAAAGTTAGCCACACTAACGCTACAAGTGTAGCGTTAGTGCTAAAGTTATTGTGGCTAACGTTGCACTTGCTGCCCAGTTGGTATTTTTGGGGCTTAAAAGATGCCTCTTATTTATGCTCCAATTT
The DNA here is from genome assembly GCF_000816755.2 of Arachis ipaensis. NCBI lineage: Eukaryota > Viridiplantae > Streptophyta > Magnoliopsida > Fabales > Fabaceae > Arachis > Arachis ipaensis. Next base: position 97,636,632 of record NC_029790.2, read on the forward strand.
CATGCCCACTATAGAGTATTATATATCGTTGAAAAGCTCTGAATGTCAGCTTTTTAACGCAATTAGAATCACTTCAATTGGACCTCTGTAGCTCAAGTTATGCTCCTTTGAAGTGGACATGATCGCTGGCATAGTTGCCAGCGTTACTGGAAAACTTGAGTGCCAATAACGCTAGCAATCAGGGCTTCATTATTGCCAGTTTCTGGAGCTCAAACGTAGTGTCCACTCCATACTTTTATATATTGTTGGAAAGCCCTGGATGTCTACTTTCCAATGCCTTTGGAAGCGCATCATTTGGAGCTCTACAACTCGAGTTACACTTCTTGGAAGGTGAAGAGGTCAGTTGGCCTTAATACAGGTTGATACCATGTTCATCATTGCACTTTCGGGGCAGTTTTTCTCCCTCAAATTTAGTGTCAACCATGTAGTGCCATATATGCTTGGAAAGCTCTGGAATCCTACTTTCCAATACCACTGGAATCACCTCATTTGGAGCTTTGTGGCTCAAGTTATGGATGTTTGAAGAAGGCATGGTCAGGCTGCCAGGTGGGACTTTTGCCCACGTTAACTACCACGTTAACTAAGTTAACGTGGGAGTTAACGTGGCTTATTGTGACTTGGCCAACGTTAGTGATAAAGTTGAATGTCACTAACGTTGGCTTCCCCTTTACTTCTTAACGTTAGAGGCCACGTTAACTAAGTTAACGTGGCAACTAACGTGGCCACTTATGAGCTTGGTCCAACGTTAGTGATAATGTTAAGTGTCACTAACGTTGGCTCCATTTCCTTTCTTCAAAGTTAATGCCACTAACTTTTCTCACTAACGTTGGGGCTTTCCTTCCTTCCACGTTAGTGCCCACGTTAGGGTAACTAACGTAGCCACTAACGTGGCTTCTTCTCTTCTTCTTTTTGCCTGAAATCAATCAAACAAAGTGCATCAAAGTCTTGCTCTTAATCATGGTATCATGCATCATCCAATTTATCATATAATTCATGCAAAATTCTCATGAAATCATATAAAGTGCACAATGTATGCTTGAATCAAGATGTAAGTGAATATCTACCCAAAACTAGCTTATTTTCCAAGAATATGCATGAAACTAATTAGTGAAACTGGCCAAAATGCCCTGGCATCAGCCTACTTGTTTCTTGAATTACTTGCTATATATGAATATTACATCTGTATTACTTGCTTGCATTATCTGTGATTGTCTGGTGCTGAGGAGGTTAGGTAGGTGGTGGCAATGGGATCACACGGAGGGTAGGTTGATCAAGGCTGTTGGACAGTGGTGACTAGTTTTAGATAACCTTGTTTATTGTTTACGGTTTTAATTTATTTATTTATGTTAAGCTTGAATATCTGTATCGATGTGAAGTTCTAGGATTACCTTTGGTGTCCAGAAACCTTACATCTTATATATTGGGCACTGATATCATACTGAGAAAACCTGGTTTTCATACAATATTCTGTTGTTATTTTTCAGATGCGGGTCGTAACCCACCTCGGTGAGTTACGAGATGGTAACGGAGCAGAGGATCTATTATCACTTTTTGTAATTTTGATATGATTGATGTAGTTACTCTCTCATCCTATGTATTTTTATAACTTTGTTGCCTTAGAGGCTTTATTTCTGAAAACTTTGAGAGATAGGTTGTTGCTGTTTTAAAACTTTAAAAACTCTGTTGTATTTAGTTTGACTAGCCGGCCTAAACTCCGCAGGCTATGACTAGTTCTCTTTTTGTATATCATACTTATATATATCTTGTTTACTTTAATTATTACCTTGTGTATCCTGGAGCTATCTACAAGGTTTTATATTTATTATGTTTGTTCTGTTCGTGCCTGCGCGTTTAGCATCGTGTGAACATTTCGCATATTGTAATTCCGCTTTATGCGACTTTGAGCTTTATTCCTTCATCGGGCTTCTAGTTATATAAATTCTTGGACATATATTATATATTATAAGCTTTAGAACTGTCGTGCCACTTTGTTATCCTTTGCTTTACGGCTAGAGGTAAGGCTTAGGGTAATAGGATGTTACAAAGCGATCCTTGAATCCTTGGGAACTTGTATCTCTTTAAAATCAACTAAAACTTGTCTGATTTACGATTTAAACGTAAAGGTTTGAGTGGTAGATGTTACATTTCTCCCCTTTTAAGGTGTGCTCCATACACTCCTTCCCTCCCTAAGTGAAAGTCATATGATTCTATTGGATTATCATTTAGAACTAATCCTTATTAGCTTGTTGAATTCGTACTTTTTTTCTCCTTACTTATACCCATTGGCATCCTCTCTTTCACCGTCTCTCTATTTTTCTCTCATCCCATCTCTAGTGTAATTTCATAGGTATATTACCTCATAAAATTAAAACTATTTTAAAAGGACAAAATTTAATTAATATAAATTTATTTTTTCACAACAGTCCTCTTTTTTTTTTTTTTGAATGTAGTAAATGTTTTTTTACTTATAGCACATTTCTCTAATTATTTCATCCAATTCACAATTATTTTTATTTTGCTAATTTTCACACTAAAAATGATCAAAATTTAAAAATTAATTATAACATGATTTGTCAAAATACTGATATTTAAGGTTAAATAATATATGATAAATATCATTATTAATTTGAAATATTTGAATAAAGTATATTGTATTGAGAAAATTCTTTTAAAGAGACAAATATTATGAAGTAGAAATTATTTTAGTTTGATAATTGTTTAAATGGTTCTTCAGAAATATAGTTGCTTGAATTCTTTTAGGGAGAAACAGTAATAAAAATTAATATTGGTGAGACCAATGCATATATAAAAATTCTAGACAATTGGAAAAATGTTCCTGATTCTCTCGTCATTACAACAATTCAGAAGAAAAGAGGCAATTGAAAATAGGAGGAACAAATTTAAAAAGAGAATGTATGAAGATGGATTTTTAATATTTTTATCAATGATATCCATAATCTTTTAATTTATTATATAGGAAAATAAATTTGGGAGCCGAACCCAAAATCAGCCCAGAATAATTTATAAATATTAATATTACATATTTTAGTTGCAATG
>NC_029790.2:97639847-97640182 GCF_000816755.2 Arachis ipaensis
GTGTTTAGTGTTGAAGAATTAAAAGCTCATTGTGACTCATTATATCTCATTGATTTTAATCAATTTTAATTAATTAAAGATTTATTTATTTGTCCATCATCTTCAATTTTCTATTATATTTTTACATCTCCTCTTTAATTTATATATATTCATTAGGATTTAGAAATTTCGTTTTAGTTATCTCTCAATTCCAATAAACCCTCCAGAAAGTAACCAAAGAAAATAATTTAAATATTGTCTTGGGAGCAGTATTAGTTGTGCTTTTCTCTAATTTCATGTATTAATGTAACTCACATCGTATTTGAACTTGTGTCTAATTCTCAACAAAAAAAAAA
>NC_029790.2:97640960-97644419 GCF_000816755.2 Arachis ipaensis
GAATAAAAGAAAATTTATTTGATTACCTCTACTTTTAAATTAAAATACTTGTTTAAAAAATCAATTGACAAATTGATTAAATAAAATGGTATTCTTAAAATAATTTTGTTGGGTTATAATTTCGTTTTTAATAACTATTCTATTCTCTAATGTTTATTAAAATTACCCAAACCCTAATTCCCAAATTAAAACCCACAAATTCTAACTCTGATTCCCTTTACTATCCTTGAACCGCTACCCCTCTCCCTCACCCCTCACACCCACGCACACCCACGCATACCCCCCTTACTCACCCTCACCCGCGCACACTTTCTCATCACACAACACACACACGTGCAACTTTTTCTCTCACCTGCAAAGCACTCAGCCACACCAAGAGAGAAGAGAAGAACGAAGGAAGGAGAAGCTGCCCAGCCATCGTTGCCATCCATGGATCTGTGAGGAGCGTTGCTGCTGTTGCACGTTAGAGGAGAGGAAGAGAGATCGGGCAGAGAGAGAAAGACAAGGGGAGAAAGAAGCACGCGACAAGAAGGGGGCGCTGCTTGTGCCGCTACACCTCGTCGTCGTTGTTGCTGGGGCTGCTGCGTGGCATGCCGTCGAACTTGGTGGAGGAGAGAAGAACGTGATGGCCAGAGAGGAGAAGGAGTGTTTCGCGAGGAGAAGGAGGCGCTGCCCACACCGCTGTTCATACCTGTCACCGTCAAGAGCTGTCGCCATCGCTGTCGTCGTCGCCGTCGCCGTTGGGTTTGACTGGAAGAGAGGGGGTGACGGTAGTGGATGTTGGCATAGCTGCATGCGAGAAGGAGGGCTAGTTTCGGTTCTTCTAAATGTCGGAGTTGTCGCCACTACTCCGTTTCCATGGTCCCCAAATTACAGTAAGTTGTTCCTCGTTTCGAACACTCATGATCGTCGTTACGTTATAATTTATTAAGGATTTTGTGACGTTGCTGTCTTAGGGTCGAGTTACTGTGACTGCATGAGGTGTCTGATGGCTGCTGCTGCCACGATAGCGGTCGAAAGGATTGCCACTGCTATGAACTGAAAGAAAAAGAGAGGTTCACTGCGTTTAATAATCATTGAGTTCGACGGTTTGAGGTAGGAGTTTTTCTTAAAAAAAATTTTTATATCACATAATTGTTATAAATAGATATTGATGTGAAAAATATATTTCTATGATTATGTGAGTTTTATGAATGTGGTATGCGGTTGTTGATAAGAAAATGATTTGGTTGAATATTATGAAACATGATTTTCTTGGCTTTGGAATTAATTTGATATTGAAAATGAATCGGCATTGGAAAATGATATATTGAAAATGAATTGAGATATGAAAATGATTTTATTTCGGAAGCGGTTTGATTTTTAACAAGTTTGATTTTATAATTTATTTGATATTGGAGCTAGTCTGATTTTGAAAAAGATTTGATATTAGAATTGGTTAGATTTTGGAAAATAATTTGAGGTTTGGAAATGGTTTGGTTAGGACTCTTGAAGGGTGGCAAAAGTCTGAGTTTTAGAGATGTTGTCAAAATTTTTATAAAAATTGAAAGTTTTGTTTGAAGTACTTCTTTAGAAAGATTTGGATTTTTAAGGATTTTATAATTTGATTTTTCAGTTATTAAGAAAAGCATTACATTTTGAGTTTGTTCTATTCAGAAAAGAATGAATTGTGTTTTGAGTATGAATTGTTGATGAACGAAATAGGAGGTGTGATATTAAGGAATGAGGGATGATGAGAATTGATTTTAAAGTTTGATTGTCGAATGAATTGAATGATATTGTGAATGGATTTGAAAATGAATTTGAATTTGATTGAGATATATGTGACCAGATAAGAAGCAGTGGCATTGGTCACTTGCTTCGGATAAGGTTGAGACTCCGGATAAGATACAGTGGTGTTATCCACTTGCTCCAGATAAGAGTTCGAGACTCCGAGTAAGATGCAAGGGTTGAGTTCTGTCACCGCTTGCTCTGGGTTGAGAACTGTAACACCACCTGGGTTAGAGGCAAGGGTGAAGTTGTCCCTTGCTCCGGGTACACGGGTAAGATGCAAGGATTACAGTTTGGTCCCACTTGCTCCGTGTTTGGTGTTCTGTCCAGGGTTAGCTACCGGACATGTCGGGTTTGGATTTATAACCGACAGATGAGACTCATCAGTTATAGGATAGGCATGCATCATATACATTTGTATGCTTTGTTTGAGTTTGAATTTATTTTGGTTTGCCTAATTGCTTAACTATTATTAACTGTTACCTGAGCTAATTGCTATATCTGCTTCTTAATTGTGTTTTCTTTGTTTGCGTTGTATGTGTTTGAACAACTGAGGGATCCCTCATGCTGGTGGTGGTCAAGCTAAGAGTTATTTCCAAATGTGGTGTTTGATTATTAATTTGATTAAATTGCTTAGGTCGGAGGCTGTGGTTGATTATGTGATGGGCCAGAGGCCGTGATTGGTTTCTGATAAGATTTAATAAAGTATGAAATATCAAGCTGGTTCAGCATAGATTTATGAACCTATGTTTGGAACGGGTTGGTATCATACTATTAGGAAGCTTTTAAGATTCTCTTATAAAAAAATAAGTTTTGAATTTCTGGATAATTAACTGATTTCTTTTAAAAAGGTTTTGAATTTTTTGATGATTAGTCATTGGTTTTTAAAAGATTCATAGGACGAGCGATGATCACTACGATTGAAAACAACTTCCTTTTACATATCTTATTATGACAACTCTGAAACTCCGTGGTTAGACCGTATGGTTAGGTTCTCACCCCCTACATCTTTATCTTTTCAGGAAATAGATGAAGAAGCTTACGAAGAGTTTTATTGCGTTTTGTACTTTTGCTTATACGATGTTGTTGTTTTAGTTTAGATATTATTCTTCCCTCACCACTAATATTATATTGTTGTAAGAGGGATAGGAATCTTGCTTTGTAATGAGATGCATGTATGTATATTTGTAAGTACTTGTATAAGAAGTCTGGTATATATATATATGAGGAATGTGATTGAGTTCTGGTTATACATGCATGTTTGTTTTAAGAAAAAGTATTTCCGGTTTTTCAAAAAAAAAAAACAGTGATATAATTTCGAGTAAAAGGCTCGTATTTTATTTATAAGCATATGAAGTCGTTGTAATACTTCTTGTTATCAGAGTGGCGCAGATAGAAGCGTGATATTCTAATTAATTAACAAGCACAATGACATATATGTTTATCGTAATTTCTGCAATGCCCTCCCTTGCAAAGTTGTTGACACACTGAGTTGCAAGTACTGTCGACACAAACATCATTACCAAGATGATATTCCCAGCAACATTTCGTTACATTGAAGGATTTCATGCAATCTGAAAATCATCAACAATGTTTCTTTCAACATAAATTAAAGAAAAAAATTGAACACATTCAAAATATACAAAATGATTTATGTAATATAATCAAGCTACTTTACACATACACCAT
>NC_029790.2:97644865-97675244 GCF_000816755.2 Arachis ipaensis
AGTTAAAAGTTAAAGATATTTATATTTATATTTAACTTGTGAGTAAGATATTATGCTTCATTACTTTTCAATATTACTATATATTTCATAATTTGAGTGGATCTGTATAACAATTAAGAATTACTAATTTTTAAAAAAATGCAAAAACAATAAAGAAATTAGAGAGAAAAAATAAAAGACGAAAAGTAGGGTTACACCTGCTTGCGTTAGAACTAGAAAGACAAGCAAAGAAAAAAGTAGTACTCCTTTTGCCATTGCGAAATTATAATGCTTAATTTCCTGGTATTACAAGAAAAACTTTAATATTAGCAAATATTACCATTTTTTAATACGTTATCTATGTACACATTGGAAATATGATTTATCAAGTTATTGCAGAAATAATCTTAGTAAAAATTATAATTTGAATAATTGCCTTATTTATAGGTATAAATATTCAATCTATATATAATTATCTAAAGCAATTATATATTAAGAAAATAATATATAAAGGAAATTGATAACGAATGCACCTCTATTTAAAAAAAAAACATTAAGAAAATATTAAGTTGATAACAAACCATTGACGAAATATTAAGAAAATTTGCAATTTTTAAAAAAATATTTTAAAGAGTAAAATATACAATTGTATTGTATACTCTTTTTCTCAAGCGAATAAAAAACACTAAACAAGAATTCAAGTATGCAAGACTTGGAGGAGAAAGAAAAAAAAGAGTATCATAACAAGAATACTAATATCATAGTCAAAGTATTCTAGCAAATAATAATAATAATAATAATAATAATAATAATAATAATAAAAGAGTGATGGTATACAATAATATAAAAGACTTACGTTAAAAGTTAAGTGATATTTTTATTTGTTTGTGCGTAATAGTAGAAGAATAATAGTAGAAGAAGTAACTCTCTATTTATAGATATAAGGGAGCTAAAAAAATGTTCTTGAAATTAGTATTATTAATTTGGCCTGATTTTTTCATGTTCTTCACATATTATTTTTTGAATTGATCTTATTTGATCTCAATTTTCTTTTCTTTTCTTTCATACAGTAAGACACCACCGTTTCTTGCATAGAATATAAGATATAATTTTTAATTAGAAGATTCACTAAATCTATTATTACCAACATTGGAGAAAATAAAATCTAATTTATTAATTACCTAAATCAGTTACTTAAACAAAATTATATTAAAGCAAATTGATATAAAAATATGGAACATTGCACTTCCATTAAAAATTAAATATTAAGAAAATATTAAGTTGATAAGTAAATTTTTGTTGAAATCTTGACCGTACACACACATACTCTTTCTCTCTCTATTACTACTCTCATTAATTAGTTTTTGCATTAGAAAATTACAAAGGATAAGAGTGGGTAAGATTATCCACTAAGAAATGACTAAGATTCTTAAATTCTATCTTATCATTTCTCTAATTTACAAAAGTCATGAACTCTTTTTTTACCACTCTCATAATTTTCACTTCACACTAGACAAAACAAAATTAGCAAGTGACAGAAGAAAGAAAATAGAGATAAAAGAAAGAGAAGCCCAAAGCCTTGAGTGAGGAAAAGAGAGAAAATGAGCTTTGTTTCATACAATTCTACACTGCTAGTTCAAAGACCACTTTACTATTTTTTCAAGGATCAAGCCTTTCTAGTCTATTTCTTCACTCTTTTCTTATCTTTTCTCTAAAATTCAACAAGATAAGTGCAAGAATATCCCTAGTTTCTCTCTTCTATTTTTAATTTTGGGATCTTTTCATAAGAGACCATGTTTCTCTCTTTTTTTATCTAAATAGCCATCACTAGGATCCCCAATGAGCATGCATAGGAGGCCTCAAACTCAAGCTCAAGAGAGTTTCATTTCATTCCCTCCATTCCTCTAAGTTTCGGCTATATCACCTCAATTTCATTAATTATCCAATTGCCCTTGTTTAGTTAATTTTTACGTGTGTTCAAGAGAGTGAATCAAAGAAAAGTTAAGGGTTAATAACACTTATTTAATTTCTATGTTTGAAAGTGATGCTCATATCCTCTCTTGAAAGAATGATCGGTGTATGTTTGTACGAATCTTGATTATATGAAGAATTATCTCTTTATTGATGCAATGTATGCTATATGTGAATATTATGGTTGTGTGTATTGTATGAATGATGGCCAAAATTTATGATGCACTTGGGGTTGAAGTTTCATTTCATAAAAGACACCAAGAGTTAATATAAGTCATAAAATGAAGTTTGTAACACTCTAATATTCAATTCCTTATACCCGAGTCATAAGTCAAAAATAATAAGGTGGTACGACTCTTAAGGTGGATTAGAATACATATTTATAGATATAATTGAAAGGAAGTATTAAACGAGAAGGCTGAAAAGGAGTAAAATAAAATTACAAATCGTAACGCTCACGTATCGATAAAACAAAAGATAAAGTGCATTTGAAAATCAAGGGTAACGATAAAAACAGTAAACAAGGATAAGATAAGATATGATATACATATAAAACATAAGTAAATAGCCACCAGTCGCGACCCGCAAAATTTAGGCCGGCTAGAGTTACAAAAGTAAAAGCAGTTTGACGACAGTAATTCCTATCTCTCCCAAAATATACATAAAGGTCTCTATAGACAAGTTTTCAAATGAAATAAATACATAGCATACATTTTTAAAAATGAGTATGAAGAGAAATCTAAACAAAGTAAAGCAGAGAATCCAAAGATCTTCGCCACTTCTCAGATAAACCATAGCTCACTACTGAGCACCTAGACCTGCATCTGAAAAACAAGAGATATATATGGAATGAGAACCCCCCGACCTATGAGTTTTCAATATGGTAAAAGTGCCAAAAAAATACTACATAAGGCAACGCGAACTCACTAAGTAATCTTAAGCTTCTTATCTCATCAAGATCCATCCTATATTATCTCTAATCCAAAATCAAGCAACTAACATAAGGGAAATTCTAAGTCTAAGTCAAGAATTCTCAGTCTTTCTCAATCCTCCAATAAAACATAATCAAAATTAGAACTCAGCACCAGCCCCTCAGCGTCAACCAACACCAGCATGAGGGACCTCTCATTTATACAAATACAATCAATGCAGACAAATAATATACAAGTAGGTACAAGTAAAGAAAGTAAAATATAATCAGGTAACATAGCATGTACAATTAGGCAATCCAAAACAAGTAAGTGAACCCAAACAAATCAAACATATGCAAATGATGTATGCCTACCCTATGGCCGATGATATCATCTGTCGGTTATATAGCCAACCCAACATGTTCGGGTAGCAAACCATTGGACAGTCCCTGTGTGAGCGCATCTCCAAACTAAAAAATATTAATCATTCAATATATATATCAATGGGGGAGAGGTCATCCAGAAAGGTATAAGTGTCCGGCTACACTTATGACGCAGGGTCAACAGAATCTCAAGTCTTAACCTGGAGCGAGTGGAGTCGACCCACTGCATCTACCCAAGGAAATCCAAAACTCAAATAATTTCTCAAATCTTAAATCATTCTCGACTGGAAGCAAGTGGGGGCAAACCACTGCATCTACCCCAAGAGATTCAAACCAAACCCAGAGCAAGTAGATCGATGCCACTACATCTACCCAGACAAGTGTATCACAATCAGAATCATATTCAATATCAATCTCATAATCATCATCATTCTCATCATCAAACTCGTCTCAATTCATATTCAATCTTAATTGGACTCATCCATCATCATCCATTCATCATCATATTCAAATATCACATCAATCTCATTATACATCATCATATTCAAATATTACATCATCTCATTATTCAAATATTCATTTTCCATAATTTTGCTAATTCAACTCTTTAGTTTTTGGTCTCTAACTCTTCCATCCTTAATTACATCGACTCTATACCCTTATCGTGGTTACAAGGGTTTAAAAGCCTAAAGAAATTGTTAAGAGACTTAAAAACACACTTTGCAAAATCTGGAGGTTGTGCGTATGCATGCATTGGCTCACATACGCAAGGTCTAAAAATTTGGGTGTCGCGTACGTGAGCGCTTGTCCGCGTACGCGAGAGATGGAAATAGGAGCCTTCCCTCACGTTGCGTACTACTTCCGCGTACATGAGTTTTCAATTATGACACTTCCGTGTATGCATGCCTCCTTCCACATACGCGAGATCACTGGGCAGTGCCCATTGTCTGTGTCACGTGGCATCTCCGCATACGCATGATGTTGTAGAATAACAAAAAGTGGATAAGTGTAAAATTCAGTTTTTGAACCCAATTATCAAACCTTCATATCTTTTTGTACAAAATTTATTTTTCAACCATTCTTGAACCGTTGGAAAGATCAATAAATGATTTTTCATAAAAATATAATCTTGAAAGTTTTCCAACTCCGAGGACCGAGTTACGGCTCGTTGAAGTTAGCCAAAAATTTGTTTTAACCAAAAACACACAATCATCGATCCGTCCAATTATTCACAAGCCAAAATAATTTTCACTCAATAATTTTACCACAAACCAACCCATTTCACATTTTTACGCTCAACCAAATTTGAACCTACTTCATCTACACATTTCAATACCTCAAAACTACATCTTTCACTATTCCATCATCAATTAAATTCTCATACATCTTATACCAATTCTTCATTCAATCTCATACATTATCACACAATTCAATTATTACTTACTGTCCTTACCACTTCCCAGCCTCCCGCCCAAAATTCATGGTCTCTGGCCCAATATTCACCAATTCAATATATACATAACTCATAACTATATAATTCACTATTCAGTATCAATTTCCATCAACACAACAACTATACATCATTCAAATAATCAATTATCACAACATCTCTTCTACACATATCAAATCCATCCAAATACACAATTCAAACTTAATCTTAGGGACATCTAGCCTAGAATTTCATACTACATTTTACGGTATTTAAATGAAACTAAAATCGTACCACTTGGAAGTCAAAATCAAGATCTCACTTGTGAATCTCCATCAAACCTTAGCTCCAAGCTCCACCCAACACTTCCATGCTTCATCATAGGGTTCATAAAATTCATGAATTACAAGGATTTGAGGATTCCTTACCTTAACCCATGAAATTGGTTGATGAAACTCACCAATGGCTCATACTAGAGTACCCCTAAACAACCAAAACCACAAATTTTTTAAAACCAAAAGCCAAAACTCGAAATTGGAAGGGAAACAAAAACTGGGCATGAGTTTTGAAATTACTTACCATAATTAGGGTTTCTTTCTTCTCACTTCTCTTCTTTTATTTTGGCATCAAACACAACAAATGAGGGTTGTGGTTGGTGAATGGCCATAACTAATGGCTTATATATGTTGGGCTTGGGTCCAACTTGGGCCCGGTTCAGATATATGTCCTGTTTGGCCCAATTTTTACCAAAACCTTTAAGATTAACATTTTAAGGTGCGTTTTAATTATTTTTACCATCTAAATTATAATTTTAACTTTTTAACCTTCCTCACTAATAATTTATTTTCTCAATTGTAGTACCGGATAAATCTCAACTGGTACTGTCAGTCAAATTTTCAGTATGCATTTTCACGGAGAAATATAATTATTGTTGAATTAATTTGCGGTTTGACTGGTACTAATGATTATTACGTTTTCTAACTATTTTCATTCATATTCATTTTATTACTTAATTAATTTGCTGTTCGACGGGGTTTTACAAAGTTTAAGAAATATAATTAAGTGAAAGAGTAAAAGATATGTGAAAAAGAGTCAGAAGAGGTTAAAAATATAAAATTTAGCTCTAGAAAAAAAAGTATGATGCATCAAAAGTGACTTTTAGGTAAATTAGAAGACAAAGAGGGTTAAGGATGTAACTAATAAGAACTAAACCTAGAAACATAAATGTAGAAGTCTTAGGGATAAATATAAAATTACATGAGATAATTGGGTCAAAATTGTGATTAAAGAAAAGAGTTGAGTCTAATTAAAAATTTTTTTTTAAAAACTAGGGGTAAAAAGTGAAACTATGGTAAAAAAAATAAGATAATGATAAAGAATCAAAGAAAGAGATAACATTTTATGCTGAAAAGAGTAAAAATGACATTAATAAGAGTTTTATGGGTAATTTGATAAATGACGGTATAAGTTGGTAAGTTTGGTAATAATTAACACTAAGAATAGTTGAGTGTGACACCTAGGATTATAATAGTCATTTTAGAGAAAAAGTAAGGCTTAAAATGGTTAACTAGAATGCTTAGAGGTAAAATGGTCTTTCTATAAAATACAAGGGTAAACTAGTAAAGTGTTACTTTTAGGGTTAAAGATTGTCTAAGACTTAAAGAAAGGTAGGGTAATATAGGAATTCGGTATAACCTAAGAGTAGAAAATGAAAATTATAAATTAAAAGTATTAGAGACTCAAGAAAAAAAAGAAAGAGACCACAAAAGACTTTAATTAAATTGCTAAGGGCAAAAGGATCCCTTAGTACAAGCAAGGACAACATGGTATCAATGTTGAAAGAATAAGAGCAAAAGGGTTTCTTGAGCCATGACAATGTATTAAGAGATCAAGGGTAAAAGGACCGCTTCGAAGATCACTCCACTGTGTCCCAAAGAGAAACCTAAACCCCAAGGTGCTTAAGTGTTTTCTGGTAGTGTGGAATTCCATTCTACTTAACTAGTGTCGGAAAGATCTAGGGACAGCGATACATAACGCCCTTTTAAGATCGGAAGGAAGGTCTCTCCCATAAGGACAACGATACGTAAAGCTGATGGAGGTACACTTTTCAAGGTAGGGATGGAAATACATAATGTCTATCTCGAAAACTTTGTTGGGATTTCATGCAACCAACCGACATGTGAGTTCATGGCCTGTATTAGAACCAGGCATGCATCATACTTGATTGTACATTTTCTTGTAAATAGATTTGTGAGATTGTAATTACTACTTGTATTCTATTATCTATTTGATTTACTACATGTATGGGTATTCTCTAAAATTTCAAGGGTTTTTACTTCTTGTTCTTGTACACTATTTTACTTAAAATCTTTTGTTGATTTCTTTATCTTGTTATTTTAGATAGAGTTCTTATTTTTTATTAAAGAAATTGATGTTTTATGTTATAATCTTGCTTGCTTGTGTTGCTATTATTGAGTTTTAGAATTGACTAGTTGTAGTTTCTATTATGCTCCACGGCTTTCTTTTTAGAATCTACATTTCTTTCCTCATGTCATTAAAACTTATAAGAACTTACTATTTTACGGTTTATTTTGTATTAAATTGAGTGGATTTTATCAACTATTCTTGCACTTATTCATATAAATTGTATAGTTTTATAAATCCTTCCAAATTTGTGCTATGATTGAAAACATGCTTCTTAGACCTTAAAATTGCTAATTTTTAATCCTCTTTTATTATGCCGTGATATGTGCATTAAGTGATTTCAGGTTTTCTAGGATAGGAATGGCTTAGAAGATGGAAAACAAGCATGCAAAAGTGGAAGAAACACAAGAAATTGAAGTTTTGAGCAGCTGGCCTTGACGCACACGCATGGATGACGCGTACGCGTGACCGGTGCAGCAGGCAAGTGACGCGTACGCGTGACCAAGAATTCGTTCAGCAATGCGTACGCGTGGCTGACACATACACGTGACGAGCATCACGTGCCTCAGTTACGAGAAAATGCTGGGGGCGATTTCTGGGCTGTTTTTGGCCCAGTTTCAAGCCCGAAAATGAAGATTAGAGGCTGCAGAGTGGGACGAATCAAGGGGATCCATCATTCATTCATACACACTTTAGGTTTTAGATGTAGAATTCTAGAGAGAGAGGCTCTCTCCTCTCTCTAGGTTTAGGATTTCTTCTCCCAATTTCTCCTTAGGTTTAGGTTTCAGTCTTATTTTAATTTAGTTTTTCTTACTTTTATTTGTTCTAACACTTTAGTTATCTACTTTCCTTATTGATTCCTTTATTTTGCTAATTTAGTTTATGAGTTCATGTGTTACTCTCAATTTTCATTAATACAATTTATGTTTCATGTTTCTTATAGTTCAATTACTTTGTTATTGTTATTTTCTTGCTTTGGTTAGTCTTAGAATTTCCTATGTCTTGTCAATTTTCTATGTTTTTATTTTATGCCTTCCAAATATTTGATAAAATACTTGGGTGGATTTTAATTTAGATTTTTATGTTCTTGACTTAGATTGATTAATTAGAGACTCTTGAGTTATCAAAATTCTTTTGTTGATTGGTGATTGAAAGTTGCTAGTTGGCTTGAGCCTCACTAAATCTAGTATTTGATTAGGACTTGTGAACTTAAGTCGATTTTGCTCGCTTGACTTTCCTTCATTTGTTAGAGGACAACTAAGTGAAAGTAATTTACATTTACCATCACAATTGACGATGATAATGAGGATATGACTTCTAATTATCTTTCCTTGCTAAGAGCTTTCTTGGTTATTAGTTTATTTTCTTGCTATTTTACTTTCTTGTTTCTTATTACAAAACCCAAAAATATACTTTTCCATAGCCAATAATAAACATACTTCCCTGTAATTTCTTGAGAGATGACCCGAGATTTAAATACTTCGGTTAATTTTATTGGGTTTGCTTAAGTGACAAACAATTTAAATGTCGATTGAGGATTGCTTGTCGGTTTAAAACTATACTTGCAACACGATATTCTTGTGAAAATATTTACCGATAATTTTCCTCCGTCATGCCCACATCCATGATGGCAACAGCCTCTAGATTTTCACATATGCCTAGTAAATCAATTTTACATGCTTTAAAGCTTATTTCCTTCTTCATCAGAATTTTGCCAACTATGTTGATGCCATCCATGTTGAAAGTTTTCCTCTTGTCTTTTTAATTTTTGATGATCTAACCTTATAATTGATTATAATACATAGGCAATCATGATCATATGTAGGTTCTTGTTTCCTGATGTAGTTCACGATGAAATCAGTGATTGCGACTTCCTCTTAGCTTTGTTCCCTTGAATTTGGCTAGGCAATTTGCAATGCAAAAGCTATATGTTTTGGTTGATATAAGGTCTATTTATGGTAATTTGGTGAGATTGATAATGGGTTGTAAATTTGGAATGAAGATGAGGGATTTATAGAATCTTTAGTTATGAAGACTTCTCTTTAGAAAGAAAGTTCACTCTCCTTTAAAGAGAAAAGTGAAAACCTGCTTGATCCATGCATTGAATAGAGTGTTGTCAGAATTTGGGTGAATATCATGAGAGAGAAAGAGAATCTACTTGTCAATACTAACGGTGTACAAAAGTAATTACTACCAATAGAAAAAAAAGTGTGTCATAACCTTTCTTGTGAGTTACTGCACGTCCATTTCACGAGTGACACATGCAAATTGAAAATTCGCATGGCAGCAGCGAATGGTTATTTTGCAAGTGTTTGAACCAATGTTCTGATAAGCGAATCAGACCAGCAGGTTCAACCCGATTAACTGAAAATCGATCACCTAGCAGGTTTAGTCGAAGTGTAAACTGTCTAGCAAAAAATTGATAAAAGAAAACTGGTCGAACCGACGGTTAACCAGTAAACTGTTTGAACTAGACAGTTTTTTTCCGGTTTTCAATTTAAAAAAATAAAAAATTACATCAACCCTTGATGCGTGAGCATCTTTCCTATCTTTTCCTAGTGAATTTGTATTTAATTTGTTGAGTTTAATTAAGAATTAATTATCTTTTAGCCACTATGGATGCTACTTTGAGTCTTGTGCAATTCTGTTTATTTTAGGTAGCATTTGGTTGGATTTGATGGAGGTTCCGCAGAAAAAGAGAAGAAGGCTATATAGTGCAGGAATAGCTTAGAGGATGGAGAGGAAGCTTGCACAAATGGAATCAGCACAAGAATTAAAGGAGATGACAGCGAGGAGCGACGCGTGTGCGTACCTGACGCATGCGCGTGATTTGAAGATTTGCAGAGCGACGCGTGCGCGTACCTGACGCGTGCACGTGATTTGGATATTTGCTCAGCGACGCGTGCGCATACCTGACGCGTACACGTGATTGACGCGTACGCGTGACTGACGCGTACGCGTGATATGCGCCACGTGCAGAATTTGTAGAAAATGCTGGGGGCGATTTCAGGCCGAGTTTCGACCCAGTTTTTGGCCCAGAAACACAGCTAGAGCCAGGGGATAGCAGAGACTTCATAAGGAGACCAAGGACAAGCAGTTTTCAAAGTTCTTGGAAGTCTTCAGAAAGTTGCAAATCAATATTCTTTTTGCTGAGGTCTTGGAGCAAATGCCTCTCTATGCTAAACTCATGAAGGAGTTGTTGTCAAAGAAGAAGCCTTTAAAGGGAGACGAGACTGTGGTCCTGACTAAAGAATGTAATGCCATCATTCAGAATAACTTGCCAAGGAAGATGCCGGATCCAGGGAGCTTCCAAATTTCATGCACCATTGGGAGCACAACCTTTGAGAAAGCATTATGTGATCTTAGAGCAAGCATCAACTTAATGGCTTTGTCTGTGATAAAGAAGCTGAAAATCCAAGAGGCACAACCCACAGGGATAGCATTACAGATGGCAGACAAATCTTTGAAGCTTGCATACGGATTAGTGGAAAATATCTTGGTCAAAGTGGGTAAGTTCTTCCTCCCAGTAGATTTCGTGATTCTTGACACAGGGGAGGATGAGAATGCCTCTATAATCCTAGGAAGACCTTTCCTAGCCACTGGGAGAGCTCTAATTGATGTAGAAGTGGGTGAATTAGTGCTCAGAGTGCATAATGAGTAACTGGTCTTTCATGTCTTCAAAGATATACATTCAGCAGGTAAAGAAGAGAGGTTCATGCAGACTGAGCTTATTGATCCAAACCTTCAAGAACCCCCTAATAACGGACAGCAGAATCTGCAGCTCAAACCTCCTTTTGTGACAATCAATAAAATTTCTCCTGATATCAAGCCTAAGTTTGGTGTCGGGAATGCATCATCCACCAAGGAGGAGGTTCCGAAAAAGAAGAAAATACCCTGGGGATGGAGAAACAAAAAGATTCCTACTGAAGGTTTCTCCCCAGGAATGAAGGTGGTATTGACTAGGAATCCAGTATGGATTTATACAGTAAACAGAATCCTCTCTCTGGAGAATATTGAGCTAATTTATGGAGACACAGGAAAGAAGTTCAAAGTAAGGGGTTAAGAGCTGAGCCCCCTATGATCCTCCTCCTTAGAGGAGCTGACCGTCAAGCTAGTGACGGTAAAGAAGTGTTTGTCGGGTGGCAACCTGATAATTTCGTATCCTTAGTTATTTTTTTTATAATAGGAACCGAATACTTCAGGTGAAAAAAAAAACAAAACAAAAACACGACACGCAAGCGTCACTGACGCGTACGCGTCATATGTGTGTGCATGAAAAATAAAAATTGACAGAGAGTTGAGCAGGAGTGGGGCTGGAACTGTGCTGGGTGTATAAGCCGCATCACGCGTACGCGTCCCTGACGCATGCGCGTCGTTTGCACAAATGACCACCCACGTGTGCGCGTCCCTGACGCGTACGCGTGACACTGAAAAACGACGTAAATAAGTGCATGGCCAGAGAGTTATGATGGTATGGGGCTGGAATGGTGCTGGGAGCACAAGTCCCATCACGCGTACGCGTCCCTGACGCGTGCGCGTTGTTTCCAATCCTGGCCATCCATGCGTACGCGTCCCAGGCGCGTACGCATCGCTTGAAATTAGTGCCATCCACGCGTATGTGTGCCTTATGCGTACGCGTCGCATGCGACGCCGAAATTAAACCCCTCAGCGCTTGATTTCAAATCATCCACCCCCCAATCTTAATTCTCTCTTGTTCTTTTATCCTTTTATTCTTCTTTCATCTTACTATTTGTTTTTGTTTTCAGTTTTTTTTGCTTGAGGACAAGCAAACCTTTAAGTTTGGTGTTGTCGCTACGCTTATGGCTTTTCTGCTTATTTTAATAGCACCAAAGGGAGATGAATGTTCTTCATAGAGGAATGAGATGACCACTAGCATAACTGAGGTGGTTGAGTTCTTTTCATTCTATTTCTCTTCCGTTCTTATTTTGTTCTTTTCTGTTTTCTGTTGCTTTGATTGCCTGCATGATCTTTAGTACTTTCAATTCTTAAAATTAGTTTCATTCTGCTATTTGTCTCATGTACCGCTCACTGAACTTGAATCTAAAAAGAAAAAGAAGTGATATATTGCATGAGAAATTGAGTTTATATTAAAGAGTAGTCTTATTCATTTAAATGTGGTGATATTTTCTGTGACTCTGAATGCATGACATGAACAGTGCATATTCAAATTTGAATCAAAGAATGTTGATGTATAAAGAACAGGAATTTAGAGAATTATTATGACTTCTCTGAAATAAACAAAAATTTAAACCTTGAAGCAAAAGAGAAAGAAGTAATATATTGCATGAGAAATTAAGTTTATATTGAAGAGTAGTCTTATTCATTTAAATGTGGTGGTATTTTCTGTGACTCTGAATGCATGACATGAACAGTGCATATTTAAATTTAAATCAAAGAATGTTGATGTACAAGGAACATGAATTTAGAGAATTATTATGACTTCTCTGAAATAAACAAAAATTTAATCCTTGAAGCAAAAGAGACACCAATACAAAAAAAATAAATAAAAAAAAAGAGACATAAAAGCAAGGTCCAAGGCTCTGAGCATCAATGACTAGGGAGGTCAGACATGATTAAAAGCTCAAAGAGTTGTTTCCCTAGTCACATGCTTGTGGTGTTCTTGTGTCAAGTAATCCTTGAGACAAAATATTTAGAGTCGAGATCAATTGCAATTAGCAGAGTATGCCAAAGGCTTTGAGCACCAATGTCTGGGAGTAGCTGAAAGAAAAATAAGAACTTCAAAAGAGTTCCCCAGTTAAGTGCTTGTGGTGTTTCTGTGTCAAGTGAAGCTTGAGACAACATTTAAAGTCACGGCTAGGATCAAGGTGCAAAGCACCAAAGAAAAGAAAAATTGCTATGTTCAAGGGTTAAATTGAGTTACAAAAGATCAGAGAATTCATAATATTATCCGAATTTTAATTTCGAATGACACTGACATCCTTCTGATTCAAAGGAGAGTGAGATGCCAAAACTGTTTAGAGTTACAATGAATAAATCCCATTTTAAGAAGAGACATGAGCCTAACTGAACTCTTACCTCTCATGTAAATTCACATCTTAATCATGTATTAATTTTGGTTGCTTGAGGACAAACAACAATTCAAGTTTGGTGTTGTGATATGTGAGCATCTTTCCTATCTTTTCCTAGTGAATTTGCATTTAAATTGTTGAGTTTAATCAAGAATTAATTATCTTTTAGCCACTATGGATGCTACTTTGAGTCTTGTGGAATTCTGTTTATTTTAGGTAGCATTCGGATGGATTTGATGGAGTTTCTGCAAGAGAAAGAGAAGAAACCAAGGAGCTGACCAGCAAGGAGCGACGCGTGCGCGTGCCTGACGCGTACGCGTGAT
Organism: Arachis ipaensis; assembly: GCF_000816755.2. Taxonomy (NCBI): domain Eukaryota; kingdom Viridiplantae; phylum Streptophyta; class Magnoliopsida; order Fabales; family Fabaceae; genus Arachis; species Arachis ipaensis. Next base: position 97,658,336 of record NC_029790.2, read on the forward strand.
TCGGAGCTGTCTATGGCAATGCGTGTGTGTACCAGACGCGTACGCATGACACGCGAAGAAGATCATCAACCCGTACGCGTGACTGACACATACGCGTGACATGCGCCACGTGCAAAATTCGCAGAAAACTCTGGGGGCGATTTCAGGCCGAGTTTCGACCCAATTTTCGGCAAAAAAACACAGACTAGAGCCAGGGGATAGCAGAGACTCAAGGGAGATTCACACAAGAATGGTTATGCCCACTCCAAGTTAGGTGTGGACCCTACGAAGCAAGTGGTCCCCATCCATTAATTGAAGACGTGCTGATTGCTTTAATTAATTCTTATTTAAACTTTAATTTTTATTTTAAAATAGGAAAGATATTATTTTAGTTTTAGAAGATAGATTTTAAATTAATTAGGATTAGATATAAAAGGGAGAAGGGGATTCCATTCCACTTCTACCAAAATACATTTTATCAGAATCCTTATTTTCTCTTTGCCATGAGCAACTAAACCTCCACTGTTAAGGTTAGGAGCTCTATCTATTATATGGATTGATTATGATTATGATTATGCTCAATCTTTTTCTAAACAGGTCAATTACATGGGGAGTGCTCCTAGAAATCCCAATAATGATCCCTATTCTCAGACTTACAATCAGGGGTGGAGAAATCACAAATTTTGGGTGGAGGGACCAACCTCAGAAACCTCAAAATTTCAACAATAATTCTCAAGGCGGCTTGCAACAGAACAATTACAATAACCGCCAATTTCAGTCTCAGCAGCAACAACCACCTCCGAAGGCAAATTCTAAATCCCAAGAAGATTCTAATTGGGAGATGGTGAGGAGTTTTGTGCAGGAAATCAGAGCATCAATCAAGAATTTAGAGATTCGGATGGATCAAATAGCCACAAGAATTAATGAAATTGATCAGAGGATCACTAATAGCCTTCCTGGTAACACAATTCCAAATCCAATAGAGAAATGCAAGGCTATCACCTTGATAAGTGGACAAATGGCAAGTATTAAAGCGCAAGTTAATGAGGAGCCAGTTGAAAAAGAAGATTGCAAGGGTATTCAATTGAGAAGTGGTAAAGTAGCTGGCTTTGAGACCAAGGTCAATGGAGAGTTAGTTGAAAAAGAAGCCCCAGAAGAGAAGAAGGAAGAAGTAGAGCACGTTGATTTAAAGAAAATTGTCGTGTCGGTATAGAATTTCACAATTGAAATCTCGTTGCAAGTATAGTTCTACACCAACAAACAATCCTCCCAATCAAAAATTTAGGTTGTCACATAGAACAATCCCCAATTAAGAATTAACCGGAGTATTTGGACTCCGGGTCGTCTCACGAAGAGTTGCAATGAAGTGTTTAATTATTGACTATGAAAATGCAAAAAAAGGGGGGGTTGATTTGATATTTGACAAGAAAACATAAATGACAAGAAAGTAAAACAACAAGAACTAATAAAAGAAATAGTAAGAATTCTTGGCTAGACATAGATAATTGAGATCACCATCTTTGTCTACATACCAAATATTGATAATTATGAGAGGCCAACCCATTAAGTCTACTTCCAAAGCCTTAAGTACGTAATATCTACTCCTAGGCTTGAAGTACGTCAAATAGGTTTGATCACATCCACCCATAAGTCCTAACCTATCTACTAATTAGCTTAGTAGTGGGTTAGCGTCAATGAGCTTCAAATTGATCACACAGGGTTTTCAAATCACCAATCCAATGAGACCCAATGACTCAAGGTGACTCAATCCCCTTATCCTAGGCCAAGAGCAAAGAAAACTACTCAAAAACTAGAGAAAGCATTTTAACAAACACCTAGAGTGCAAGAAAAGTAAACATCACAAAATGCAAGAATTAAAAAGAGATCCAACTATACTTGGAAGGCATAAAAGCAAGGCATAGTAAAAATGTGACAAGAGTAAAAGCTAACAACAATTGAATGTAAAAAATCAATAACAACAATCAAAGGAAACAAGATCTAAATGAATTACTTCAAATTACACTAAAAGAAATTAGGATGAGCAAAAGTAGATCCACAAACAAAGTAGAAGAGAGCAATAACAACAATGGAAGAATGATAAATGTAACAACAAGGAATTAAGAAGAAGGAGTAGAAGAAAACATGACTTAAAACCTAGATCTAAAAAAACTAAACCTAATCCTAATCCTAATTTTAGAGAGAAGTGAGAGCTTCTCTCTCTAGAAACTAAGCTAAGGCATCATGAAACTAGACTATGACTAAGTGTGTTGACTCTCCTTCAATCCTTGGCTGAAATGGCATCAGAAATGAGTTGGGTTGGGCCCAAAGTGCTTCAGAATTCGCTGGGGGCGAATTCACTTTAATGGGCCACGGCAGCATCGGCGCGCGCGCAAAGTGCACATGCGCGCCCCTTGACGCGAAGCAACATATAGCAAATTTTATATCATTTCGAAGTCCCGGATGTTAGCTTTCCAACACAACTATAACCGCTTCATTTGGACCTCTGTAGCTCAAGTTATGGTCGATTGAGTGCGAAGAGGTCGGGCTTGACAGCTTTCCGGTTCCTTCATTTCTTCATTTGTTCTCCTGCTTGCATGCTTTTCTCCTCACTTCTTCCATCCAATACTTGCCCTATGAACCTGAAATCACTTAACAAATACATAAAGGCATCGAATGGAATTAAAGTGAATTAAAATTACCAATTTTAGGGCCTAAAAAGCATGTTTTCACATTTAAGCACAATTCAAGGGAGAATTACAAAACCATGCTATTTTATTGAATAAATGTGAGAAAAGGTGATAAAATTCCCCAAAATAAGCACAAGATAAACCACAAAATCGGGGTTTATGAAATCTCCCCACACTTAAACTAAGCATGTCCTCATGCTAAAATCAAGAAAGAAGCAAAGGGACATCATCATTTATTCAATGCAAACTAACTACATGCAATCTATCTATATGCAATCTATCTACATGAATGCATCCACTTGGTCAAAATAAATCAATTTCCAAGAATACATATACAAACATAAGGGCTAAGGCAATAGCAATAACTCAACCCACAATTGAATTGGATTATTAAAAAAATTTTACAAACTTGCAAGAAAAGAGATGATCATAGGTGGAAACATGTAATTGAGCGATCGAACCCTCACCGGATGTGTATCCGCTCTAGGCACTCAAGTGTATGGGGTTGATTCACTCAATTCTCCCCTAATCATGCTTTCCAAGATTTGTTTTTCATCTAACAATCAACAATTATTTCATGCATGCATACAAATATCATGAGGACTTCCCTTAGGTTGTAATGGGGTTAGGGTCAAGGTAAGATGCATATGGTCAAGTGGGCTTGAGATTTGAATCTTTGATTAACTTAAACTTCCCACCTAACCTATGACAACCTATACAATTCTAAACAAACATAACTACCCATTCTTCACTTTTCACACACTCATGCATTCTCTTTTGATCACCACACATATGCATTGATTATTATTGAACTTTGAACTTTGGGGCATTTTGTCCCCTTTTTATTGCAATTCTTTTTCTTTCTTTTTCTATTTTTTTTCTTTTTATTTTTCTTATATATATATTTTTTCTTCTTTTTGTTTTTCTCATTTTTTTTTCAAACTAAAATATATAAAAGAACAACAATGTGTATGGTATAAACATGATTGATACATAAGTATGTACCCAATTCCTATGATTTTTCAAAAAAAAAAATGTAAGCACACTTTTATCTCTACCCAATGTTTCCAACTCTCCCAAAATCAAATAATGAACACTCTCACTAGCCTAAGCTAATCAAAGATCCAAACAAGGGACATTTATTGTTTTTCACTTAGGTTTGTAATGTGCTACAATTAAGAACAAGTGGGTTAAGTATAGGCTCAAAATCGGCTAACAATGGAAGGTAAAAGGTAGGCTATTTGGGTAAGTGAGCTATTTGAACAATGGCCTCAATCATGTAAATGCATGTATACACAAAATAATGGACATATAGAATTAAACAAATCAAAGATTACAATCATAGGAAGAGAATAATGCACACAAGAATGAAAATAAGTGGTTATATATGATGTAACCACACAATTAGGTTCAAATATCACATACTTGTGTTCTTAGTTCAAAAATCATGTTCCCCAAAGTATATAATTCAAGCAAGTTTTAAAAAAAAAAATTTCAATCAATTGGGGTGCCCTATAGACAAAATCCTTGGAAAATATCATGATTTTGACTAAGCATAATATATACATATGCAAAATAAGAAAATGCGACTAAGAATCCTAAAATGAAATGCAAAAGTGTTGGGATTAGAAACTTGTTACTGAAAACGCCGAGTGGTCGGACGACCTCCCCACACTTAAAAGTTTGCACCGTCCTCGGTGCATCCAAAGATGAACAAGGGGGTACAGCGACTTTCCGAGTTGCTACCTTCAGCTGGTATGTCAATCGGTGCTGCGTTTTCTTCTCCTGCTTCCGTTTTTGCTTATGGTGCATCAATCATGAAAAACAAAATAAACACCGTAAGATGAGAAAATACAAAAGCAAGGAAGCGTGAATTATTGGAATGAGGTAAATCACTAGAATTGAGTGGTTGAATTGGTGTGACATTGATGAAAAATAGGTGTGTGGGTCCTAACATGCATGCGGTTAGAACTCACACCCTAGTATTTAAAAATCATGTCACAATTATACAAAAGAAAACATGCACTTCACTCATTCTAGTGTGCTTGAGATACTTTAAAAGACTTGTGGGCTAAAACAACCCAACAAGTAGTGAAGAAGTATAAAAGCATTCAAGATATTAATCAAGCAATTGTGAAATTGGATAATGCATGAACATTGATTGATGTGTAAGTAAATTTGATGAATGAAATGGTATAGAGAGCTCACACATCAAACAATGACACTTATTGAAGTTGTTGCAACACCTAAGTGTCATAGAGGTGAAACACATGGATGCTATGAAACTTAGGAAGACGAAGATAAAAGCGGAAATCAATCACATAGCAAGCGTGGTCCACAAAGCTTGAAAAGCTCAAAAATATGTCACTAGGTAAGCTTTCGATCCAATTTCACAATTTCAAAAATCTCAATGCATGAAATAGGTGATGATCAATTAGAACAAGCATCCTAAAAAAAATGCATTGATAATGTATAATTGCCTAACAATAGATGATGAATGCATGGTGGCCAAAACATGCAATTCAAAGAGGTAAGATGGATGAAGGCAATGTAACAAGTACTTGGTATTCACAAATGTTTAACATGAAAATTCAAGACCAAGTAATAAATTGCAACCTCAACAAAGGAATCCAACAATGACAATAACAACAATGATGTTAAACTAACATCCCATTAGTAATAAGCAGCAGTAAATGGTAAACAAGATTAGTAATCCAACACTTATAATAGAAAACAAAAATTAAACTAACTAACTAACTAAAAGAAATGGTGTTATATGATGCTTGGTAGTGTTGGATGATGATTGAAGGGTGGAAAGAAAAGAAGAGAAGAGAGAAGAGATGGAAAGAGGAGAAGAAAAGAAGGTGAGTGATACAAGGCAACCCACGCGTGCGCGTCATGTGCGCGTAAGCGTGGATTGATGAAATGGAAGCGGCGCGTACGCGTTGGGCACGCGTGCGCGTCGGTGGATTATTTCGAGAGTGGCGCATCCGCGCAAGCTGCGCGTGCGCGTACCTTTGGGCACAAAGTTGGCACACTCCAGGCACAACTCTCGGGAAAATGTATGGAGGGTGGAAAAATTCAATCCACGCGTATGCGTACATGGCGCATCCGCGTGGATGGCTGAAATTGCTTGATTCACGCGTACGTGTGGAGTGCGCGTGCGCGTGGGTGGTGCTCTATTTTTCAAAATTTTTCTATGTTTTTGCACCAGACCAAGTATTCCAAACCTCCAAACAGCTACCAAAACATCATAAAACCTTATTTAAACTACTAGACTCCCAAATAAACTCAAATAATCAAACAAAATATGAAATTAAACCTAAATTACCAATATTTACAAAGAGAAAAAGGGAAAGATGTTACCATGGTGGGTTGTCTCCCACCTAGCACTTTTGTTTCTTGTCCTTAAGTTGGACTTATGGGGAGCTCCTCATCAAGGTGGCTTGTGCTTGAACCCATCCTTGAACACCCACCAATGCTTGGACTTCTATTGTGCTCCATCATTCAAAGTTAATAACTCCAAGCTTTGATGGAGTTCTTCACAAACCATAGGCTCCCAAAGTTGATCTTCCTTGTGCGATCCGGGATCCCACACTTTGTTTTCACACCCGTCCTTGAGTTGATCATGGTGGTTTTCTCCGGGTGGCAAGAGAGATGAATTCTCGTGGAAGCACCAAACTATCCTCCTAGACCCATCCAATTGAGCACTAGTCCAACCTTTACTCCTTGAAGCTTCAACCACAATGAGCCTTGATTTGCAACGCCAACCACGAAACATCTTTCTTTTACGCTTCATCCCACAAAGCATCCTAAGTTGACCATCCGTTTCAAGTAAGCCATATTCGAGTGGGATAGTAAAGATAATAGAAATGAGTTTCACCCACTCAAATGAAGGTGTAGATGGCAACCTAAGTAAGGGTGATTCCAAGGGTCTTAACAAGGCGTATTCAATTCCCATCCTCCTTTTTCTAAGGGCTTCCACCTCTTCACAAGATCTCTTAATTTCAATCATTTGTTCAATAATTTTATCTAAACCTTTTCCCTTACTCAAATCACAAATGGGAGGACAAGAGAGATTTACCTCCACATTGCTTTCCATCTCCTTGGGAGAAGGTTCTTCATGCTCAAAGGATTCTTCACCACTAAGACTTAATGCTTGATCTTTATCACCAAGGGAACTCAATTCTTGCTCTATCCCATCCAATTCTTTACAAGAGATATGCCTTGGAGGTTGTGCACATTCCTCTTTAGCATCAAATTCAATCATCTTGGAGGGGTTTTCTTCAACTCTATGTTCCCAAGGATGTTCCGCATCTCCTAAGTCTTCAACCGCTTCTTCCCCTTGTTCAATAATCCCTACCTCCTCCTCTTGTTGCATTTCTTGCTTTAACTCCTCTTCTTCACCTTGAAGTTCTAAACTCACTCCCTCACTATGCTCCTTAAATGCCTCTCCACATTCCACAATGGAAGTGCCTTGATCGCATAGGCTTAGGCCGGATGAGACTATGTTGCTAATGGCTTCTACCATAATAGCCGTTTTTACTCTTAACTCCTCAAATTTCTTTTCATACTCCTCGTGTTGCCTTAAGGGATGAGATTCAAGATCCCTTAATTCTAGCATAGAGGCTTCATCGGGAGGTGATGGTGGAAGAGAGGGTTCATTGTTTGAGGGAAGGGTATTGTAGTTGGAAGGTGGTTCTTCTTGGTAGGGTTGTGGTGGTTCAATATTTCCTATTCTTTCCATTTGTTACACAAAACACTCCATGGTTGCTTGAAATTGATCCAATGTCTCCTTGAAACGATCCCTTGGCTCTTGTTCTTCTTGGATATCATGATTAGGATTATATGACTCTTGGATTGAAAGACATGAGTATTCTTCCATGGGAAGTTGTGGTGGAAAGTGGTATTCATTTTGTGGTTGGAAATTTTCATACATTGGAGGTGGTTCATCTTGGTAATAATATGGAGGGGGTGGCTCTTGAAAATGTTGATGTTGGAATGGTGGTGGCTCTATGTGTGGCTCATATGGTTGTTGGTAGGATGGATATGGATTAGGGTCATATGAAGATGGTTGGTGAAAGGTGGCTTGTGAGTATGGTTGATGGTCATGTTGGGGATATGGCTCATAGGCATATGGTGGTGGTTCTTGGAATTCACAAGAGGATTCACCATAGCCATTGGATTGATATGCATCATAGAATGGCTCTTCTTCATAGTGCATTGGTGGAGGTTGTTGCCATGAGGATTGATCACATGCATATGGCTCCTCCCACCTTTGGTTATCCCATCCTTGATGCACATCTTCATTGAAGTTCCCATTTCCTACAACATAGTTGTAATTACACTCATAGCCAAAGTGAGAATTCATAGTGAAAGAGAAAATAAAAACAAAAGCTAACAAGAAATAATGAAACAAAGTCCTAAAACTAATAAAAACTAACAAGCAATCCAAAAATCAAGCTATTCACAATATTCACATATATACAATAACCAATAACATAACACCATTGCAACTCCCCGGCAACGGTGCCATTTTGATTTAAAGAAAATTGTCGTGTCGGTATAGAATTTCACAATTGAAATCTCGTTGCAAGTATAGTTCTACACCAACAAACAATCCTCCCAATCAAAAATTTAGGTTGTCACATAGAACAATCCCCAATTAAGAATTAACCGGAGTATTTGGACTCCGGGTCGTCTCACGAAGAGTTGCAATGAAGTGTTTAATTATTGGCTATGAAAATGCAAAAAAAAGGGGGGGTTGATTTGATATTTGACAAGAAAACATAAATGACAAGAAAGTAAAACAACAAGAACTAATAAAAGAAATAGTAAGAACTCTTGGCTAGACATAGGTAATTGAGATCACCATCTTTGTCTACATACCAAATATTGATAATTATGAGAGGCCAACCCATTAAGTCTACTTCCAAAGCCTTAAGTACGTAATATCTACTCCTAGGCTTGAAGTACATCAAATAGGTTTGATCACATCCACCCATAAGTCCTAACCTATCTACTAATTAGCTTAGTAGTGGGTTAGCATCAATGAGCTTCAAATTGATCACACAGGGTTTTTAAATCACCAATTCAATGAGACCCAATGACTCAAGGTCACTCAATCCCCTTAGAATTACACTAAAAGAAATTAGGATGAGCAAAAGTAGATCCACAAACAAAGTAGAAGAGAGCAATAACAACAATGGAAGAATGATAAATGTAACAACAAGGAATTAAGAAGAAGGAGTAGAAGAAAACATGACTTAAAACCTAGATCTAAAAAAACTAAACCTAATCCTAATCCTAATTCTAGAGAGAAGTGAGAGCTTCTCTCTCTAGAAACTAAGCTAAGGCATCATGAAACTAGACTATGACTAAGTGTGTTGACTCTCCTTCAATCCTTGGCTGAAATGACATCAGAAATGAGTTGGGTTGGGCCCAAAGTGTTTCAGAATTCGCTGGGGGCGAATTCACTTTCATGGGCCACAGCAGCATCGGCGCGCGCGCGCAAAGTGCGCGTGCGCGCCCCTTGACACGAAGCAACATATAACAAATTTTATATCATTCCGAAGCCCCGGATGTTAGCTTTCTAACGCAACTAGAACCGCTTCATTTGGACCTCTGTAGCTCAAGTTATGGTCGATTGAGTGCGAAGAGGTCGGGCTTAACAGCTTTCCGGTTCCTTCATTTCTTCATTTGTTCTCCCGCTTGCATGCTTTTCTCCTCACTTCTTCCATCCAATACTTGCCCTATGAACCTGAAATCACTTAACAAATACATAAAGGCATCGAATGGAATTAAAGTGAATTAAAATTACCAATTTTAGGGCCTAAAAAGCATGTTTTCACATTTAAGCACAATTCAAGGGAGAATTACAAAACCATGCTATTTTATTGAATAAATGTGAGAAAAGGTGATAAAATCCCCCAAAATAAGCACAAGATAAACCACAAAATCGGGGTTTATCACACGTCCCTCCAAAGCGTGCGGACAACTCATTCCCAGACTCTCTGGACACTTATCCTACATTGCCAAAGGCTCCTGAATACAAGCCAAAAGTGCCATACCCTCACAGGCTTCAAAAGGCTTCCAAAGAAAAGTAATTCTCAAAATTTTTAGAAGTCTTTAGAAAGCTGCAAATCAATATTCCTTTTGCTGAGGTTTTGGAGCAAATGCCTCTCTATGTCAAGTTCATAAAGGAGTTGTTGTCAAAGAAGAAGGCTTTAAAGGGAGATGAGACAGTGGTCCTGACTAAAGAATACAGTGCCATCATTCAGAATAACTTGCCAAGGAAGATGCCAGATCCAGGAAGCTTTCAAATTCCATGTACCATTGGGAGCACAACCTTTGAGAAAGCCCTATGTGATCTGGGGTCAAGCATAAATCTAATGCCCTTATCTGTGATGAAGAAGATGCAAATCCAAGAGGTACAACCCACAAAGATAGCATTACAGATGGTAGACAAATCTATAAAGCCTGCACACGGATTAGTGGAGAATATCTTGGTCAAAGTGGGTAAGTTCTTCCTCCCAACAGATTTTGTGATTCTTGACATAGAGGAGGATGAGAATGTCTCTATAATTCTAGGAAGACCATTCCTAGCCACTGAGAGAGCTCTAATTGATGTAGAAGTGGGTGAATTAGTGCTTAGAGTGCATAATGAGCAACTGGTCTTTCATGTCTTCAAGGATATACATTCAGTAGGTAGAGAAGAGAGGTACATGCAGACTGAGCTTATTGATCCAAACCTTCAAGAACCCCCTGATGATGTACAGCAGAAATTGCAGCTCAAACCCCCTTTGGTGACAACTAATAAAATTCCTCCTGACATCAAACCTAAGTTTGGTGTTGGAAATGCATCATCCACCAAGGAGGAGGTCCTCAAAAAGAAGAAAGTACCCAGGGGATGGAGAAACAAAAAGATCCCCACCGAAAGTTTCTCCCCAGGAATAAAGGTGGTGTTGACTAGGAATCCAGTTTGGACTTATACAGTAAACAAAATTCTCTCTCTGGAGCATATTGAGCTAATCTATGGAGACATAGGAAAGAAGTTCAAAGTAAGGGGTGAAGAGCTGAGCCCCTATGATCCTCCTCCTTAGAGGAGCCGATCGTCAAGCTAGTGACGGTAAAGAAGCGCTTGTCGGGAGGCAACCCGATAATTTAGTATCCTTAGTTATTTTTCGTAGTAGCGATTTTCTTATTTATTTTATTTCTATTGAGTTTTTACTATTTTTCTTTCGTTTACGTGTGTTTTGATCATGCAGCTATTTCAGAACAGGAACCGAACACTTCGAGAAGGACTATATTTCAAAAAAAAAAACGCACCCATGACGTGCAAGTGGTGCGTGGAATTTAGAGTCCACAAAATAACCGGCAAGTGCACCGGGTCGTACCAAGTAATACCTCAGGTGAGTGAGGGTCGATCCCACGAGGATTGAAGGATTAAGCAACAATGGTTAAGTAATTTACTTAGTTAGACAAACAGAAAATAGTGTTTGAGAGTTTAAAAAGCATTAAACAGAAGACAGGCAAATAAATAAGTTGGGAATAAAATATGGAGAAGACAGTTAAGGCTTCAGAGTTATCTATTTTCCGGATTGACTTTTCTTACTAACTATTTTAATCACGCAAGATTTAATTCATGGCAAACTATACGTGACTAGACCCTAATTCCTTAGACCTTTCTAATCTCCTCTAAAATTTATCAACCGCCAACTCCTTGGTCAATTAATTCCAATTAGAGGGTGAAGTTTAATTCTAGTTTATGTGCCACAGAAACTCTAATTACCCAAATATAAAAGGATTATATGTCACGTATTCCGTTAAATCCAGATAATTAGAATTTTAGGAGAAATTGTTTTCAAGCTGTTGTTCAAGTAAAGAGCTTTTCCAAGTTATACAAGAACTCAATTAGAAAGAGGGTCATACTTCCATTCCACCCAAATTCATAAGATAAAGAATGAAAATAATTTTTGAAATAAAAATCAATACATGAATTAAAATAGAAAATAGTATTATCAATCCATATAATAGATAGAGCTCATAACCTTAACAGTGGAGGTTTAGTTGCTCATGGCAAAGAGAAAATAAGGATTCTGATAAAATGTATTTTAGTAGAAGTGGAATGGAATCCCCTCCTCCCTTTTATATCTAATCCTAATTAATTTAAAATCTATCTTCTAAAACTAAAATAATATCTTTCCTATTTTAAAATAAAAATTAAAGTTTAAATCAAAATTAATTAAAGCAATCAGCACGTCTTCAATTGATGGATGAGGACCACTTGCTTCGTAGGGTCCAAGCCTAACTTGGAGTGGGCATAACCATTCTTGTGTGAATCTCCCTTGAATCTCTGCTATCCCCTGACTGCTGGCTCTAGTCTGTGTTTCTGGGCCGAAAACTGGGTCGAAACTCGGCCTGAAATTGCCCCAGCGTTTTCTGCGAATTCTGCACGTGGCGCATGTCACGCGTACGTGTCAGTCACGCGTACGCGTCGATGATCTTCTTCGCGTGTCATGCGTACGCGTCAGGTACGTGCACGCGTCTCTGTGCAACTTTCTCTTTTCATGCGTACGCGTCAGGTACGCGCACGCGTCGCCATAGACAGCTCCGAATCACGCGTACGCGTCAGGCACGCGCACGCGTCGCTCCTTGCTAGTCCTTCTTTTTCTCTTGCAGATACTCCATCAAATCCATCCGAATACTACCTAAAATAAGCAAAATTGCACAATGACTAGGGAGGTCAAGTAAAGCAAGGTCCAAGGCACTGAGCATCAATGACTAGGGAGGTCAGACATGATTAAAAGCTTAAAGAGTTGTTTTCCTAGTTATATGCTTGTGGTGTTCTTGTGTCAAGTAATCCTTGAGACAAAACATTTAGAGTCGAGATCAATTGCAATTAGCACAGTATGCCAAAGGCTTTGAACACCACTGTCTGGGAGTAGTTGAAAGAAAAATCAAAACTCCAAAAGAGTTTCCCAGTTAAGTGCTTGTGGTGTTTCTGTGTCAAGTAAAGCTTGAGACAAATCATTTAAAGTCACGGCTAGGCTCAAGGTGCAAAGCACCAAAGAAAAGAGAATAAAAAAAATTGCTGGGTTCAAGGGTTAAATTTAGTTACAAAAGATCAAAGAATTCATAATATTATCCGGATTCTGATTCTGAATGACAGTGACATCTTTCTGATTCAAAAGAGAGTGAGATGCCAAAACTATTTAAGATTACAGTTGTAAACCCCACTATAAGAAGAGACATGAGCTTAATTGAACTCTCATTCTCATGCAAATTCACATTCTAAGCCTATATTAGTTTGGTTGCTTGAGGACAAGCAACAATTCAAGTTTGGTGTTGTGATGCGTGAGTATATTTCCTATCTTTTCCTAGTGAATTTGTATTTAATTTGTTGAGTTTAATTAAGAATTAATTATCTTTTAGCCACTATGGATGCTACTTTGAGTCTTGTGCAATTCTGTTTATTTTAGGTAGCATTTGGTTGGATTTGATGGAGGTTCTGCAGAAAAAGAGAAGAAGGCTATATAGTGCAGGAATAGCTTAGAGGATGGAGAGGAAGCTTGCACAAATGGAATCAGCAGAAGAATTAAAAGAGATGACAGCGAGGAGCGATGCATGCGTGTACCTGACGCGTGCGCGTGATTTGAAGATTTGCAAAGCAACGCGTGCGCGTACCTGACGCGTGCGCGTGATTTGGAGATTTGCTCAGCGACGCGTGCGCTTACCTGACACGTACGCGTGACACGCAAAGAAGATCATCGATGTGTACGCGTGACATGTGCCACGTGCAAAATTCGCAGAAAACGCTGGGGGCAATTTCAGGCTGATTTTCGACCCAGTTTTCGGCCCAGAAACACAGACTAGAGCCAGGGGATAGCAGAGACTATCAAAATAAACAAGGAAATTAAAATAAAATTAACTAGGTGACACCAAACTTAATTTCAGAAATTAAGGAAAAATATTAATGCTATTTATTTATTTAATTTTTTCTTTTTTTCAGAAATTACTAAGCAAAATTTAAATGAAATTAAAACTAAAACGCCTAATCTAAGCAATCAAACAACTGATAGTTGTTAATCACTATCAATCCCCGGCAACGGCGCCAAAAACTTGGTGCGGAATTTATAACCACAAACTAACCGGCAAGTGCACCGGGTCGTACCAAGTAATACCTCAGGTGAGTGAGGGTCGATCCCACGAGGATTGATGGACTAAACAATGATGGTTGATTAATTTACTTAGTTAGACAAATAGAAAATGGTGTTTGAGAGTTCAAAGAGCATTAAACAGTAACTAAGAATATCAGAAGACAGGCAAGTAAATAAGTTGGGAATAAAAGATGGAGAAAGCAGTTAAGGCTTCAGAGTTATCTATTTTTCGGATTGACTTTTCTTATTAATTTATTTTAATCATGCAAGATTTAATTCATGGCAAACTATATGTGACTAGACCCTAATTCCTTAGACCTTTCTAGTCTCCTCTAAAATTCATCAATCGCCAATTCCTTGGTCAATTAATTCCAATTAGAATGTGAAGCTTAATTCTAGTTTATTATGCCACAAAAATCCCAATTACCCAAATATAAGAGGATTATATGTCACATATCCCGTTAAATCCAGATAATTAGAGATTTAATTTTGTTATTTTACTAATTCTGAGTTGCTAAAATCTTATTTTGAGTTGCTGATTTTTTTTTTTTTTTACTTTTGTTCATTTTTACTTATTTTGTTAAATTTTGATGGATGATAGTTGATAATGTTTTGTTAAATTTTCGAAACTAATTGTTATTCTGAGTTCTGAGTTCCCCTCAAATGCAAACTATAGAAGTAAGTGAAGCTGCTTTGGTCTACTCTAGGTGCAAATTTATTATTATAATATCTTTTTTGCTGATTTTCTAAAATAATTTTGTGTTTTGAGTTGGGATTGTTGATTGTTGCTGATATTATTTTGAATTTAGTTTGGATGCTGAGTTTGGATTCTTTGCTTAATTTTCTGTTTTTGGATTTTTTGGCTTTGGATGACTTTGGATGCTTAGAAGGTTTTGGATTCTGAGTTTTTATTGAATACTTGATTAGTATTGAGAATATAAATGTAATAGAACAAGATTTGGTTTAAAAAAGAGTGAAAAAAGAGCAGGTAAACTCTTGATTATTAGTTAGTTATTCTCTTTTAGGTTTATATATATATAGTTCAGACTTTGTATTTAGAAGTGTGATTCAGTTTTTAGTTCAAAATAATAATATGATCAATGTGCATTGATTCTCAATAATTATATTTTCAATTTTAAGTCTTTGAATTAATTTATTTGTTTCTTATATCACAAGAATTCTTTACTTGCAGTGTTTATCTTGATTGTCAAGTAACTGAGCTTGACTAGAATTTAAAAGATAATTAAAATTTTTTATTATGAATTTTTAATGATAAGAGATGAATAAATTACTATGTGAAATGATAAATTTTTAAATTTTATTAGTATAAAAAATATTAAATTTGAATATTTGAAATTATATATTAAATTTTTAATAATTTTATTGTATATTTAATTAAACCGGTTCAACTATAATTTAATTCTGATTGAATTATTAAATTGTAAATCTATTATTTGACCAATTTAATAATTGGTTCGATTTTGCAGCTTGACTTAGACTAAATTGATTGAATAATCTATTTCACAGGGCCAACGAAATAGAAGAAACACATTTTTGTACATAAAATAAGATATTTTATTTATTGATAAAAAAAAAAAAAACTCACTTTCTAAGAGTAAAGGAATGATTAGTTGATTACTAATTTTGTTCATTCTCATTTATACATAAATACGAGTCTAACTTGTAGAGAATAATTTTTAGTATAAAGTGTTGCAAAATGATTTACAAATCAAACTTCCATTAGTCAAGAAATTAATAACAAAGACTGATCTTAAGGTAGATATACATAGTACTTTTGAATAATTGAATGGAAAAAGCGTTTTCGCTCGTAATAGAACCTAATATAATTAGCTATTTGTATATGATTATCTATATTATTTGAATAAATTTTTCAATACAAAATAAATCATTATAAATTATTTTATTATTTTTCTGCTTAATATAAATATTTGTAATACTTTCAAACAGTAAAAATAATAAGTTTTACTTATTTATTCTTACTACGACAGTAAGTCGTAGTCAGTAACACATAACTACATAAGTAGAGATAAATTGAGAATGAAATATAGTGGATTGATTAATAAAATTACATTTTGAATATATTTTTAGTTTTTCTATTTTTATATTTTTATATTTCATTTTACCACTTTAAATTATAAAAGGTACAATTTTTGTCGGTATAACTAAATGATACGAAAGTATCACTTTTGTTTCTCGATTTTATTATTTTTATACTACGAATATAGATACTAAAGTTCAATCCCTAATCAATTACCTTTGTAGGAATACAAAGTATTACCATGTTTATATTTACAATCAAATTAGTTTCATATTTATATTTATATATATGCAATATAATCCAACTAAATTTATATTTATAATCAAATTAGATTCATATTCATAATCAACACGAATAAAAACAAAACTATATATACAATGGTGGTTATTTCTCTGTTCATGAAAAATTTGATTATTCCACTGTAAAAGTTTTTGATTATTCTGTAACGCAAATTTAAAATTTGATTATTCCATGGTAAAAGAATTTATTATTTTCGTAATTAATTACTCTATTGAAAATACAAAACATGTATAAATATATAAATAAATAATAATTAATTTAATAATTATATTTTTGTATATGTATGACATTTTTATTTTCATATTCCTTTATTTTTATCATCTATACAATTGATAAATAATCTCTTAATTTCGATCTTTCACTTTTACCGTTCCATATGTAATCATTCAAAGTGAAGTATATTAGTGAGTTTTAGCCTGAGCCTCGAACAATGAGACGCAGCATTAGTCTACCCTCTCTGACATTGGTTGCTGTTTTGTTAGTAATGAGTTTTTTTCAAAATTTTATTTTGACACTATCTAGTATCTAGTGTTAAATATGATGTAGTAGTCTTTTATTTTATTTTTTTTAGTTGGTAATCGAGGTCGAAGCCCAAAATAAAAAAAGAAAAAACTATCCACAAGGTACTATATGAAATGTATACATTTCTTTTATATCATCATGGAGAATTTGCTCTATATTGCCAGGAAGGTTGATGTAGTAGTCTTTTAAATGAGACGAATTTC
>NC_029790.2:97675432-97675707 GCF_000816755.2 Arachis ipaensis
TTCCTTTTTTTTTTTGTTGTGTTTTGATGGATTCATTTATTGTTTTTAAAGCTGAAAACAAACAAATCAAAAAGACAAGGATGATACAAGGTCCACACAACTAATTAAGTGATGGGCCTGGTTAAGGTATGAGTAAAAAACATTAAGATTTAGACTAAAAAACTCACACCCATAAATGAATGAATACCATTATTGGATTCGACAGTCATTTATCGCCGCTGCTCTTCGGAGAGATATAAATAGTTGTTCCGGCCTCGCTCGATTTGCACCCCTAT
>NC_029790.2:97675728-97774963 GCF_000816755.2 Arachis ipaensis
CACCACTTTTATATTTATAAAAAAAATAGCCAAATTAAAAATTAAAATTTTCAAAAAGCTGTAATATTTTTCTTTTTTTTTTTTTTTCAGGATGTTTGCCAAACACATCCAGACTTTCTTTTGACGGTAAATTCTTACGTCACTTATTCACAAATGTAAAGCGAGCCACGCGTTACACTTTCTACGTTACAACAAACCCAAAAATTCTCCCAAGAACCTTTCATGATTCACGGTCTCTCACCTACTTCTAAAGTACCAAAATCAAAATTAACAAGAAAATGCGTTGTCCTCTCCAATCTGAAGAACTGTTTCTGGGGGCTGCACTATGTGGGGTCCACATCCTCACCAACCTTTGATTCTACTCTCGTCCAGGTCCAAGCCACATATACCAAGTTAATTAAACTTTCTAATTAATCTCACCAACCACCATATCCAAATTAAATTAAATTAAAGTATAAGATAAGGTAATCATCCCAAATGATTCGATGAAACATGTTCTCTCTATAGGCGTCCCCTTATTTCCCATCCTAGCTATAAGCCCCCCATCAAATCCGAACTTTATTACCCACTTTACCAAACTCAACAAAATTAATTATTTATTTCTCCTTTCCGTCTCTAATTATTAGTTTATACAATCAAACATGAAAAACTTATATTAAAAAATTGTAATTGGTCATGCATTTATGCTTATAGTAGTATCTTTGTGAATAGAAAACACATTCTTACATAAAAATATGTGATATAAATTATACTTTTTTTCATATCAAAAAGACATTTAATTCTCAAAATATTTTACTGGTCTTTGCTGAAAATAAGTTTAATTCTAGTTTATCCTCTCATTATAAATTTAAAATGACGACTCTTGTTTTCAATTTTGCACTTATTTACTGAAATTTATTATTTCAAATAAATTAAGCACCAGAGATATTATTAAATAAATATTTCAATAGAAGCTTAAATTTTGACTATATAGGCATCTCAGTTCTTTAAAAAGGGGGGAATAAAAAAATATAGAATAAGACTTTCGATTTCAAAATAAAGCCAAAACCACGAAGATAACTGCTCAACCCCTCCTCACCAATCAACAATATTGAATATTGTACAGAAATAGAGTTTTAAACTTTTAATTTTCTTTTAAGATACCAAAAAGAACTTTTAATTTTTTTGGTATTGTTAAACTTTTAATTAATTTGCTAAACACGTCACATATATGGTTGGTAAGCCCAACCAAACTGTTAGTAGAAGTATTTGAATTGCAACAATTTTAATCTAAATTGTAGAATTTTGAAATGGAGAGTGGAGAGAGCAGGGTAGAGTCTTCGAGGGTGGCACATAGCGAGGCAGCCGGCCATGCCGGCGAGAGCAATAAGGGGGAGAGTGGAGGTGGGCATGCATCAGGTGAAAAGGAGGGAATTAAAGAAGACAATAACAAGATTCAAGGTCAGCGGATATCGTTCAGAGATAAAGTTGTGGGTGCCTCAACAAGGAGAGCTTTGGAGGTTGCTGATTCTCTTGATGGGGATAAGATGGCTACAGTAGTTGGTAAGCAAGGCGATTCGGAGATACCAACTGTGACGTTCACTGAAGAAGCAAAGGAGATATTGGCAGAGCCCTACAAAGATGCCATCGTGATCAAAGTTCTTGGAAAAAACTTTAGCTATACGGCGATCACGCACAGGCTTAAAGGAGTCTGGAGAACCAAAAAAGGATATGAGGTACTAGATGTCAGTTTTGGCTATTTCTTAGTCAAATTTGATCTCTTGGAGGATAGAGAAAAAGTTCTCCTTGGAGGACCGTGGATGATTACTGGTAGTTATGTTGCGGTTAAACCTTGGAGTTCTTCATTCAGACCTTGTGAAAACACTTTTGGATCTACCATGGTTTGGATAAGAATCACAGGTTTAAACATTAACTATTATCAAGAGAAAGCCATGAAAATGATTGCGTCAGCTGTTGGTAAACCGATCCGCATCGATTTAGCCACCAAGTCTGCAGAGAGGGGAAAGTATGCAAGAGCATGTGTGCAAATTAACTTGGGACTTCCAGTCATAAAAAAGATTCAAGTTGATGGTCATATGTATGACATAAAATATGAGCACTTGAATTTAATTTGTGAAAAATGTAGCTGCTTTGGGCATGTAACAAGAGAATGTGCGAAAGAGAACAACAATGACATTGGGAAGGAAACCATGGTGAAGGAGAAAAATTTACCGTCACTGTTTTCGGTGGATAACAATGAGAAAACGGCAGAAGGTAGTCAAATCCCAGTAAAAAATCAAAATTCAACTTTTGAATTTGGAATTAATGCCAAATCAATTCCAATTATGGAGAAGCATGGAGCAGCGGGTCTTGTGCATGATAATTTACAAGAATCACGCATGAATAGGGATACTCAAGCAAAAGAGGATGAATGGGTTACAGTTAGTAGAAAAGGCAAGGAAAAAGTGGGTAAAGACCTCAATGTAGTGCCAAAAAAAGCCAATGTAGCAATATGCTCCAATTTGGTGAGTAAAAAATTTTCTTTTGGGTCTAATAAAATGCATGCTGGATCCTCATCAAATGCAAAGGTGAAGTCTTTATCAAATGCAAAGGTGGAGCCTAAGGAAAAGAAAGATCCTCCATCCACGCTTGGCTCTTTGGGAACAACTCAGGTGGCTTTCAAGGATCAGAGTACTCCTTTTTTTAAAGCAGGGCACAAAAGGCAGCATCCTATTTCGCTTCAAAACTCACCTATTGAAGCATTGTCAACGGATTCTTGAGTACAAAAAGAGCTTGATAAAGCTAGTGCAACAACAAACTTGGAGAACCAACCTCAACAGAAGAATGATGGTTCTGTGACGCAAGTCCACCAGAAGACAATTGGAGACAGGGGTCCATCAACGTGAGGTAGAATGATTATAAATTCCAATTATTTAATTTATTTTTATGGATTGTGACCATTTAAATATTATTAGTTGGAATGTAAGGGGAGCGTCAAATAAGATGTCTCGGGTGCACTGTAAGGAGTTAGTACGAAAATTTCAACTAACTTTTTTTATTTTGGTGGAAACTCATATTGTGTTTGAAACTATGAAAGAATTTTGGGGGAGATTAGGCTATTATCCTGTAGGGATTGTAGATGCTGTTGGACATAAGGGAGGAATTTGGTTCCTCTCTGCTAATTTAAAATTTTCTTGTAAAATTCTTTGGGCTATGAATCAATGTGTAACTTTGGAAATTGATGGTGGTGGGCGAAGATGGATTTGCAGTGCGGTTTATGGCAGCCCTCAAGCCACTAATAGAGTAGAATTATGGAGTCATCTGCTTGATATTGGTTTGTGCATTCAGGACCCATGGGTGGTGGTTGGGGATTTTAATGATATTTTGAGTGTTCATGAGGTGAAGGAGGGTAATTACTATTCGACTCGCAGTAGTGTCTTTGCAAGTACTCTAGATTCTTGTGGTCTTTTTGATCTGACAACCTCTGGAAGACGGTTTACTTGGTTCTGTAAAATTCAAGGAAACAGAGAAATTGCAAAGAGATTAGATAGAGCTTGCTGTACTGCAGAATGGCGTCTTCTTTTTTCAGAAGCTTTTGTGGAAGTTCTCAGTCGTTCCCACTCTGATCATTGTCCCCTACTTATCCGATGTCAAGGAGTTCATATCAAGAAAGGAAACCGGCCTTTTAGATTCCAAGCGGCATGGGTAACGCATCCTGATTACAAGGCCATTGTTCAGAAATCTTGGAATAGTACAGACTTTGGCATCCATAGGAAGTTGTTGGGGGTTCAAGAAGCTTCGTTGGAATTCAACTCTACGGTCTTCGGCAATATTTTTATTAAAAAGAGGGAATTGGAGGCTTATTTGAATTGTATTCAACGAAAAATGGAGGCTGACGATGATCTGATTTTGAAGCACAAAGAGGAAGAATTGAGAGCTGAGTATAATCTTGTTTTGGCCCAGGAAGAATTGCTTTGGTACGAGAAGTCAAGAGATCTATGGGTTCGGTATGGTGATAGAAATACTAGCTTTTTCCATATGCAAACCATCATTAGAAGAAAATCTAACAAGGTTCATGGGTTGCTGGTCAATGATGGGTCCTGGTCTGATGATCCGGAAGTTTTGCAAAGAGAGGTCGTTCATTTTTTCAAAAATATTTTTTGCTCTACTGAGCCTGTTGAGGTTAATTGCATGGGAGAAATTTCTATGCCATCTCTTAGCCAGGATGCTTGTGATAATTTGTCTAAACCAGTAACAATATTGGAGGTTAAAGAAGCTCTGGATAATATGAGCTCGTTCAAAGCTCCTGGGCCGGATGGTTTTCAAGTTTTTTTCTTCAAGGAATATTGGGATGTGGTGGGTCATGAGGTGTGGCGTACTGTTCAGAAAGCATTCTTAGGGGAGACTTTAAGCCATTCTTTGTTGGAAACTTTGATTGTTCTTATTCCTAAATGTGACCCTCCAACTAGATTGAAGGATTTTCGGCCAATAAGCCTTTGTAATGTAATTTATAAGCTAGTGACTAAAGTGCTGGTTAATAGATTACGACCTTTTTTGGATGAGATTGTTAGCCCAACTCAGGGAGGGTTTATACATGGTAGAGGAGCGCCTGATAATATTATTGTGGCCCAAGAAGTTCTTCACTTTCTTAAGCGGACAAAGTCTAGAAAAGGAGCTATGGCTTTTAAGATTGATTTAGAAAAGGCTTATGATAGAGTTGATTGGAATTTTCTTGAGCACACTCTTGAATCTTTTGGCTTTTCTTCTCTAATTATTCGGCTTGTAATGAATTGTGTTCAGGCTTCAAATCTTTCCATCCTTTGGAATGGGAATAGATTGGACAGCTTCCAACCTCGTAGAGGGCTCAGGCAAGGAGATCCAATTTCTCCTTATTTATTTGTTTTGTGCATGGAGAGATTGGCGTGCTTCATTTCCAAACAAGTTGACGAGGGTATTTGGGATGGTGTGGCTATTTCTAGAGGAGGACCTAGAGTTTCTCACTTGATGTTTGCAGATGACTTCCTCCTTTTTTGTAAAGCGAAGAAAAATCAAGTTCGGAATGTTGTGCACACCTTGGAGTTGTTCTGCAAAGCTTCAGATATGAAGGTTAACATTGAAAAATCTAAAGCTATTTGTTCTAGAAATATCTCTAATAGAAGGAAGAAAATGCTGTCTGGTGTTTCTCATATTCCTTTTACTGTTGACCTAGGCAAATACTTGGGGGTGAACCTTAATCATCCTCGAGCTGCTAGGTCTATTTTTTCGGACTCTTTAGAGAAGATCAAGAATAGGCTGGCTAGTTGGAAAGGTCGGCTCCTTAACAGAGCAGGCAGGCTTTGCTTAATTAAATCTGTTGCTTCTTCTCTTCCTATTTATCAGATGCAAGTGACTCTTTTTCCTACTTCGATTTGTCAAAAGATTGATTCTATGCTTAGACAATTCTTGTGGAAGGGAAAGGTGGGGAGCGATGCTTAAATTATGTCAAGTGGAGCAAAGTTGTCACTCCAAGAAAATATGGAGGCTTGGGAATTAGAGATACCCAGTGTGTAAATTTTGCTTTATTAGGAAAGCTTGTTTGGCAATTACTGCATAATAATGATAAGCTTTGGGTAAGAATTATGTTGGCAAAATATTTATCTGGGAGGTCTTGCTTTTCATCCAGTTTTTCTAATAATGTTTCAAGCACTTGGCGAGCGATTTATAAGACAATAGAAAAGCTTCGTGATGGTTTTGATTGGTGTACAGGCAGGATGTCTCAATCCTTTTGGTATCATGCTTGGCGACCATGTGGAACGCTAGCTCCTTTGGTTCCTTTTGTGCACATCTCTGATTCTCACTTGAAGCTAGAAGATGTCTGGTACCATGGACATTGACGGTGGGATATTCTTTGCACAATGATTCCGGAAGAAGTTAAACTTGATTTGATGCTCTTTGATCCTATCAAGCAGGCAGGAGATAAAACAGGTTGGTTTTGGACAAACTCAAATACTCTCACATACTCGACTAAAAGCGGGTATGAATGGCTATTGAAGAAGAAATTTGGCTGGAACGATAATGAAAATTGGCTTTGGCTTTGGCGCTTGAGAATACCGGAGAAGATAAAGTGTCTGCAATACTCAATTATTGGATTTTATGGTGTTTTTTAAAATTGTAGGAACAGGACAATATGCTTCCCTTGTATTGACAATATGCTTCCCTTGCATTGACAATACGTTAAAATACCATAAAATTTAACAATTGAATATTACACCAAAATTATACCAATATATAAAAAGATAAACGAAAAATGTGTAGTGGTGAACATTGGAGTGGCGGACTCATCTTTTACAATGGAGCATAGGGATGGCAATTCTTTCCGGCGGGGCGGGTATCCGCAAAGATTTACTTGTCGGAGAGCAGGTTTGGGGAGCATTTTCTCTCCACGGGAAACGGGTACGGGTACCCATGTAATAAACGGGGCGGAGGCGGGGATAGAGGTACCTGCGCCCGTGGGTACCCGTTTAATATCTATATATATAAAATTACAAAAATAACACTATATATATAAACCCTAATTTCACACCGTCACTCACTCATTTGCATCTCTTCTCCTTGTCGCTCTCTCAGAGGAGCCTTTCTCTCTCACTCACAATCTCACCAGTCATCACCTTCTTCAATCATTCTTCCTTCTCACCGCATCCCCGGCATTATTCCTCTCAGTCGCTCACGTTGTCGTCCCTTACCTTCCTCCGTTGCTGTTGCCGCTCACTTTCTTCCTCTCATTGCGTCGCTCACTGCTCACAGTTTCATCGCCGCCTCCGCCTGTGCTCTGTGCGACGCCTCAGATCTACGACATCAACAACAACTCTGCTCCAACAACGTCTCTTCAACACGACGCCTATACTCCACGACGCCTCAGATTTGCTACGTCAACGACAACTGTTCTCCAACGTCGCCTCTGCTCAGCGAAGACGCTGACGACTTTGCTCCATAGCTAGTTTCTGCTGATTGATAAAATTGGTTTTAATATATATTTTGATTTTTCATTGACGAAATTGGTTTAGGGTTTGATTTATGGGTTTAGGATTATGATTTTGATTCTGTTAATTGATAAATTTGAGTTCAGAGTTAGATTCTATTGCTGTCAAATTTGATTTAGGATTTAGATTTGTAAAATTGGAACATATACTGAGTTTATTTTGATTGTTCATTGAAGAAATTGGGTTTATGGTTTGATTTATGGGTTTAAGATTATGGTTTTGATTCTGTTAGTTGATGAATTTGAGTTCAAAATTAGATTTTATTGCTGTAAAATTTGATTTAGGGTTTAAATTTGTAAAATCGGGACATATATTGAGATTATTTTGAACTGTTTTTGAAATTTTTATTTATTCTATTTTTTTTCCTTAAAACCCGCGGATATCCGAATATCCGTGGGTACCAGGTCCCGTTATCCGTTGCGGGGACGGAGCGGGACGGGGATTGTTTTTGGAGGCGGGGACGGGAGGCGGAGGCATGTCCCCGCTCCCATGAGACCTGTTGCCATCCTTAGTAGAGTGAGATACCCTTTCTTCTTTTTTTAAATTATTCTAAAGTATCTCGCTAAAAACTAGAAGAATTTTTTACAATTTTTACAATTTTTGAAATGGAATCTGGCTACCAGCGAGAAGGGAGTTTTTTCTTTCTTAATTTTAAAAATTCATATCACCATGAACGAGAAGAGTTTTTGTCTTTTTTAAATAAAAGAGATAATTAGGATAATACCAAAAAAACAGATAATTCAGAGGGGATGACATAATATTATCAGACATTCATATATTGTGAGAAATTTATCTTATTAAATTTAATTGACCAAGTCAAATTTTCTTTGCATTTGAAATATTAATAATTTAATATTATTTTAAATAAAATCTTATTATTTTGTGACAAAAAATAGTTAAAAAATTAATTTTTTGTCCTTATTTAAAGAAATTATCTTCACACAACGAAAGCACATTCATTTACTTTTTTCTACTTCTATGTTCTTAAAGTTGTGATTTTTTTTTAGTCCTTAAAATGTGAGAGCATTAGAGTTGAGAAGGTTTTTTTTCTATGAAAACAATGGAAGCTAATGTATATTTATTAGTATTCAGGGTAAAGTATATTTTTTGTCCCTGAAGTTTGATAAAAGTTTCAAAAATACCCCTAAGTTTTATTTTGTTTCAATTTTGTCCCAAAAGTTTTCGATTTGCATCAAATATATCCCTGACGGCTAATTTTTTAAAAAATTTAAGACCAATTCAACAACAATTTCATAAGAACAACCCTCAACACAAACAAATCAAGCATAATTTTCATGCATTATTGTTAGATTGGTCTTAAATTTTTTGAAAATTTAGCCGTCGAGGGTATATTTGATGCAAATCGAAAACTTCTGGGACAAAATTGAAATAAAATAAAACTTAGGGGTATTTTTGAAACTTTTGCCAAACTTTAAGGACAAAAAGTATACTTTACCCTAGTATTTATTAGTTCTTGGTGAGTTTAATGAAGTCTTCTTTTCTCATGAATTTAATAGTTATCTTTTTCGAGTCGACACGTAGATCAGTTTGTTGCCTTATTAGGAGATAGTGACCTGTTTGACTTGAAGACTATCAAGAGACGATTTTCTTGGCACAGAAAGGTAAAAAATTATATTGAGGTACCAAAAAAATTTGACCAGATTTGTACCAAGAGTTGATGATTATCTCTTTGTCAGAGACTTATGTAAAAATATTAAATAGACTTCAGTCTGATCATTAACCTATCCTAGTGCGCTATAAAGGTCGTCCCTAGTAAAAAAGAAATAGACATTTTCAGTTTATTACGGCTTGGGCTACAAACTCAGGGTACAGAGATATTGTGAACCAATCATGGCGGTCTGGGTATAGAGAGGTGCATGACAAAATTTTAGAAGTGCAGAAGACCTTTTTAGAGTTTAATTCTAAAGTGTTCGACAATATTTTCGTTAGAAAATACGAGTTGTAAAGATCTCTTTTATATGATATTTATGTTAATAGTACCTCTCTCTTCTCAACTTATTTTAAGAAAGCATATTCTTTATAATTATATGAAAATCAGCATTTAATAAATAATTATACAAATTGTCAATCATTTTAATTTTGAATAATTAAAATATAATTGTCAATCATACATAATTATCATTTATCTAATATTTATGTTAATAACACTTCTCTCTTCTCAACTAACTATCAATCATTCTAATTAGTAATAATTATAATATATTTATCAATCATACATAATTAATATTTATATGATATTTATGTTAATATATAGCTTTGTTATGCACGTGTGTATTAATAATAGATAAATTGATATTAATATCAATTTCAATAATTAATTTTCTACGACTAAATATTATATATAATGCCACATATAAGGTTCATGAGTCTAAGTTTTATAGAGAAAATATTTTATTTAATGTTTTAATTTGTTATTCTTCCTTGACTACTTCATATAATAAGAATGTATTATTCATTTTTCGTTAAAATTATCTTTCTAAGGTACAAATTTTAATTTTTTATGATATTTTATTGATATGCCCTTCTATTATTCTTTTGATAATTTGATTATTATTCTTACTCAATCTTGGTTTTTTCATCTAATCTTACCGCGCGATTCTCTTTTGTCGTAATCATTTACGATGTACAACATCTATCAAATACTACATTGGGTTGTATTCATTAATTCACATTCTAACTATCTGGATGTAAGAATTTAACAAAGGGGCAATGAATTTTATTTTACTGAAGGATCACTACAAGAAATAGTATAATTATCGACGTTAAAAATCGACGGCCAGATTTTCCGTCGATGAATTTCGACGGCTTGTCGTCGATAAAATGAAAAAGAAATTATTAGAAATAAAATATTAAAATCGACGACCATGTCGTCTACTATTTTAGTAACTTTCTAACCCCCTTAATTTTATCGTCACATTATTGACGAAATAGTGGGTGAAACTTTTTTCCTTTAAAATCGACAAACTAATTGTCTATTTTAATAATTATAATATTGACATCTTTTACTGTCGATAAATTTAAACGATTGAGATTTCTTTTCGAAATTGGATGGACGATGTAAATTTGTTAAATAAAATAGACGGCTAAAGTGTTGATTTTTA
Organism: Arachis ipaensis; assembly: GCF_000816755.2. Taxonomy (NCBI): domain Eukaryota; kingdom Viridiplantae; phylum Streptophyta; class Magnoliopsida; order Fabales; family Fabaceae; genus Arachis; species Arachis ipaensis. The sequence continues at coordinate 97,685,849 of NC_029790.2, forward strand.
TTTTAATTAAAATCGACAAAACTACCGTCGATTTTTATCAACAAAAAATCATCCCCGCGTTTACTTTTCGCGTCCACTGTATCACTCAATTTCCTCTTTGCGCCGGAGAGTAGAGCTTCTTCTTCTTCTTCTTCTTCTTCTTCTTCTTCTTCTTCTTCGAGCCCGCTACCGCGCCATCCTCTTCATGTAAGTTCCTCTCTCTCTCACGCTCTCTCTTTATCACTCTGTCACATTGTGATTCTTCTTCTTCTCCACCGTCGAGCCTGCCGCCGCGCCATCCTCTTCATGTATGTTCCTCTCTCTCACGTGCGCTCTCTCTCTTTCTATCACTCTGTCACATTGTGATTTCTCAATCTTCATGTAAGTTCTTCTTCTTCCACAGATTTGTCGTTGCAACATCTTTGCCGGTCGCTGTCGCTATGAGCCCGTCACCATCGCAGCTTCTTGTAAGTTCCTCCATGTCTCTCTTTGATAATTATATTTATTTTTTCAGTTTTGTATATGCTATTTTCATCATGAAATTCTAAATTTGCGTTTGTTAATAACAATCGCATCAATATTACTGAAACCTAGTTTAGTATAATCAATTCTTCTTGCGCTTGTTGTTTATTTTGCTTTTGTTAATGTGGAATCTAGAAACAAGAATCAGAACAGTTTCGGCAATGGAAAGCTTTTAGAGTGAAAGAACTTCTGCAAGTATGTCAAGCTTCCTCATTTTTTCATGATTTTGTTTAATTTATTCACAATACTTTCAACTAACTTAAGATGATAAAAGTTTGTTATTTTTTTCTTCAAAAAAAAAAAAGAAAGCGCGAGTAAGCATGCGTTAATACTTAATTTAGGGTACAAACTATATACTTCTTCAAAGCTTTCAAATAACTCATATTCAATAGGTAGAATTAGTATATAAAGATGGCCATGCTTAACTGGAGTTGTGTCTTGTGCTAGTATGATAGCCTTTTTCACCTTTTATATGCAACACCTGTACTTAAAAATAATAGTCTTTTATTTGAATAAAAGATGTGGGAAAGCTTGAATTTATTGTATCACCACGAATGTTTTACTATGCCTGAGTTGGCCTATTGTACATATTTAAATACATTTTAATGTACCAAGCAACTAAACTTATGTAGTTGTTCCTCCTTGTTGTAGGAGAAGTAGTGGTTTCTCCAGGGAAGCTTCCCTTTGCTGTCGTCGTCGCCTTCCCGTGTTCCCGAGGTAGGTCCTCTACTCCTCTTTGATCCCTTGCTGTGTTGTGGGTGCTGAGTTTTGGATTTTTAATTTATTTGCTATGTTTATATTGCTCGTCTTATAATTTGACTTTTTGGCACAATTATATGTTACTACTTACTTTCATCTAGAAAAAATGCTACTAAATAATTGGTGTGTGAATCGTTACTTGTATGCTGATTGCTACCTCTCATCTCAACAATTAACTTAAAATTAGTATTGTTTAAATTATCAAATTATTTTGTGACTAATTTATATTATGAGACATAATTTATATAATATCATTTAAATATTATTCAATATCTAGGTGAAATTTTGCTATTCTGTTATTGTTGCTGTGTTAGTTGTTCTTGTTGTTGGTTATTAGAATTAGATTTAGTTATGATTTTCTTTTTCGGTTATGGACAATATTAATAATCAAGAAGCACATGTGGATAGCATTGCATCTTGTATTAATTTGGTTGATAATTCTCTAGATTCCAATATTGATAGTCAATCACAAGCTCCCTCTAAGTTGGCTATTTTCACTTTTCAGAATATTCATCCATCACACAGAGAGAGACACACTAGGACTAAGATCTGATAATCTCATAGCTGTGTTCATTCCAGTTTTTGTGTGATGGCTTTGAGAGAAGTATGGCAACTTCAGAAGCTCATTGTTAGCTATTGAAATTAGGGCGAAAGCAATAGAGGTATAAGGTACCCTCCATTTCGTCCTTCTTCTTTTTCTTTCTATGCTGCATTTACTAACATGATGCTTTCTTTCGTCGTTCCTAATAAAAAAATCCCTGATTCCTATCATTGTATAATTATTAAGTTACAGAGCCGATTCTTACTTTTGTTTTAAATAATAATAGGGCTTTTATGGAGTCAGAATTTTCTGCATTTAAGGAGAAGAATCCTCAATTAGAGGTTGTTATTGAACTTATTCGTGGTCAGCATTCACATTTGAAGGCCTTTTATAGTAAGATTTCTTCTTTCTTAATTAATTAACAAAAGTTGGACGGTACAACTCTGGGGATCTTATCTTAGCTAATTACTAAAAGTTGAATGAGTGATTGTGATGGGAATTACAAAGAACAAAAATGAGCGAGTTATATGCGTGAAGAACATGGATCCAAAAGATGTACTTCACCACGCAACGAGGCTAAAGAATGCGTTGGGAATAAAGGTGATCAAATTGAGGACAAGGCATGTAACTAAGCGCCCTAGTGTGCAAGGTACATGGACAACTGCTCTTCGATTTTAAGAATAATAACAAGTCCAGAATGTAGTGTTCCAAACTTATTTTTTATTTTCTGATCAATTTACCAATGTTGTGTAAACCATATTCTTCTTTGCAAGGTTGTTTTGTATCTATTATCTTAAGTTATTGTGAAAGAGGAGATATGTAAGTCATGATTCACACTGAACTCAAGTGTTTGAGGAAGTGAAATCAAAGCATTTATTAAGACAATCCAATTATGAAGCCTTTTTAATAATATGTTTCTGTTCTACAGGACTGACGGACAAAAAAATGCCGGTTAAGAAATCTTTATAAAAGTAGCATTGTGAGTACAGTTCCTAACCGACAAAATTTCCACTTGTCAATTTAAAAAAAGTTGTCATAATTTAGAATCAATTAACTGGGAGTAGAATTTCTAGGTCGTCTCCCAAAGAGTTGACAAAAGAGTGCAATTTATTGGTCAGGAATTTTCTGAGAAATTTCTAGGATTGGAAACGAAAAAATAAACGGCAATCAATTAAAGCAGCAAATAATGTTAAGAGGCTATGAGATAGTTGAAGTAAAAGGCCTTGACAAGGAGAAGATTAATCGGAATCTCTATCCTTGTTGATTTTCCCAAGTATAATAGTAAAAGGTTGTTGCTTCTATTTAGTTATCCTCTAACTAATAAAGGAAAGTCAAGTAACTAATACCAACTCTGACTCATCACAAGTCCTAATCCCTTCCTAGGGAAGGATTAGAGTTAGTAAAAATCCAATTGGCAGCAATTTCCAATTACATGTCAACACTTGAGTATTCCAACTCAAGAGTTTCCTATTAATCAACTACAAAGTCAAGTTGGGAGTCTACTCCATTGACATGAATGCCATTTTCACAAACATGTAAAGGGAGTAGATAGAAGACATGGTAATTAAATTAAATTAATAAAATAAAATTTTGAAGCTAATAATTAATTGAAGAAAATTAAACATGAAATGAAATTAAATGTAAAAATTGTTCATTGCATTAATAACTTCCAAAATAAAAAATATCCATATATGACCACGAGTAATTTAAATGAAAGACAAAGGAGTAGAGTAATAGAAAAGCAAACTATAATGTGGAAAACTTCAATCGAAGGTAGAAGTAGCTCTCTCAATCTCCAATCCAAAAACATAAAACTAAAAATCTAAGAATGTGAAGAACCCTAAAAGAAGTAGTATTTTTCTCTCTAGAATTCAAAACTAAAACTAAAAACTAAGTGAATGTGAATGTGTCTTGAGTCTCTGCTTGCCCCCTGCCTCTAGTCTGTGTTTCTGGGCCGAAAACTGGGTCCAAAGTTAGCCCAAAATTTCCCTCAGCGTCTTCTGTAGTTGCAGCACGTGACGCATGTTCTCGCGAACGCGTCTCTGTGCGACTTCGCTGGTCATGCGTACGCGTCAGTGACGCGTATGCGTCGGTATATGATGCGCCAATGCACGCGCACGCGTCAGGCATGTGTGCGTGTCGATTCTCGATGCTTAGCTCCATGATTTCTCGTGTTCCTTCCACTTTTGAAAGCTTCCTCTCCATCCTCTGAGCCATTCCTGTCCTATATAGCCTGAAAACACTTAACACACATATCACGGCATCGAATGGTAAAAAGGGAAATTAAAAATTGACAATTTAAAGGTTTAGGAAGCAAGTTTTCAATAATAACACAAAATTGGGAAGGAAGTGAAAAGCATGCAAATTCAATGGATACGTGTGAGATTATTTGACACAAACCACTCAATTTAGTCCAAAATACATCACAAAATAATGGTACATCAAATCTCCCCACACTTACACATTAGCATGTTCTCATGCTAAGCTCAAGGAGATCAAAAGTAATGAATGGGGGAAAGTAAGACTCATGTAATGCAACCTATGTATGTGAATGCAACTATGCTAAGATGTTTCTATCTACTTGGTTAAAAGTAAACAAGTCCTCAAAGACAAAAATAAATCAGATTCCACTAATTCAAATCACACAATAAGGCACAGGTAAACTTGTAAGAAGAAAGCTCATAAAAGCAGGGAACACAGAATCAAGCATTGAACCCTCACTGAAAGTGTATATGCACTCTAATCACTCAAGTGTCTAGGATTAATTCACTCTAGTCTCCTCTAGTCATGCTTTCTAAAATTTTGTTCTTCATCTAACCAATCAACAAATATTTAGTGTATAAATGCAAATATCATGAGGGCTTTTAATGATTGTAATGGGGCTAAGGTAAGGGTGAGGGTATATATATGGCCGAGTGAGCTATAAATTGAATCTTTGACTAATCTAAGTTCTCACTTAACACATATACACACTCTATATAATTCTAAAATCATGCTTAGTCACCCAAATTTCTCACTTTTTCATATTTTTACACACTCACGTTTCAATTTTTTAATTCCATCACATATGCATTGATCTTTTTATTGAACTTAACATTGGGGTGATTTTATCCCCTTATTCATTTATTTTTCTTTTTTTCCTTTTTTTTATATATGTAATTGCAAGCATAGTATATCAATGCATATGGTTTCTTTAATTTCACATGAGTTGCACCCAAATTCTCAATAATTGTCAATAATAAACGAAACACATTCTCATCAACCCAGGGTTCCCACATTTCCCCACACTTAGTTGATACACATTCACTATCTTAAGCTAACCAAAGTTTCAATAGGGTAATTAATTATTTTTCTGCTTAAGGCTAGTGATGTGGTAATATAAAGAATGAATGGGGGTTAAATGGGATCAAAGTGGCAAACAAAGGTAAATGAAATGGTAGGCTATTTGGGATAAGTGAGCTAATATTGAATGATGGCCTCAATCACATATATGCATGAATATACACTAAATAATGGACATATAGAATGGAACAACCAAAGATTGCAATCATAGAGAAGAAAACACACAAGAATAAAAGGTCATGGTTAAATAATGTAACCATATAATTAAGCTCAAAATCTCACAGGTTGTGTGTTCTTAGCTCTAAACTATGTTCCAATTTAAAATCTTCAAACAAGTTTAACAAAAATTTTAATTTGAATTAGTGAAATGTTATAAAATTGGGCCTTGAAAAGAAACTCATTACTTCAACCAAGCAGAACATACATGCAAGCAACTAATATCATGCAATCTATCCTATCTAACAAAAGAAAAATAACATATTGGTGTTAAAAGAAAGAGATTACCTCCAGAAATCAGGTACTGACCTCCCCACACTTAAGGCTTAGCATGGTCCTCCGTGCCATCAGTAAGGAGGAAGGTTGGGCTGAAAGCATCGCCTCCACTGTCCGGCTCGTCATGGCTCTCCGTACTAGCATGGGAAGTGGAATCCGGGGTATCCTTCTCTTCTGGAGGTAGGTGAGTACTGACAATGATCTCCTTCAGATAAGTGCATCGGCACTTGTTGCGGCGCTCTATTTGCTCCATCCGCCAGTCTTGCCGGTCTAACCTCTGAAGGATCTGAAGGAACATCTGAGTGGTGGATGGTGCAAGAGGTGTGGATGATGGTGGAGCAGAAGATGGAGGAGTGTCCAAAGATGGGCCTGGATGCCTGCTCGCAGAAGGTATTGGGGGGTCTGATGTACTTCCCATTCGGGACATACTGATTGTCCCTGGGGATCATGGCCTTCGTATCCCCCGCCCAATAGGAGACTTCCGCCGCAAAGACTAAATCTAAAACCAATGCGGGAAAGGGTAGGTTTCCTACAATCTGCACGTGTCCCATGGCTTGCCGGATGAGTCGGGGCAGGTTGAGAGGTTGCTCTGTAAGAATGCACCAGATGAGAACAGCCATGTCCGCAGTGAAGGTGGACTCGTGAGTGCTCAAAAAGATATAGTGGGACATAATCTGTGCCCACACACGAGCTTCTAATGTAAGTGCTTGGACGGAGATGCTCTTGGATTTTGTCCGGTGTTGTTCATAGATCCAGATGCTGCCAGGTTGGGCTATAACTCCAAGAAAGCTGTCCCAGTCAAACTGATACATCTGGCCCTTTAGTTGGGCCTCTTGATATGCATCCAATCCCTCTGGGCTAGGTGGAAGATCCAGCATTCTCTGTATAGTACCCTCGGAGACAGGGACTTGCTTCTGACGAACATAGACAGACTGTAGGGTAGGCTAATGGAAGTTGGAGTAGAATTCGGCTACCCATGATAGATTGGCCTCCCGTGGCTGCCTCCTTAAGAATCCCTACTGTCTCCGCTCAATGCGGGGCTCCACAAAATCAACAAAATGTGTTGGAAGAATAAGTAGATGTTCATTATTATAGTTCCTCTCTGCTAGGATGGAGAACATCTACTCACAGTAACGGTTAGTGAACCGTGTGGAATACCGTGCGGGAAAGGCTTTCTCTGCTTCATCAACTTTGATGATCCTCTTCACCCGCTTTGTTGGTGGCTTGACGCTTGTAAATGGTGGCACATTAGCTGGTGCTCCCCTGGTTCCTTTCCTTGCCGGTAGTTTTTCAGAAGCCTTCTCCTTTCCTTTTTTAGTGGCCATCCTAAAGAAGAGAGAAAGAGAATTAATGTCAAGTATAGATAGCTAACAACCAGTAAGAAGAAAGTCCAAGTAATAATGAATGCCAAAGAAAAAAGAATGTCTTATACATGGTAGCTACAACATGCATGGAAGACATTAATTAAAATTATGAAGGCATATCATAATAATTAGATGCAAGAGGATTAAAAGCATGCAAGTAATAGGCATGAGAAGTAAAGCTCAAGCATCAATTATTAAATGTACCAAATTAATGAGTACTTGTATGATGACAATTATGAATGATATACTCAATACATGTAGATTGCAAATGTTGTGAAAAAGAGGCATTAAAGTGTAAGAGTAAAATAGAATAGAATTCAAAATGCCATGAGAGCTTTTTTCACAAATACTTGGTGTGCAAGTTAAAATAGGAATTAAAATAATTAATCCATGTGTATATGAGACCCAAAATAAAAAGTCAATTGCCAAATTAGTCCTCATAATACCCACAAGCTAAAATATAGCAAAACAATCACCCAAATAAAGCTCCAACACCAACATAAAAATGCATGATAAAAGAATGAAAAAGAAATTATAAATAACTAAGCTAATATAAAATTAAAAATGAACGGGAGAAGAAAGAAGTAAGAAGTAAGAAGTAAAGAAGAGGGAAGAAGAATTAGCATTTGGAAAAGAGAAGAGGAGTGGAAGAATGAAATCTAGGCGGCGCGCTGATTAAGTGACGCGGCGCATATGACGCGCACGCGTTGCCTACGCGTACGCGTAGGTGGGCAAAAAATGGAGAGGATGCGTAAGCGTCGGTCACGCGTACACGAGACTATGTTTGTGCCAGTCGCGCGATTCCAGCCTCGCGCATACATAACTCTCTGTTCAAGTTGTATTGGGGCCAAAATAACGTACGACGCGTGTGCGTCTGTCACGCCCATGCGTGGGTGGCCATAAAGCAAAAACGACGCGTACGCGTGGGTTGAATTGTGCCTCTAGCACACTACCCGTGCTATTCCATCACAACTCTCTGTTCAAACCCTTTTACGCCGATTTTCATGTCCACGCGTGCGCGTCATAGACGCTTACGGATGGATTGCCGAAACCGCAGGCGACGCGTACGCGTGTCGCAGGCGACGCGTACGCGTGGGTTGGCTTGTGCGCCAGACACCCCTCTTGCACAGCTCTCGCACAACTCTCTATTTGTTTTCTCATTGTTGCGCATTCGCATATGACACGTGCGCGTCATAGACGCTTGCGCGTCGCATGCCACTTTTTTTTATAAAAATAGTAACTAATAGAAGTAATTATGCCGAATTTAACACTGATAAAAATAAAATAAAACTGATACAAATGAAAGATCATACCATTGTGGGTTGTCTCTCGCCTAGCACTTTTCTTTAACGTCCTTAAGTTGGACGGTCCACAAGCTTAGTCTTCTTCTATTGCTGGATCCGCCAAGAAGAAGATCTCCAACTCCTTGTTGTTTTTCATCTTCTCACCATGATATAGCTTCAAGCGGTGGCCATTGATTTTGAAGAAGTTGGGGCTTGAATGATGACTCAGGTGAAAGACTCCATACAGTTCTGCCTTTTCCACCCTATAAGGGCCGTCCCACCTTGATCTCAACTTGCCCGGCATGAGTCTCAACCTTGAGTTATAGAGGAGGACTAAATCCCTAGCTCTAAACTCTCTCCTCTTGATGTTCTTGTCATGCACCGCCTTCACTCTCTCTTTGTAGAGCCTTGAGTTCTCATATGCTTCCAGTCGAAGGCACTCCAATTCTTGTAGTTGAAGCTTTCTTTCAATCCTGGCTCCCCCCAATCCTGAGTTGCATTCCTTCACCGCCCAGTAAGCTTTGTGCTCCACCTCCACTAGAAGGTGACAAGCTTTCCCGTAGACTAGGCGGAAGGGACTCATTCTGATGGGTGTCTTGTAAGCTGTCCGATAAGCCCAAAGCGCATCTGCAAGTCTAGTACTCCATATCTCCTGTGAGGCTTCACAATCTTCTCTAGAATGCGCTTTATCTCTCTGTTAGACACCTCGGCTTGCCCATTGGTTTGTGGATGGTAAGCCGTTGCTAACTTGTGAATAATGCCATGTTTCTTCAATAGACCTGTCATTCTCCTGTTACAAAACGAGTGCCTTGATCACTCACTGATGAGCGGATATTTTATACGCTTTTGGGGGTAATTTCATATAGTTTTTAGTATATTTTAGTTAGTTTTTAGTTTATTTTCATTAGTTTTTAGGCAAAATTCATATTTCTGAACTTTACTATGAGTTTGTGTGTTTTTCTGTAATTTCAGGTATTTTCTGGATGAAATTGAGGGAGCTGAGCAAAAATCTGATTCAGGCTGAAAAAGGACTGCTGATGCTGTTGGATTCTGACCTCTCTGCACTCGAAATGGAATTTCTGGAGCTACATGAGTCCAAATGATACGCTTTCAATTGCGTTGGAAAGTAGACATCCAGGGCTTTCCAGCAATATATAATAGTCTATACTTTGCTCAAGGATAGACGACGTAAACTGGCGTTCAACGCCAGTTCCATGTTGCAGTGTGGCGTCCAGCGCCAGAAACAAGTTACAAGTTGGAGTTCAACGCCAGAAACAGGTTACAACCTGGCGTTGAACGCCCAAAACAGCCCATGCACGTGAAAAGCTTAAGTCTCAGCCCCAGCACACACCAAGTGGGTCCCAGAAGTGGATTTCTGCACCATCTATCATAGTTTACTCATTTTCTGTAAACCTAGGTTACTAGTTTAGTATTTAAACAACTTTTAGAGATTTATTTTGTATCCCATGACATTTTAGATCTGAACTTTGTACCTTTTGACGGCATGAGTCTCTAAACTCCATTGTTGGGGGTGAGGAGCTCTGCTGTGTCTCGATGAGTTAATGCAAGTATTTCTGTTTTCCATTCAAACATGCGTGTTCCTATCTAAGATATCCATTCGCACTTCAATATGAATGAGATGAACGTGACAATCATCATCATTCCTCCATGAACGCGTGCCTGACAACCACTTACATTCCACCGTAGAACGAATGAATATCTCTTAGATCTCTTAATCAGAATCTTCGTGGTATAAGCTAGATTGATGGCAGCATTCAAGAGAATCCGGAAAGTCTAAACCTTGTCTGTGGTATTCCAAGTAGGATTCAGGGATTGAATGACGGTGACGAGCTTCAAACTCGCGAGTGCTGTGCGTAGTGACAGATGCAAAAGGATAGTAAATCCTATTCCGGTATGATTGAGAACCTGCAGATGATTAGCCGTGCGGTGACAGCGCATCTGGACCCTTTTCACTGGAAGGATGGATGGTAGCCATTGACAACGGTGATCCACCAACACACAGCTTGCCGTAGGAGGACGTGCGTGCGTGAATCAGAAAACAGAGGAAAGTAGAATTTCAGAAGACAAAGCATCTCCAAAACTCCAACATATTCTCCATCATTGCATACAAGTATAATTTGTGTTCTGCCTTTTATTCCTTGCAATCAAATTTGATAAGTGAATTATTTTATTGTTTTCCTGACTAAGAGTTACAAGATAACCATAGATTGCTTCAAGCCAACAATCTCCGTGGGATCAACCCTTACTCACGTAAGGTATTACTTGGACGACCCAGTGCACTTGCTGGTTAGTGGTATGAGTTGTAAAAAGTGTAATTTACAATTCGTGCACCAAGTTTTTGGCGCCGTTGCTGGGGATTGTTTGAGTTTGGACAACTGACGGTTTATTTTGTTGCTTAGATTAGGAAAAATTTTTCTTTTTGGTTTAGAGTCTTTTGTTATTTATACCTTGTTAAAACACTTTAAACTTATAGCTCAATTAGCTAGAGCGTGGTGCTTATGTTCTTAGTAATTGGCTAGCCTATTTTTAAAATATTTTTCAAAAATAATTTTTCTTTGAATAAATCTTGTGCCAAACTTTAAGTTTGATGTTTTCTTGTTGATTTTTCTTTGTTTTTCAAAAATTTTAGTTTGGTTTTCTAAAAATTTTAAGTTTGCTGTTCTTTCTTCATGTTCTTGTGTTCTTGTGAGTTTTCAAAGTGTTCTTGAGTTTCCTTGTGTCTTGATCTTAAAATTTTTAAGTTTGGTGTTCCTTGGTGTTTTCCCTCCAAAATTTTCGAAAACAAGGAGCATTAGATCTAAAAATTTTAAATCTTGTACTATCTTATTATTTTTCTCTCTCCTCTTTAAATCCAAAAATATCTTTTCTCTCTATTTTAAAGCAAATTTTCGAAATTTACCTTTAAAATTTAGATTTTTATTTCAAAATTTAAATCCTTTTTCAAAAATCATCATATCCTTTTCAAAACTTCCTAACCACTTTCTCTCTCCTCATTTTTTTCGAAAATCTTCACCTATTTTTATTTATTTTATTTTAATTTATTTTGTTTTCGAAATAAATAAATAATTAAATAAATAAAAATATTTTCTTCTATTTTACATCATCTCCCTTTCTCCATCATGGACCTAAGCGGAAATGAACAGTTCAGGAGGACTCTGGGGTCATATGCTAACCCCTCTACTACTTCATATGGGAGTAGTATCTGCATACCCTCCATTGGAGTCAGTAGCTTTGAGTTGAATCCTCAGCTCATTATCGTGGTGCAGCAAAGTTGCTAGTATTCCGGTTTTCCACAAGAAGAACCTACAGAGTTTCTGGCACAGTTTTTACAGATTGCTGACACAGTACATGATAAGGAAGTAGATCAGGATGTCTACAGATTATTACTGTTTCCATTTGCTGTAAAAGACCAAGCTAAAAGGTAGTTAAATAACCAACCTAAGGCTAGCATAAGGACATGGAAACAGCTGACAGAAAAATTCATGAACCAATACTTTCCTCCAAAACGGATGACACAGCTAAGGCTGGACATCCAAGGCTTTAAACAAGGGGATAATGAATCTCTTTATGATGCCTGGGTGAGATACAGAGAGATGCTACAAAAATATCCCTCTGAAATGTTTTCAGAGTGGGTTCAGTTAGACATCTTCTATTATGGGCTTACAGAAAGAGCTCAAATCTCTCTAGACTACTCAGCTGATGGATCTATCTACATGAGAAAGATAATTGAAGAAGCTCAAGAGCTCATTGATACAGTTGCCAGAAATCAGCATCTGTACCTAAGCAGTGACCCTTCCATGAAAGAAGAGGTTAAAACAGTAACTGCTGAACTCAATCCTGTAAAACAAGCTGCTGAATTTAATCAGCAACTGGACTTTCTAACAAAGCAGTTAGCCAAATTCAAGGATAGACTACAAGAGACAAGGATGGCTAACATAAATATGGAAGAACAATTGAAGCAAACAAAGCAGCAGCTGTCAAAACAAATAACAGAAGAATACCAAGCAGTTCAATTAAGAAGTGGGAAGACATTAAATACCCCACCTCAAGGCAGCAAGAAGCCAAGAAATGAGCAAACCACCTAAAATCCACCTGAGGACAGTAAGAGCCCAGGGAAAAATAATTCTGGCGCTAAAACGCCAGAAATTGGGTGGAAGGCTGGCGCTGAACGCCCAGACATGCTCAGGACTGGCGTTCAACGCCAGAAACAAGCAAGAATCTGGCGTTGAACGCCCAAAAGAAGCACAGTTCTGGCGTTCAGACGCCAGGAACAGATGAGGAGCTGGCGTCTAACGTCACTCCATCTTCTAACTCTGGCACTCAATTGCCAGTGAGGGATCAGACACACACAAGTGCTGATGACAACCCATCTAAAAAGGCTTCTTCAACCACTTTTGTAGGAAATAAACCTACAGCAACTAAGGTTGAGGAATATAAAGTCAAGATACCTTATCCTTAAAAACTCTACCAAGAGGAGCAGGATAAGCAATTTGCTCGCTTTGCAAATTATCTCAGGACTCTTGAAATAAAGATTCCATTTGCAGAGGCACTTGAGCAAATACCTTCTTATGCCAAGTTCATGAAAGAGATCTTGAGTCATAAGAAGGATTGGAGAGAAACTGAAATTAACTGAAGAAGTTAAACCAACCCGGATATGTCTCCAACTTGCTGATGGCTCCATTAAATACCCATCAGGCGTGATTGAAGACATGATTTTCAGAGTTGGGCCATTCTTCTTTCCCACAGACTTTGTAGTGCTAAAAATGGAGGAGCACAAGAGTGCTACTGTCATTCTAGGAAGACCCTTCCTAGCAACTGGACGAACTCTCATTGATGTCCAACAAGGGGAAATAACCCTGAGAGTCAATGATGATGAGTTTAAGTTGAATGCTGTCAAAGCCATGCAGCATCCAGACACATCAAAAGACTGCATGAAAGTTGATCTTATTGACTCTTTGGTAGAAGAGATCAACATGGCTGTGAGTCTCGAATCAGAGTTGGAAGACATCTTTAAAGATGTTCATCCTGATTTGGAGGATTCAGAGGAAATGAAAGAGCCTCTGAAATTTCCTCTGGAAGAGGAAAAACCTCCTAAACCCGAGCTCAAACCATTACCACCATCCCTTAAATATGCATTTCTGGGAGAAGGTGACACTTTTCCAGTGATCATAAGCTCTGCTTTAAATTCACAGGAAGAGGAAGCGCTTATTCAAGTGCTAAGGACACACAAGACAGCTCTTGGGTGGTCCATAAGTGTTTGACATAGAGTGTCTGCAGGCGTTTGAAACGCTGAAAGCCAAGCTGGTCACAGCACCAGTTATTTCTGCACCAGACTGGACATTACCATTTGAGCTAATGTGTGATGCCAGTGATCACGCCATTGGTGCAGTACTGGGGCAGAGGCATGACAAGCTTCTGCATGTCATTTCAATCCCGGCTCCCCCCAATCCTGAGTTGCATTCCTTCACCGCCCAGTAAGCTTTGTGCTCCACCTCCACTAGAAGGTGACAAGCTTTCCCGTAGACTAGGTGGAAGGGACTCATTCCGATGGGTGTCTTGTAAGTTGTCCGATAAGCCCAAAGCGCATCTGCAAGTCTAGTACTCCAGTATCTCCTGTGAGGCTTCACAATCTTCTCTAGAATGCGCTTTATCTCTCTGTTAGACACCTCGGCTTGCCCATTGGTTTGTGGATGGTAAGCCGTTGCTACCTTGTGAATAATGCCATGTTTCTTCAATAGACCTGTCATTCTCCTGTTACAAAACGAGTGCCTTGATCACTCACTGATGAGCGGATATTTTATACGCTTTTTGGGGGTAATTTCATATAGTTTTTAGTATGTTTTAGTTAGTTTTTAGTTTATTTTCATTAATTTTTAGACAAAATTCATATTCTGGACTTTACTATGAGTTTGTGTATTTTTCTGTAATTTCAGGTATTTTCTGGCTGAAATTGAGGGAGCTGAGCAAAAATCTGATTCAGGCTGAAAAAGGACTGCTGATGCTGTTGGATTCTGACCTCTCTACACTCGGAATGGAATTTCTGGAGCTACAAGAGTCCAAATGGCGCGCTTCCAATTGCGTTGGAAAGTAGACATCCAGGGCTTTCCAGAAATATATAATAGTTCATACTTTGCTCAAGGATAGATGACGTAAACTGACGTTAAACGCCAGTTCCATGTTGCAGTCTGGCGTCCAGCGCCAGAAACAAGTTACAAGTTGGAGTTCAACGCCAGAAACAGGTTACAACCTGGCGTTGAACGCCCAAAACAGCCCATGCACGTGAGAAGCTTAAGTCTCAGCCCCAGCACACACCAAGTGGGCCCCAGAAGTGGATTTCTGCACCATCTATCATAGTTTACTCATTTTCTGTAAACCTAGGTTACTAGTTTAGTATTTAAACAACTTTTAGAGATTTATTTTATATCTCATGATATTTTAAATCTGAACTTTATACCTTTTGATGGCATGAGTCTCTAAAATCCATTGTTGGAGGTGAGGAGCTCTGCTGTGTCTCGATGAATTAATGCAAGTATTTCTATTTTTCATTCAAACATGCGTGTTCCTATCTAAGATATCCATTCGCACTTCAATATGAATGTGATGAACGTGACAATCATCATCATTCCTCCACGAACGCGTGACTGACAACCACTTACGTTCCACCGTAGAACGAATGAATATCTCTTAGATCTCTTAATCAGAATCTTCGTGGTATAAGCTAGATTGATGGCAGCATTCAAGAGAATCCGGAAAGTCTAAACCTTGTCTGTGGTATTCCGAGTAGGATTCAGGGATTGAATGACGGTGACGAGCTTCAAACTCGCGAGTGCTGGGCGTAGTGACAGACGCAAAAGGATAGTAAATCCTATTCCGATACGATTGAGAACCTGTAGATGATTAGCCGTGCGGTGACAGCGCATCTGGACCCTTTTCACTGGAAGGATGGATGGTAGCCATTGACAACGGTGATCCACCAACACACAGCTTGCCATAGGAGGACGTGCGTGCGTGAATCAGAAAACAGAGGAAAGCAGAATTTCAGAAGACAAAGCATCTCCAAAACTCCAACATATTCTCCATCATTGCATACAAGTATAATTTGTGTTCTGCCTTTTATTCCTTGCAATCAAATTTGATAAGTGAATTATTTTATTGTTTTTCTGACTAAGAGTTACAAGATAACCATAGATTTCTTCAAGCCAACAATCTTCGTGGGATCGACCCTTACTCACGTAAGGTATTACTTGGACGACCCAGTGCACTTGCTGGTTAGTGGTACGAGTTGTAAAAAGTGTAATTTACAATTCATGCTCCACTCACGATTGCTCGTGGTGATCCAAAGTGACAAATAATATTATTTCAAACAAAAGAGACAACAATGTTAGCATCATCAGTACGGGTAGGAATTGCTTCCACCCATTTAGAAACATAATCAATAGCTAACAATATGTATAAAAAACCATTAGAGTTTGGAAATGGACCCATGAAGTCAATACCCCAAACATAAAAATTTTCACAAAACAACATAAGTTGTTGGGACATCTCATCTCTCTTGGATATATTACCAAACCTTTAGCATTGGGACAAGATTCACAGAAAATAGTAGCATCCTTAAAAAGTGTGGGCCACTAGAATCCACAGTCTAAAATTTTTCTAGCAGTTCTTTGAGGTCCAAAGTGTCCACCACTCTCAGAAAAGTGGCAGGCCTCTAAAATTGACTGGAATTCTGATTGTGGCACACACCTTCTAATTATTTGGTCAGCACTACATTTCCACAAATATGGGTCATCCCATATGTAATATTTGGACTCGCTTTTAAGCTTGTCCTTTTGATGCTTAGAAAAATTAGGAGGAAAGGTACGACTGACCAAATAATTAGCTATAGGTGCAAACCAAGGAACCACCTCAGATATTGCTTGCAAGCTATCAAGTGGAAAGGCATCATTGATAGGAGTGGAGTCACTTTTAATATGCTCTAGGTGACTCAAGTGGTCTGCCACTAAATTTTGGGAACCACTCCTATCTTTGATTTCTAAATCAAACTCTTACAACAACAATATCCAACGGATCAACCTTGGTTTGGACTCTTTTTTAGCTAACAAATATTTTAGAGTTGCATGGTTTGAATATACTACCACCTTAGTACCAAGAAAATAAGCTCGGAATTTATCCAAAGCAAAAACAATAGCCAAAAGTTCTTTTTCAGTGGTAGTATAATTAGACTGAGCAGCGTCTAAAGTCATAGAAGCATAAGCAATTATATAAGGGTCCTTACCTTCGTGCTGAGCCAGCGCCGCTCCTACCGCATAGTTGGATGCGTCACACATTATCTCGAACGGCCGACTCCAGTCACGCCCTCTCACAATGGGAGCTTGGGTCAACGCGATCTTCAGCTTATCAAACGCTTCCATGTAGTTTTCACTCAACTCGAACTCAACGTCCTTCTGCAGCAGTCGGGATAAAGGCAATGCAACCTTACTGAAGTCCTTAATAAATCGTCGCTAAAAACCTACATGGCCAAGAAATGAACGGACTTCCCTGACGGAGGAGGGGTAAGGTAAACTAGAAATAACACCTACCTTTGCAGGATCAACAAAAATACCAGTATTAGAAATAACATGTCCTAGAACAATACCTTGTTTTACCATAAAATGACATTTTTCAAAATTCAGTACAAGGTTTGAACTAATACACCTTTCTAATACTCTAGCTAAACTATCCAGACAAAGGTCAAACGAATCACCATACACACTAAAGTCATCCATAAAAACTTCCATACAATGCTCAAGAAGATCTGAGAAAATACTCATCATGCATCTTTAAAATGTAGCCGGTGCATTACATAAGCCAAAAGGCATTCTCTTATATGCATACGTTCCAAAGGGGCATGTAAAAGTAGTTTTCTTCTGATCTTCTGGAGCTATATGAATTTAAAAATAGCCAGTGTAACCATATAGAAAATAGTAGTGTGATTTACTTGACAGGCGATCAAGCATTTGATCGATGAAAGGCAGTGGGTAGTAATCCTTGCGAGTAGCCTGGTTTAGACGCCTATAGTCAATGCACACCCTCCAAGAGTTCTGCACTCTTGTGGCCATGATTTCCCCTTGCTAATTCTTCACTGTTGTAACGCCAGACTTCTTTGGTACCACCTGTACTGGGCTAACCCATTCACTATCCGAGATTGGATAGATGATGTCGGCTTCAAGCAGTTTGGTCACTTCCTTTTTGACAACTTCTAAAATGGTGGGGTTCAACTGCCTTTGAGGTTGACAGATAGGCCTTGCTACCTCTTCTAAAATATGTGGTGCTCACAGACTTGAGGGCTGATACCTACTATGTCCGCAAAGCTCCACCCAACAGCTTTCTTGTGTCTTCTCAGCACACTAAGCAACTGCTCCTCTTATTGGGAAGTGAGTTCCCTTGCAATAATAACTGGGAGCTTTTGATTATCCTCAAGATAAGCATACTTGAGGTGGGGTGGAAGGGACTTCAACTCCATTTTCAGCTCATGGCTTGGCACTTGATCATCTGGAACTATCGGAGGTGGCAAGGTGTCTTTAGTATGCTCAGAGGATTTCCCCACACTTGCACCTTGCTCCATGTGCATCTCTTCTACATCCTCTTGATGAATTTCAACCACATTCTCATCAATAATATCACACTGGAAGATGGAGTGGTCTTCCGGTGGATGCTTCATAGCTTCGTCCAGATTGAAGCTCACTGCTCTACCATCTATCTCAAAAGAGTAAGTACCTGAGAAGGCATCTAGTTTAAACCGCGAAGTCTTCAAAAATGGCCTTCCAAGCAAGATGGACGAAGGTCTTTCTGAGTCATTAGAAGGCATCTCTAAGATGTAGAAGTCAATAGGGAATGTTGATGAATCCATATTTGATGATGATTTTTTGTTGAATTTGAATGGATTTCATCATATAAACTTGCACTTATTCCACTAAATAGCATGCATTTGAACTTTCCTCCTAATTTGTACTTGATTATGAAAACATGCTCTTTTGGGCCTAATTTGATTAATTTTATTCCCTTTAACTTCCATTCGATGCCTTGATATTATTTGTGAGTGATTTCAGAGGTATAAAGCAAGAATGGCTTGGAGAAAATGGAAGAAGAGCATTCAAAGTGGAGGAAGCATGAGGAATCAAAGGAGAAGAACTCAGCCTAGTGTGCGTACGCACAGACCTGCGTGCGTACGCACAGCCATCAGATCAGAGCCACGCATGCGCGTGAGCCGTACCGTGCGCGTCGCGTGTTCAAAAAAGCATCGCTTAGTGTGCGTGCGCACAACCTCCTGTGCGTACGCACGGGTAGAGATTTTCAGCAGAGTGTGCGGACGCACATGTCTGTGCGTCCGCACAGGTGGACGCACACGTCTGTGCGTCCGCACAAGTGGACACACATGCCTTTATTAAAATCTCACGTGACTCGCGATTTTGGTGGTTTGGAGGCCCATTTCTAAAGCCATTTAGCTCATAAGGAAGGGAAAATGAAGACCATAACATAGCATAACATTAGTATAGTTTAGGAGTACTGGTAGATAGCTTTAGTATAGTTTTTCTTTAAGTTTTTTTCATCATCTTCTCTACTAGGGTTTATACTAGGATTTTACATTCAAGTGCCATTTCCATTTTTGATCTTGGATTTTGCTAATTTCCATTGTAAGTATCTCTTTGTTACTACTCTTTATAGTTACGTTGTTCTTACACTTTCTTATAATTCAGGTTATAGTTCAATTTCACTTTTCTTTTGCAATTTCCATTTTTTGTTGATGAATTTGATAATTGATGATTATTACATGCTTTCTTGAGTCTTTATTGTTGATTGAGATCATTTGTTTCTTTTGGCTCCAAGCTTTTTCTCATTTTTTTCATGTTTAAGGTTTTTGCCCACCAAGTGTTTGACAAAATGTCAAGTATGATTTTGGGCTAGTTTTCTATCTCTTGGCTTGGAGAAAGTGAGCAATTGGGTTCCTAGAGTTGGAATGTCCAACATTTAGTGTTAATTTTGGATTGTTAATTGTTTTTGTTCCCACTAACGCTATGTTGTTGCTAAGGCAATTAGCAAGCAATTTAGGATTTGTTAAGAACACTTATGCTCATTTAACTTTCTCTCCGATGTGAGGGTTAACCAAGTGAGATTGATCCATTCTAGTTGGCATAGTTGTAGTTCCAACAAGGAAAGGACTCTTAGCTCAGTCCAAGCCAAGATACCTTTTATGCTTAAGTTCTTTTATACACATTACATTAGTTCCTTTTACACTTTACTTGTCTATATTGCATAGTTACTTCTTTGATTCCTTTATTAGTTCATTTATTACAATTTTGTATGTTCTTTTATTACTTTATATTTTTATCTCTTTATTGAAAACCCCATGATCCTCACAACCAAGATTACATACTCATTGGTCTCAAGTGTCCTTGGGAGACGACCCGGGAATTGAAACTCCCGAAATTGAATTGGTTTTGAATTGTGACATATCCTTTGGATTTGAAATTTGATCTTGAGAATTCATTGTTAGTTTGGACTATGCTACTAATGAATTGACTCTAGTTTTGATTGATTCTAACCGGCAATAATTCTCACATCAAATTTTTGGTGCCGTTGCCGGGGAATCACTAAGTGCAATGAGTGCTATAATTTTGGTTTTTGTGAATATGTGAATAGTGTGAATATTTGGTTTTTGTTTGCTACTTGGTACTAATTTGTAAATATTGTTTCTATCTAGCTAGTCTTGGTAGTTGTTAATTGTTAGGTTGGTTTATGTTTACTTGCCCATTCTTGTTTTGCTTTTCATAATTGCATGCTTCTATTGCTTCCTCAGTTGAATGACACGGTCACTTCCAAACCCGAGCTTGGTCCCATATGATCCGGAAATAGAAAGAACTTTAACTCATATTAGGCAAGTTCGGCGTCGGCTAGCATCTGTGAATAGTGAATCGGGCTTGCTTGAAGAGCACTCTAATTCACTATCACCGTCAATCCATGACCATCATTCTTCAATTAACAAGGAAACCTTATATTCATCTATGGGGAGTGCTAAAATCTCTGTGAGTGACTCAGGTGACGATACCATGGCGGATCCACCTCGTAGAATCACCTTAAGGGAAGCTGGAGCTCCTGATATTAACTTGCAACCGATACAAATCCGGTATCCGGCTTGGATCCAAATTTTGAGCTTAAGATCGGCACAATCAACTTGCTCCCCAAGTACAATGGACTACCCAGAGAGGACTCTTGATGAACGGATTTTTGACAGTTTAGAATTTCTCAATGAATTCTCGTTGCAAGTATAGTTTCTAAACCAACAAATAATCCTTTCATGCAAATAAAATTGTTTGTCACTAAAGCAAACCCAATAAAAATAAACCGAAGTATTTAAACCTCGGGTTGTCTCTCAAGAAATTGCAGGAAAGTGTAGTTATTATTGGTTATGGGATAGTATATTTTTGGGTTTTTGTAAAGGTTCAACAAGGAATGTAAATGACAAGAAAGTAAACTAGTAATTAAGAAAAGACTTAGCAAGGATTGATAATTAGAAGACCTATCCTCATTATCATCATCAATTGTGACATCAATTGTCCATTGCTCCCATTTAGTCAACCTCTAACTATGAAGGTAAGTCAAGTGGATAAATCAATTTGATTCCTCAAGTCCCAATTAACTCCTATAGAAAGACTAGAGTTAGTGGAATTCAAATCAACTAGCAACTTTCAATTGCTAATCAACAAAAGAGCTTGATAACTCAAGAGTCTCCAATTACTCAATCTAAGCTAAGAACATAAAAAGCTAATTTAAAACCCTCCCAAGCATTTTATCAAACACTTGGAAGGCATAACATAAAAGCATAGAAAAGCAATAAGATATAATAAAATCCAAACAACCAATTGCAAGCATCAATAACATAAATTGAAGAAAGCAATCATAAATATGAAATACCTCAAATTGCATTAAATAGAAAATCAAATCTAATATGAGAATTCATAAACTAAATGGGAAAATTAAAGTAATCAACAAGGAAAATAGATAAACTAGAATGCTAGAACAATTAAAAGTAGAAGAGAAACTAAAGTGAAATAAGATAGAATGCAGAAATTGAAAAGGAATAAACTAAGAACCCTAAAACCTAGAAAACTACATCTAAAACCTAAAATTATGTGAATGAAAGTTGTATCCTTGATTCCTCCATTCTGCAGCCTTTAATCTGTGTTTTCTGGCTTGGAACTGGGCCAAAAGGAGCCCAGAAATCGCCTCCAGCGTCTTCTGCAGTTTCTGCACGTGGCGCACGTCACGCGTACATGTAATACACGCATGTGCGTCACTTAACTGCATGGCAACTATGGTAAATTGCATATCATTTTGAAGTCCCGGATGTTAGCTTTCCAACGCAACTAGAACCGCCTCATTTAGACCTCTGTAGCTCAAGTTCTGATCGATTTAGTATGAAGAGGTTAGGCTTGACAGCTTAGCAATTCCTTCAATTTCTTGTATTTCTTCCACTTTTGCATGCTTTCTTTCCATCCTCTAAACCATTTCTGCCCTATAAACCCTGAAAACACTTAACACACATATCACGACATCGAATGGTAATAAGAGAGGATTAATAATTAGCAATTTAAGGCCAAAGAAGCATGTTTTCAATCATATCACAAAATTAGGAAGGAAAATGTAAAACATGCAATTTATGTGCATAAGTGTGAGAATAATGGATAGAATCTACTAAATTAAGCACAAGATAAATCCTAAAAATGGGGTTTATCAATCTCCCCACACTTAAACGTTAGCATGTCCTCATGGTAAGCTCAAGAGAACCAAAAGAGTGAAGAGGAATAGTAGAAAGTATGAAATGCAACCTATCTATATGAATGCAACTAAATGCAAATATGTTTCTACCTACTTGGTTAAAAATAAACAAATTCTCCAACACAAACATAAATCAGATTTCACTAATTCAAATCACACAATAAGAGACAAGTAAACTTGTAAGAAGATAGCTCATGAAAGCCGGGAACATAGAATCAAGCATTGAACCCTCACTGGAAGTGTATATGCACTCTAATCTCTCAGGTGTCTAGGGTTAATTCACTCTAATCTCTTCTAGTTATGCTTTCTAAAACTTTGTTTTTCATCTAACCAATCAACAAATATTTAATGTACAAATGCAAACATCATGAGGGATTTTTAAGGTTGTAATGGGGCTAAGGTAAGGATGAAGATATATGTATGTCCAAGTGAGCTATAATATGAATCTTTGACTAACCTAAGTTCTCACCTAACACACACACATACTCTACATAATTCTAAAATCATGCCTAGCTACCCAAAATCTCACTTTTGTATATTTCACATACTCATTCATCAATTTTTAATTTCACCACATATGCATTGATATTTTTTATTGAACTTAGCATTGGGGTGATTTTATCGCCTAATCATTTATTTCTTTTCTTTCTCTTTTTTTTTTATCATAAATGAAAATATAATATATCAATGCATATGGTTTTTCTGATTTCACATCAGCAAGCACCCAAATTCCCAATATTTTTGTCAGTAAAACACAACACATGCTCATCAACCTAAGTTCCCACAATTTTCCACACTTAGTTGACACACAATCTCTATCTTAAGCTAACTGGTGCACGAAATTGTGATCCCTGGTAATGGCTCCAAAAACTTGGTGCTCTAATCTTAATTCATAATTTGTAACATCTTCGATATAACTAACCAGCAAGTGCACTGGGTCGTCCAAGTAATAAAACCTTACGTGAGTAAGGGTCGATCCCACGGAGATTGTTGGTATGAAGCAAGCTATGGTCACCTTGTAAATCTCAGTCAGGCGGATATCAAATGATTATGGAGTTTTCAAATAATAATAATAAATAAACAGAAAATACAGATAGAAATACTTATGTAATTCATTGGTGAGAATTTCAGATAAGCGTATAGAGATGCTTTCGTTCCTCTGAACCTCTGCTTTCCTGCTGTCTTCATCCAATCCTTCCTACTCCTTTCCATGGCAAGCTATATGTTAGGCATCACCGTTGTCAATGGCTACATCCTGTCCTCTCAGTGAAAATGGTCCAATGCGCTGTCACTGCATGGCTAATCATCTGTCGGTTCTCGATCATACTAGAATAGGATCCATTGATCCTTTTACGTCTGTCACTACGCCCAGCACTCACGAGTTTGAAGCTCGTCACAGCCATCCCTTCCCAGATCCTACTCGGAATACCACAGACAAGGTTTAGACTTTCCGGATCTCAGGAATGGCCATCCATGGGTTCTAACTTATACCACGAAGATTCTGATTAAGGAATCCAAGAGATACTCATTCAATCTAAGGTAGAACGGAAGTGGTTGTCAGGCACGTGTTCATAGGGAATGATGATGACTGTCACGATCATCACATTCATGTTGAAGTGCGAATGGATATCTTAGAAGCGGAATAAGTTGAATTGAATAGAAAAACAATAGTGCTTTGTATTAATTCATGAGAAACAGCAGAGCTCCACACCTTAATCTATGGAGTGCAGAAACTCTACCGTTGAAAAATACATAAGTGAAAGATTCAGGCATGGCCGAATGGCCAGCCCCCATGATCTAAGAACTAGACGTCCCAAGATGTAAATACAATAGTAAAAAGTCCTATTTATACTAAACTAGTTACTAGGGTTTACAGAAGTAAGTAATTGATGTATAAATCAACTTCCGGGGCCCACTTGGTGTGTGCTTGGGCTGAACTTGAAGTTTACACATGCAGAGGATTCTTTTGGAGTTGAACGCCAAGTTGTAACATATTTTTGGCGTTCAACTCTGGTTCGTGACGTATTTCTGGCGTTTAACTCTAGACTGCAGCGTAGAACTGGCGTTCAACGCCCTTTTGCGTCATCTAAACTCGGCCAAAGTATAGACTATTATATATTGCTGGAAAGCCCTGGATGTCTACTTTCGAACGCAATTTGAAGCGTGTCATTTTGAGTTCTGTAGCTCCAGAAAATCCACTTTGAGTGCAGGGAGGTCATTATGATTTTTCAGATTATCAAATAACATGTCTCCTTATCATCATTCTTTCAAGAGCCAACATATTTAACATTCTTAAACAACAACTTCAAAAGACATATGCACTGTTCAAGCATTCATTCAGAAAATAAAAAGTATTGTCACCACATCAATATAATTAAACTAAGTTCAAGGATAAATTCAAAACTCATGTACTTCTTGTTCTTTTAAATTAAAAACATTTTTCATTTAAAAGAGGTGATGGATTCATGGGACATTCATAACTTTAAGACAAAGTTACTAAATACTAATGATCATGTAATAAGACACTAACATAGATAAGCACTTAACATAAAGAAAACGAAAAACAGAAAATTTGAGAACAAGGAATGAGTCCACCTTAGTGATGGTGGCGTTTTCTTCTTGAGGTACCAATGATGTCCTTGAGTTCTTCTATGTCTCTTCCTTGTCTTTGTTGCTCCTCCCTTATAGCTCTTTGATCTTCTCTAATTTCATGGAGGATGATTGAGTGCTCTTGATGTTCCACCCTTAGTTGTCCCATGTTGGAACTCAGTTCTCCTAGGGAGGTGTTGATTTGCTCCCAAAAGTTCTGTGGAGGAAAGTGCATCCCTTGAGGCATCTCAGGGATTTCTTGGTGATGAGCTTCTTCATGCGTCTCTTGAGATCCACGAATAGGCTCTCTTGTTTGCTCCATCCTTTTCTTAGTGATGGGCTTGTCCTCATCAATAAGGATAGATGAGCTTCTTCATGCGTCTCTTGAGATCCACGAATAGGCTCTCTTGTTTGCTCCATCCTTTTCTTAGTAATGGGTTTGTCCTCATCAATGAGGATATCTCCCTCTATGTCAATCCTAGCCGAATTGCATAGATGGCAAATGAGATGGGGAAAAGCTAACCTTGCCATAGTGGAGGACTTGTCAGCCACTTTGTAGAGTTCTTGAGGTATAATCTCATGAACTTCCACCTCTTCTCCAATCATGATGCTATGGATCATGATGGCCCGGTCTATAGTAACTTCAGACCGGTTGCTAGTGGGAATGATTGAGCGTTGAATGAACTCCAACCATCCTCTAGCTACAGGCTTAAGGTCCAATCTTCTCAGTTGAACCGGTTTATCTTTTGAGTCAATCTTCCATTGAGCTCCTTCCACACATATGTCCATGAGGACTTAGTCCAACCTTTGATCAAAGTTGACTCTCCTTGTGTAGGGGCGTGCGTTCTCTTCCATCATTGGCAAGTTGAACGCCAACCTCACATTTTCCGGACTAAAATCTAAGTAATTCCCCCGAACCATAGTGAGATAATTCTTTGGGTTCGGGTTCTTACTTTGATCATGGTTCCTAGTGATCAATGCATTAGCATAGAACTCTTGAACCATTAGAATTCTGGCTTGTTGGATGGGGTTTGTTAGGACTTCCCAACCTCTTCTATGGATCTCATGTCGGATCTCCGGATACTCATTTTTCTTGAGTTTAAAAGGGACCTCGGGGATCACCTTCTTCTTGGCCACAACATCATAGAAGTGGTCTTGATGGGCTTTGGAGATGAATCTTTCCATCTCCCATGACTCGGAGGTGGAAGCTTTTGTCTTTCCTTTCCCTTTTCTAGAGGATTCTCCTGTCTTAGGTGCCATCAATGGTAATGGAAAAACAGAAAGCTTTATTCTTTTACCACACCAAACTTAGAATATTGCTCGCCCTCGAGCAAAAGAAGAAAGAATAGTAGAAGAAGAAGAAGATATGGAGGAGATGGAGGGATGTGTGTATTCGGCTATATGGGTGGGCTTGGGTGGGAAAGAGATTTTGAATTTTGAAGGTAGGTGGGGTGTATGGATGTGAGTGGTGAATGAAGAACAGAAGGGATGACTGTGAATGGAGAGAGAGAGAGAGAGAGAGGGATTATGAGGAGGGAAGGTGAGTGGAGGTATGTGGGGATCCTGTGGGGTCCACAGATCCTGAGGTGATCCTGTGGGATCCACAGATCCTGAGGTGTCAAGGATTTACATCCATGCACCAATTAGGCATGTAAAATGCCTTTGCATGCAATTCTGGCGTTTAAACGCCAAATTGATGCTTGTTCTGGGCGTTCAACGCCCATATGCAGCATATTTCTGGCGTTGAACGCCAGCTTCATGCTTGTTTCTGGCGTTCAGCGCCAGCTCCATGCTCTGTTCTGGCGTTGAACGCCAGCCAGATGCTCCTTACTGGCGTTTAAACGCCAGTAAGCCCTTCCTCCAGGGTGTTCTATTTTCAATGTTGTTTTTCATTCTGTTTTTGATTTTTCAGTAGTTTTTGTGACTCCACATGATCATCAACCTAATAAAACATGAAATAACAAAGAGAAAATAAAATAAAAATAATTAAATAACATTTGGTTGCCTCCCAACAAGCGCTTCTTTAATGTCAATAGCTTGACAGTGGGCTCTCATGGAGCCTCACAGATGTTCAGAGTATTGTTGAGACTTCCCAACACCAAACTTAGAGTTTGACTGTGGGGGCTCTGGTTGACTCTGCAGTAAGAGAAGCTTTTCATGCTTCCTCTCCATGGTTACAGAGAGAGATCCTTGAGTTTTAAACACAAGGTTGTCCTCATTTAGTTGAAGGATTAATTCTCCTCTGTCCACATCAATCACAGCTCTTGCTGTGGCTAGGAAGGGTCTTCCAAGGATAATGGATTCATCCTCATCCTTTCCAGTATCTAGGATTATGAAATCAGCAGGGATGTAAAGGCCTTCAACCTTTACTAACATGTCCTCTACTTGCCCATAAGCCTGTTTTCTGGAATTGTCTGCCATCTCTAATGAGATTCTAGCAGCTTGCACCTCAAAGATTCCCAGTTTCTCCATTACAGAGAGTGGCATGAGGTTTATTCCTGACCCCAGGTCACATAGAGCCTTCTCAAAGGTAATGGTGCCTATGGTACAAGGTATTAGGAACTTTCCAGGATCTTGTTTCTTTTGAGGTAATCTCAGTTGATCCAGATCACTCAGTTCATTTGTGAGCAAGAGAGGTTCATCTTCCCAAGTCTCATGACCAAATAATTTGGCATTTAGCTTCATGATTGCACCAAGGTACTTGGCAACTTGCTCTTCAGTAACATCCTCATTCTCTTCAGAAGAAGAATACTCATCAGAGCTCATGAATGGCATAAGGAGGTTCAATGAAATCTCTATGGTCTCTAGATGAACCTCAGAGTCCTTTGGTTCCTCAGAGGGAAACTCCTTATTGATCACTGGACGTCCCAGTTGATCCTTCCATGAGAAATTTGGGTGATTTCTCCATGAGGGGTTATAGGTGTTTCTATAAGGTTCACCCATATAATTTACCTATGCTATTGCAGGGTTCTCAGGATCATAAGCTTCTTCTTCAGAAGATGCCTCTTGAGTACTGTTGGATGCAGCTTGCATTCCATTCTGACTCTGAAAAATCATATTGACTTGCTGAGTCAATAGTTTATTCTGAGCCAATATGGCATTCAGAGTATCAACTTCAAGAACTCCCTTCTTCTGAGGCGTCCCATTACTCACAGGATTCCTCTCAGAAGTGTACATGAACTGGTTATTAGCAACCATGTTAATGAGTTCTTGAGCTTCTGCAGGCGTTTTCTTTAGGTGAATGGATCCACCTGCAGAAGTATCCAATGACATCTTAGCTACTTCAGACAGACCATCATAGAATATATCCAGGATGGTCCATTCTGAAAGCATGTTAGAAGGACACTTTTTGGTTAGTTGCTTATATCTCTCCCAAGCTTCATAGAGGGATTCACCTTCTTTCTGTCTGAAGGTTTGAACATCCACTCTAAGCTTACTGAGCTTTTGAGGAGGAAAGAACTTGGCTGAGAAAGTCGTGACCAGCTTATCCCAAGAGTTCAGGCTATCCCTGGGTTGAGAGTCCAACCACACTCTAGCTCTATCTCTTATAGCAAAAGGGAAAAGCATGAGCCTGTAGACTTCAGGATCTACTCCATTAGTCTTAACAGTATCACATATCTGCAAGAATTCAGTCAAGAACTGAAAAGGATCTTCAGATGGAAGTCCATGAAACTTGCAGTTCTGCTGCATCAGAGAAACTAATTGAGGTTTCAGCTCAAAGTTGTTTGCTCCAATGGTAGGGATGGAGATGCTTCTTCCATGTAAATTGGAATTAGGTACAGTAAAGTCACCAAGCATTCTCCTTGCATTATTATTATTTTCGGCTGCCATCTCCTCTTCCTGTTCGAAAATTCCTGTAAGGTTGTCTTTGGATTATTGTATTTTAACTTCTCTTAGTTTCCTTTTCAGAGTCCTTTCAGGTTCAGGATCTGCTTCAACAAGAATGTTCTTGTCCTTGCTCCTGCTCATATGACAAAGAAGGGAATAACAAAGAAAATATGGAATTCTCTATGTCACAGTATAGAGATTCTTTTGTGTGAGTAGAAGAAGAAAAGAATGTAATGTAAGGAAAGAGAAGGGAGGAGAATCCAAACACAAGGGTGATGAGAGCAGAGATATGAGATGAAGAGAAGTGTTAGTAAGTAATTAAATAAATAGAAGAAGATGAGAGAGAGAGATTTTCGAAAATAATTTTTGAAAAGGAGTTAATGATTTTCGAAAATTAAGATAAAATTAAAATTAAAATTTAAAATTGAAACAATTAATTAATTAAAAAGAATTTTTGAAAAAGAAGGGGGGTATTTTCGAAAATTAGAGAGGAAAGAGTAGTTAGGTGGTTTTGAAAGAGATAAGAAACAAACAAAAAGTTAATTAGTTAGTTGAAATAAATTTTGAAAATCAATTTTTAAAAGATAAGAAGATAAGAAGTTAGAAAAGATATTTGAAAAAGATATGATATGAAAAGGTATGATTAAAAAGATATGATTTTGAAAAAGATAAGATAAAAAGATATTTTTGAAAAGATATGATTGAAATTAGTTTTGAAAAAGATTTGATTTTTAAAATCACAATTAATGACTTGATTCACAAGAAATCACAAGATATGATTCTAGAACTTAAAGTTTGAATCTTTCTTAACAAGTAAGTAACAAACTTGAAATTTTTGAATCAAAACATTAATTGTTGATAATATTTTCGAAAATTATGAGATAAAATAAAAAAAGATTTTTGAAAAATATTTTTATAATTTTCGAAAATAAATAAGAAAAAATGAAAAAGATTTGATTTTTGAAAAAGATTTTGAAAAAGATAAGATTTTTAAATTGAAAATTTGATTTGACTCATAAGAAACAAATAAATTTTAAAAAGTTTTGAAAAAGTCAACTCAAATTTTCGAAAATTCATGAGTGAAAAAGGGAAAGATATTTTTTTTATTTTTGAATTTTTAATGAAGAAAGAGAAAAACATCAAAAAGACTCAATGCATGAGAATTTTTAGATCAAAACAATGAATGCATGCAAGAACACTATGAATATCATGATGAACACCAAGAACACTTTGAAGATTATGATGAACATCAAGAACATATTTTTGAAAAATTTTTGATGCAAAGAAAACATGCAAGACACCAAACTTAGAAATCTTTAATACTTAGACACTATGAATGCAAAGATGCACATGAAAAACAACAAAAGACTCAAAATAAGAAAACATCAAGATTAAACAAGAAGACTTACCAAGAACAACTTGAAGATCATGAAGAACACTATGAATGCATGAATTTTCGAAAAATACATAAATTTTTAGAAAAAATGCAATTGGCACCAAACATAAAAATTGACTCAAGACTCAAACAAACAACATAAAATATTTATGATTTTTATGATTTTATTAATTTTTTTAGATTTTTGTATATTTTTTTCAAAAAACATATAGGAAAAAGAAAATAAGAAATTCAAAAATTTTTAATAAAAATTCCAGGAATCTTTCAATGTTGGCCTAAAGCTCCAATCCAAGGGTTAGACATGGCTTAATAGCCAGCCAAGCTTTAGAAGATACAAATCAATCATACAATAACAAATTTGATTAGCAACAACTAGCTTGCTCTTGTAATGATGACTTGGAAGCCTCAGTCCAAATGAATTTAGGCATGGCTCTACAGCCAGCCAGGCTTCTACATGCTTCATGATACTCTAGAATTCCTTCTTAAAAATTCTGAAATAATTTTCGAAAACAAAAGGAAAAATTTTTTTGAAAGATTTTTGAAGAAATTTTTTTTTTGAAAATAAAACAAAAAGAAAATTACCTAATCTGAGCAACGAGATGAACCGTCAGTTGTCCAAACTCGAACAATCCTCGGCAACGGCGCCAAAAACTTGGTGCACGAAATTGTGATCCCTGGTAATGGCTCCAAAAACTTGGTGCTCTAATCTTAATTCATAATTTGTCACAACTTCGATACAACTAACCAGCAAGTGCACTGGGTCATCCAAGTAATAAAACCTTACGTGAGTAAGGGTCGATCCCACGGAGATTGTTGGTATGAAGCAAGCTATGGTCACCTTGTAAATCTCAGTCAGGCGGATATCAAATGGTTATGGAGTTTTCGAATAATAATAATAAATAAACAGAAAATAAAGATAGAAATACTTATGTAAATCATTGGTGAGAATTTCAGATAAGCGTATAGAGATGCTTTCGTTCCTTTGAACCTCTGCTTTCCTGCTGTCTTCATCCAATCCTTCCTACTCCTTTCCATGGTAAGCTGTATGTTAGGCATCACCGTTGTCAATGGCTACATCCTGTCCTCTCAGTGAAAATGGTCCAATGCGCTGTCACTGCATGGCTAATCATCTGTCGGTTCTCGATCATACTGGAATAGGATCCATTGATCCTTTTGCGTCTGTCACTACGCCCAGCACTCGCGAGTTTGAAGCTCGTTACAGCCATCCCTTCCCAGATCCTACTTGGAATACCACAGATAAGGTTTAGACTTTCCGGATCTCAGGAATGGCCATCCATGGGTTCTAACTTATACCACGAAGATTCTGATTAAGGAATCCAAGAGATACTCATTCAATCTAAGGTAGAACGGAAGTGGTTGTCAGGCACGTGTTCATAGGGAATGATGATGACTGTCACGATCATCACATTCATGTTGAAGTGCGAATGGATATCTTAGAAGCGGAATAAGTTGAATTGAATAGAAAAACAGTAGTGCTTTGTATTAATTCATGAGAAACAGCAGAGCTCCACACCTTAACTATGGAGTGCAGAAACTCTACCGTTGAAAAATACATAAGTGAAAGATTCAGGCATGGCCGAATGGCCAGCCCCCATGATCTAAGAACTAGACGTCCCAAGATATAAATACAATAGTAAAAAGTCCTATTTATACTAAACTAGTTACTAGGGTTTACAGAAGTAAGTAATTGATGCATAAATCCACTTTCGGGGCCCACTTGGTGTGTGCTTGGACCGAGCTTGAAGTTTACACGTGCAGAGGCTTCTTTAGGAGTTGAACGCCAAGTTGTAACGTGTTTTTGGTGTTCAACTCTGGTTCGTGACGTGTTTCTGGCGTTTAACTCCAGACTGCAGCGTAAAACTGGCGTTCAACGCCCTTTTGCGTCGCCTAAACGCGGCCAAAGTATAGACTATTATATATTGCTGAAAAGCCCTGGATGTCCACTTTCCAACGCAATTGAAAGCGCGCCATTTTGAGTTTTGTAGCTCCAGAAAATTTACTTTGAGTGCAGGGAGGTCAGAATCCAACAGCATCAGCAGTCCTTCTTCTACCTCTGAATCTGATTTTTGCTCAAGTCCCTCAATTTCAGCCAGAAAATACTTGAAATCACAGAAAAATACACAAACTCATAGTAAAGTCCAGAAATGTGAATTTAACATAAAAACTAATAAAAACATCCCTAAAAGTAACTAGATCCTACTAAAAATATACTAAAAATAATGCCAAAAAGCGTATAAATTATCCGCTCATCACTAACCAAAAATTCAAATGGGATAATTAATTATTTTTTTGCTTAAGATTAGTGATGTGGTAAAATATAGAACAAATAGGGATTAAAAGGCTCAAAGTGGCAAACAAAGGTAATTAAAACGGTAGGCTATTTGGGGTAAGTGAGCTAATAACAAATGATGGCCTCAATCATATGTATGCATGCAAATACGCTAAACAATGGACATATAGAATAGAACAAACTATAGATTACAATCATAGAGAAGAAAACACACAAGAATAAAAATCATGGTTAAATAATGTAACCATATAATTAAGCTCAAAATCTCACAGGTTGTGTGTTCTTAGCTATAAACCATGTTCCAAATTACAATCTTCAAATAAGTTTAACAAAAAAAAGTTTTAATTTAAATTAGTGAAATGCTATAAAAAGGGTCTTGAAAAATAACTTATCACTCCAACCAAGTAGTGGTAGAAGAACATGCACAAAATCAAACAAAATGCAATCAAACATGCAAATGCAACAACTAATTTAACAAGGAAAATTAAACATTGGTGTTGAAATAGGAAATAACTAACCCACGGAAGTCGGTATCGACCTCCCCGCACTTAAAGAGTGCACCGTCCTCGGTGCATGCTAAGATGTGCAAGTGGATGGGTGGCTACAACTGATGCTTTTCTCCGAAGATTGTGCAGATGGACTTGTCTGTCACCTTATTGAAACATCTTTCGGTTCCCTTCCCGGTGGCCATCCTGAAAAAAGAGAAAATGGGAGAAAAGTAACCTAAAAACAAAGATAGAAAAAAAAATAAAATATGGTTGGGTTAATGCCAAATAATGAGGTCTCAATTACATGGTAGCTACAACATGTGAGTGAGAAAATAGTAGAAGCAAATGGCATATCAATAGTGCAAAAATTACAACAATAGGGGAGAGAGCGTGGGTAATGCAAGATAGTATAAGTGCATATCAATACAAATGGAATGCAAGTATCATAAAAGATTAGCATTGACTTATGAATAATAATACCCAGTCAGAATAAAACAAGTCATGAAGCTTCAGAATAATACAAGAGATATTCAACAGTTGAGCAAGAAAATTCAACACCGAAGAAAAAGCATCAAATTTAGAAAAGAAAATAAAAACATGCACAAAATTAAAAGGCAACGAGTGAAAGTATGCAAATGCAATAAGGAAAATAGAATAAAAGAGAATAAGGATGAGAAGTTAAAGAAATGAAGAAGAAGAAGAAGAAAGTAAGAAAAGAGGAGGAAAGAAGGAGAAAGGAGAGGAGAAAGAAGTAAGAAATGAAAAACAGGGTGCGACGCGCACGCATGCATCACGCGTAAGCGTGAAAACTGAACTAGCCATGTGACGCGTAAGTGTCGCCAATGCGTACGCGTGGGTAGCCAAAAATGAACACTGACGCGCGAGCGTCGGTCACGCGTACGCATGACTACTCGCGCGACTCCAGCACATTGGTAGCCCAACTCTCTGTTCAATGACCTTACTACGCCGATTTTTCATTCCATGCGTACGCGTCACTGACGCTTACGCGTGGATTGGCAAAATTGCAGGGGACGCGTATGCGTGTGGCACGTGTACGCGTGGGTCTGGCTATGTGCCTAGCACCCCTCCCGCTCGGCTCTCGCGCAACTCTCTGTTCATTTGCGCATACACGTACGACGCGTGCGCGTCGCAGATACTTGCGCGTCGATTCCCTTTTTTTTAATGCAAAATAAAAGTAAATATGCAGGACTGAAAATTAAGACTGACAGAAATAAATTAAAACTAATAAAAAGGAGGATCATACCATGGTGGGTTGTCTCCCACCTAGCCATTTTAGTTATTGTCCTTAAGTTGGACATTTGGTGAGCTCCTTGTCATGGTGGCTTGTGCTTGAACTCATCTTGAAACTTCCACCAATGATTGGACTTCCAATAAGCTCTAACATCTCCAAGTGAGTTCTCCAAGCCTTGATGAAGTTCTTTACAAGCTTCAAGCTCCCAAAGTTGATCCTCTTGTATGCCGGGATCCCCAAATCTTGTTTCTACACCCGTCTTCAAGTTGATCATCATTGTTCCAACCGGGTGGTTTATCCTTGGAATTCTCATTTAAGCAACCAAACATCCTCCTAGACCCAATCAATTGAGAATTATTCCAACCCTTGCAATTAGGCCTTGAGCTCCCAGCCATAACGAACCTAGGATGCTGTTGCCAACCGCTAACCGTCTCCCTTTTACTCTTAAAACTGCAGATAGCTCTAAGTTGTCCATCCGTTTCAACCAGACCATATTCAAGAGGGAAGGTACAGTTTAAGGATAAGAATTTTATCCACTTGAATATTTTGTTGGATGGTAATGGCTTGGGGGGAGGTATCTCCAGTGGCAGCCTTGCCAATGTATGCTTCAATCTCTTCGGCTCCTCTATGATGATCTCCACCTCTTGACAAGCTTCTGCAACATTAATCTTTTCCTCTAGTTCAATGTGAGAGGGTTCAATTGTAGGTAAAAACTCATTAATTATTGATCCCATCTCATGATCAACCTCCTCAAAGTCTTCAACCATGATATGCCTTGGAGGTTGTACACCCTCCTCAACATCAAATTCAAACGTCTTGGAAGGAGGCTCTATGACTTAAGTTTTCCAGGGAGGTTCCGCATCTACTAAGTCCTCAACCACTTCCTCTTCTTCGATAATTTCGGTTTTTGATAACTTCCACCTCTTGACAACTTTCTTTAATTCCCCCTAATTCTTTAACTACTCCTTCATCTTCAAGGGTCTCTCCTACCTCCACTTTTTGGGCCTCCTCTTGCTTCTCTTGAAGTATGTATACGTGAACTCGATCCATTACGTCCCTAAGATGATCCTTTCTCTCTTGTTCCATGTTAATAGCGTAATTTGGATCATGTTGCTCTTGGATTGATGGACATGGGTGAAAAGAAAGTGCACTAGAGCTTGAGAGTTGAGTATTGGGATAAAGGATGGATCCACATGAGATATAAGAGCTTGGAGAGTAGAGGTAAAACCGGTGAGAGCAGAGGTAAGTGTGGTTTGAAGCTCCTGTTGCCCTTGGCGAATAACACTAAAGGTATTATCTTTGGGAGCTTGGGGTGGATAGGAGGTTCATTTGTCGGGAGAAAATGCTCACAATACGGAGGTGGTTCTTCTTGATAAGGGTATGGAGATGGTGTATATTGAGGTGGTGGTTCTGGGTATGGTTCATATAGTGGTTGGTGTGGTGGATAAGGGTTAGGGTCATATGGAGGTGAATGGTGGAAAGGGGCTTGTGGGTATGGTGGTTCAAAGCTATATTGAGGAGGGGATTCATAGGCATATGGTGGGGCTTGTTGGTAACTACAAGGGGGTCCACCATATCCATTGTCTTGGTACGCACCTCGGAATGGCTCTTGCTCATAGTAAATTGGTGGAGGTTGATTGTCACGAAAAGGTCCACCATAACCATTGCCTTGGAATACATCGTAGGATGGTTATTGCTCATGGCACATTGGAGGAGGTTGTTGCCGAAAGGGTTGATCAAATCCTTGTGACTCCTCCCATCTTTGATTCTCCCAACCTTGATGCATGTTCTCATTGTAGCTTCCATTTCCTACAACATAATTGTGACCAAACTCATAGCCAAAGGGGTGAGAATTCATAGTATCAAGAGAAAATAAAAACAAAAACTAATAAGGAATAATGAAACTAAACTCCTAAACCTAGAAACAACTAATAAAGAAACCAAAAAGCAAATTTATTCACAATATTCACAATAACCAATAATAAGGCACACGTTTGCAATTCTCCGGCAACGGTGCCATTTTGATGAATGAATTTTTGACGGTTTAGAATTCCTCAATGAATTCTCGTTGCAAGTATAGTTTCTAAACCAACAAATAATCCTTTCATGCAAATAAAATTGTTTGTCACTAAAGCAAACCCAATAAAAAAAAAACCGAAGTATTTAAACCTCGGGTCGTCTCTCAAGGAATTACAAGGAAGTGTAGTTATTATTGGTTATGGGATAGTATATTTTTGGGTTTTTGTAAAGGTTGAACAAGGAATGTAAATGACAAGAAAGTAAACTAGTAATTAAGAAAAGTCTTAGCAAGGATTGATAATTAGAAGTCCTATCCTCATTATCATCATCAATTGTCCATTGCTCCCACTTAGTCAACCTCTAACTATGAAGGTAAGTCAAGTGGATAAATCAATTTGATTCCTCAAGTCCTAGTCAACTCCTATGGAAAGACAAGAGTTAGTGGAATTCAAATCAACTAGCAACTTTCAATTGCTAATCAACAAAAGAGCTTGATAACTCAAGAGTCTCCAATTACTCAATCTAAGCTAAGAACATAAAAAGCTAATTTAAAACCCTCCCAAGCATTTTATCAAACACTTGGAAGGCATAACATAAAAGCATAGAAAAGCAATAAGAGATAATAAAATCCAAACAACCAATTGCAAGCATCAATAACAGAAATTGAAGAAAGCAATCATAAATATGAAATACCTCAAATTGCATTAAGTAAAAAATTAAATCTAACATGAGAATTCATAAAATAAATGGGGGAATTAAAGTAATCAACAAGGAAAATAGATAAACTAGAATGCTAGAACAATTAAAAGTAGAAGAGAAACTAAAGTGAAATAAGATAGAATGTAGAAATTGAAAAGGATTAAACTAAGAACCCTAAACCCTAGAGAGAGGAGAGAGCCTCTCTCCCTAGAAAACTACATCTAAAACCTAAAATTATGTGAATGAAAGTTGTATCCTTGATTCCTCTACTCTGCAGCCTTTAATATGTGTTTTCGGGCTTGGAACTGGGCCAAAAGGAGCCCAGAAATTGCCCCAAGCGTCTTCTGTAATTTCTGCACGTGGCGCACGTCATGCGTATGCATAATGCACTCGTGCGCATCACTTAACTGCATGACAACTATGGCAAATTTCATATCATTTTGAAGCCCCAGATGTTAGCTTTTCAACGCAACTAAAATCGTCTCATTTGGACCTCTATAGCTCAAGTTATGGTCGATTTAGTATGAAGAGGTCAGCCTTGATAACTTAGCAATTCCTTCAATTTCTTGTATTCCTTCCACTTTTGGATGCTTCCTTTCCATCCTCTAAGCCATTCCTGTCCTATAAACCCTGAAAACACTTAACACACATATCACGGCATCAAATGGTAATAAGAGAGGATTAATAATTAGCAATTTAAGGCCAAAGAAGCATATTTTCAATCATAGCACAAAATTAGGAAGGAAAATGTAAAACATGCAATTTATGTGCATAAGTGTGAGAATAATGGATAGAATCTACTAAATTAAGCACAAGATAAACCCTAAAAATGGGGTTTATCAACCCTCTTAAGCATCTTAAGGATTTTCAAGTTGCATGCTCCACTGCGAGACGACATGGTGCAGATGAAGTAGCAGTTTTGGTGTTCGCTTTCCCTTTCTCTTTGGAGGGGAAAGCGAAAGAATGGTTTTATACTCAACCGGGAGATGTGATTTTTGATTGGGACTTGTTGCGTAAGGAATTTCTGAAAAAGTTCTACCCACCACAGAAAACAGATAAGCTGCGGAAGGAAATATCTTGCATTGTGCAACAAGATGGGGAGACTCTTTATGAGTATTGGGAGAGATTCAAGAAGTTGTTGGAAGCTTGCCCCCACCACCGTATTAACGAGTTGGTCCTTATTAGCTATTTTTGTCAAGGGATGAACACCCAAGATAAGCTTCTCCTAGATGCCTCTAGTGGAGGATCCCTCACCAAAAACAAGACCGCCGAGGAAGCTTGGGAGATCATAGCGGACTTGGCGGACTCCACTCAACACTCAAGGGCAAAAAACCCACAACCAAAAGCTTTAAGTGAAGTTTCTCCTTCCGAAGATGCCGTTTTGACAAAGATCCTCGATGAAATGACAATTTTGTTGAGACAAATCACCCAAGGGCAACAAATTCCCCAAGCTTTGCTATCTACTCCACCTCAACCTCCAAGAATTGAGGGACCACCAAGATCATGCCGTATTTGTGCTTGTAACAACCATTACACTGATGAGTGCCCTCAACTCTAAGAGGACACTACATTAGCGGTAGCCAATCCATACCCACAAAGACCCAACTACAATCAACATGGAGGAAGTCAAAACCAAGAGTGGAGGGATAATTCTAACAGGTGGAACCAAGCCCCAAAAGCTCAACCTTACCCAAGCCAACAAGCCTACTCTCATCAAGCTCCTCAAGGTCAACCACAATACCAACAATCCTACCAACAACCCCCACAATCTCAACCTCAAGGGAGGTATCAACACCCAAATAGTAGACCTATCCCTCCTCAAGGCAATCAAGGTCCTCCTCCTAATCAACCTTACATGAATGACACACTCCAAACCTTTATGCAAGAGCAACGGGACTTTCACAAGAAACAAGAAGCATATATGGCTACAATTTCCGAAGCACTCACCCATTTGACTCTTTCTCCTCCAACTACACAAAATGCCCAACAAGCCTCAACTTCTAGTGGTTTGCCCTCACAACCTCAACCGAATCCTAAAGGGAGCATCAATGCTATCACCCTTAGGAGCGGCACCAAGTTGGATGAAATTGGTGTTGTGCCTACAAGTTTAAGTGAGAAAACCCACAAGGAAGAGGTGGAAGAAGATATGGGAGTGATGAAGGATGAAGAGGAAGATGTTGAGAAAGATGAGAAGGAACCACTCAAGGCCAAGGAGCCAATCATCCATTCTACTGGGAAGGCCATTTCTAAAGACATCCCGGTTCAAGCTAGATGCACATTCAGGAGTCTAATCTTTTGAAGCTGATGGCAATGTAGCAAGATTCACATTGGAGGAATCCAGGAAACCCATCCTCGAATTCTATTCAATCTTTGGGTGCGATATAGTCGAAGATGAAGTGATTGAGGTTGGCAAAGAGCAAGAAGAAGAGAAGGATGCCAAGAAGTCCGATTCAAGAGATCACACTCAACCCAAGAATACCAAGGAGTTGGAGATTTTCCTCCTTGAAGAAGTTTCAAAGTGACCAATGAAGCCATGCAAAGTCCAACTTAGGACTTTAAACCAATCCCACCATGGTAACATTGTTCCAACTTTGTCTTTTTGTATATAGCTCTTTAAATTAGTTGCTTTCTTATGGTATGATGATTAGATTAGTTTTGATTTGGTATTTTTGGATTGAATAAGTTGGATTGCTTGTGGATCATGAAATTTGCTTGTCTGTATGATTTGGGATTGGTATGTTGCTATGCTATAGGAAAAAACCTTAGTTTTAAAAAGAAAAAAAAATTGTGAAACAGGGCACCTGTGCGTGTGCACCACCCTGTGCGCGCGCACAAAACTGCATTTTCCATCATCTGTGCGAGCGCACGCCCTTGTGCGCTCACACACTTGTTGCAGCATCCTCTAGTCGCAGCGCCAGCACTGCTTGTGTGTGGGCGCTGCCCTATTTTTGATGCCTTGTTCGTGCGCACTGCCTTGTGCGTACGCACGACTGTCTCTTATCACGCTTCTTGTGCGGTCGCACAGACGTGTGCGCCCGCACACCGATTGACAACCCCTCTGGTGGGAGCATCATCATGAGCTGTACGCGTAAACAACCTTCCCCTATCTTTGTCCCTGTGCATGCGCACGGACCTATGTGCGCATGCACACACGACTCTGTACCTCAAGCAATTCCTAAAAAAAAAAAAGAAGAGAAGCTTTTTGTGCGAGCGCACGTACTTATGCGCCTGCATCCCCAACCTTTTCGTGTCTTGTGCGTACGCACCAGCTTATGCGTACGCACACACTCCTCTTTCTTGCAACTACTGTGTGCGCGCTCACTGCTATGCATCCGCACACGCTTATACACCCCTTCTGGTCGCGGTGATCGCATGCTGTGCGCGTTCGTAACCCTTGTAATTTCTGCTTTCTGTGCATCCGCACAGGCCTCTGTGTGCCCGCACACGACTCTTTTTGAGCGTTAACAGGGAAACCTACCCTGTTGAGCAGCAATTTTATTTTCTCTCTTTTTTTCTTGCTGTTGC
Source organism: Arachis ipaensis (assembly GCF_000816755.2). NCBI lineage: Eukaryota > Viridiplantae > Streptophyta > Magnoliopsida > Fabales > Fabaceae > Arachis > Arachis ipaensis. The sequence continues at coordinate 97,726,074 of NC_029790.2, forward strand.
TGCTCCTCTCACCACAGCCCTCAGTTCCAGGCGACCCTGCCACCGGCCACCACCGCCATCAAGCCACCACCACCTCTCTCTCTCTCTCTCATAACCTTTCTCTCTCATTTCTCTTTTCTCTTCTCTTTTCTTTTCTTTCTTTCTTTCCTTTCTCTTTTCTTTTCTTCACCACCGGTGAGTTCTCCCTCTCCGGCGTTTTTCCGGTGAACCCAACCGCCGCAACTCGTAGTGGCTATAAGAAGTGCCATTGTTTCTTCCTCATTTCTTGTTTGTTTCAATCTTCAATTTTCAAGTTCTTATCTTCCTTTTTTGTTGATTTTTGCAATTGTTTTGATCTTGTTTTCATGTTGCTTAGATTGAATTTAGTATTTTTTCTTTGTCTTTTGTGTATTGCAAGTGTTGATATTTGATTATGGGTTGATTATGATTGAATTTGAGCATCAATTGTGTTAAGCTTGCACATTTCATATCACATGGTTGATGAAATGCCTCACTGAACATTTTGTTTGATTCTAATGACATGGCCATCATATGTATTCAAATTATCTCTTGTTAGGCATATTGTATGAATTGTGCAACTTCATTTATGACTTTTGATGGTAGTTAAGTGAATTCAGCAATGCATTTCCTTGTTTGTTGATGTGTGATTTTGGTTACAAGTGCATTATGTTATGTGAAATTCAATTGTCATTATTCATCTCGGAATTTAGATTCGGTAATCACTTTACAATTGTTCAACTTTAGATGATGTCTTGATCAAACATCCTTTGGCCTTAACTTAAGAACATTGCACATGTGGTTACCACCTCTTGAGGATGAGCAATTGACACTTCACTTTGAATGAATGGTTATTGTTGTTGTACACTCTTTTGCTAATGAAATTTCTTGCCAACAACGTCAATGACCATTACATTCAGATCGTGTTAATGAATTAATTGGTGCAAGCTTGAAGTTGCTTTTATGTCCATGCTTTAGCCTTGCAACTTAAGCACTTATTTGAGAAGTAGTGAGCTTTGTCCAGTAAACAGTGTAGTTGCCGTGGTATCCGGCCGGTGTGTGTTCCAACCACGCGCATCATTGGAATATACACACTGTGCTTTTGTAAATCACACTATTTTTAGAGCTTCCTTTAACCTTGTTAGGGCTCCCTCAATAATTTTGTTTTATTGTTGCCCTATGATCTCAAAAATTTTTTATTTTGTTTTCAAGATGCGAAAGAAGGGTAAGGCACCGGTTACTTCACCGGATGTGCAAACTACCAATCGCTTTCCTATTGTTTGGTGGAATCGCCAAGGTGCTAAACCGAATACCTTGGTTAACCGAAGAGCCGACTCTCAATACGAGGCTATTGAGAAGCGCGCAATCCATTGAGAGCGGCCGTTGAAGATTCCAAGCCAGTACAAGGTGACTATTCATCAAAGGATTGCCTCACTTTATTGGAAATTTCTCAAGCGAGAATCCATTGAAGTCAATGAAACTATGGTGCGGAAATTTTATGCGAACTACCAATCTTGGGAAGTGGAGTCAGTATTCCTCCGGGAAAATATGTTGGATACTTCCAATCAAGATCTAGAAGCTATTCTGAACATCCCCCACATTCCGCTTGAGAAGGAAGAATATCTCTGACTCCCATTCTTGAGAGAATAGGCCGTCCTCGTGCATCTTGGGAGTATAGCAAAGGGAGGAATTCTGGTCTCACTACTATTGCATACTCTGATTTGAATGCTGAAACTCGTATATGGCATCAGATTGTGGTGGACTACATCATCTCGAGCACCCACACTACCCATGTCAGATTTAGAACTGCTTTGCTACTTTGGGCTATTATGCAAGGGAAGCATATAGCCATTGTCCCTTTGTTGCGCAAATCGATTTGGAAATTGGTTGAGAAGAAAAATACCAACATTCCATTTCCGTCGATGGTGAAGCACTTAGCAAACGCAGTGGGGTAGAGAGGCAACCAATGAACATCATGTTCGAGTTTCCAAGAGGCAACAAGTTCATTCCGAGGGGAGAATTGGATAGATCATTAGCAAAGACACCCTCGAAGAGGAAGGCACCAGTAGCACCACCATCAAGTCTACCAACCTCATCAACTCTTTTACCAGTTCTCTGGACTCTTCCGGATTTATTTCGAGATATCTTGCACGATATCCACCGCATAGAGCATTTGGAGCAGAAGCGCTTTGAGTGGATAGCGACAAAGCTAGAAGGAAGAGACCCTGGCCCAACTCCCGAGGCTTTATTCGAGCTAGTTGGGGAGGAGTATGAAGAAAGTGACCAACCCATTCCCGATACCACTAGCTGAAGGTGGCCCCGAAGTTTTCATTCTCCCGGATCTGAAGCAAGCATGGAGGACCATGCAAGAACTAAGTGTGGGGGAGGATTGACTTCGTGGAGTTAAAAATTTCTTTTCTCAAACCACTTTGCAATACTCTTTTAGTTCTTTTTACTAAATTTTAGTAGCTTTATCTTTATTGCATCTTAGTTAGTTTGTCTATATATATCCCTTTAGTGTTCATAGTTATATGGTAGTTAATGTTTGCATGATTTCATAATAGAATGAATAAGTTTGGTGAAACACCAAGGAATTTCCATGAAATCCTTCTTAGGGCATACCATCGGTTGAATTGAAGAAAAATTTTGTGTTTTTTGACTTGCTCGAAGTATTCTGTTTGTGGAACATAGAAAAGAGCTAGAACAACATACCTTATAAGATTTGAGCCTTGATAGATGGTTGCATTTTTCAACCATAATGTTTGTTCTAGTGTGATTTTACTCCTTTTTCTTGATTGTGATAATTGATTTGCATGATTCTTTATATCCTGTATTTGTTGTTTGGATGCATTTAGCATGATTGAGGCCATCTTTAATGTAAAACTCACCAACCTATATGGCCAACCCTTGTACTCACCATTGTGAACTCCTGTTGAGCCTGTAATTCCCTTTTGTTATGATTTTAGCACATTATTTCCCCTTAAGCGAAAAACCATTGATGTCCTTGAATTACTCTTTGATTAGCTTGGGTGGATTAGTGTGTATATTCTAAGTGTAGGGGGAATTGTTGGGAAGCATTGGTGATAGAGGCATGGAACTCATTGTGAAAAATTGGCAATTGAAAAATGCTCATGTGCTCTTTGTTTTAGGTCATATGCATCTCTTGTGTTAACGAAGACAAGAAATAATTTCAAAAAAAATGTGCATAATAGAAAGTGAAATAAAAAGTTGAAATAAAGAATGCATATGTTCATGTTTCGAAAAGAAAGTGCATGAGTAAAGTGAGATAGGAGAAAATTGGGTAGATAGGATGCATTGTTATGAATATATAGGTAATATAGGATTAGGTGGACACTTAAGCTAATCAAAAGACTAATTCTTTAATCCCACATGACCATATTTACCCTACCTAAACCCTAGCCCCATTACAACCCTCCAAAGACCTCATGATATTTGTCTTTCATGCATCAAATACTAGTTGATTGTTAGATGAAGTGCAAATCTTTGAAAAGCATGATAAAAGGGGAATTGAGTGATTAAGCCCTAAACACTGAGCAAATTGAGTGAATACACATCCGGTGAGGGGTTCGATCGCTCAATTCTATGTTCTTGCATCTCATGTTGTATCTTCTTGCAAGTTGTTTGTTGATTAGTTTTGAAAAGTTCAATTCAATTCTTCGGATATTGGTTTTAGTGCATAAACTCTTTGTATTTGCCCCAAAGCCTTCTTGTGATGGATTGGAATTTCATGGTTTGTTTTACCAACTCTTTTCATAGTACATATTGGTAGTAACCTTTATGATAGTTGCATGCATTTAAGTAGTACATAGAATAAATCGTTTTTCTTTCATCTATCTCCTTTGAGTGTGTTTAGCATGAGAACATGCTAGTGTTTAAGTGTGGGGGAATTGATGAATCCATATTTGATGATGATTTTTGGTTGAATTTGAATGGATTTCATCATATAAACTTGCACTTATTCCACTAAATAGCATGCATTTGAACTTTCCTTCTAATTTGTGCTTGATTATGAAAACATTCTCTTTTGGGCCTAATTTGATTAATTTTATTCCCTTTACCTTCCATTTGATGCCTTGATGTTATTTGTGAGTGATTTCAGAGGTATAAGGTAGGAATGGCTTGGAGAAAATGGAAGAAGAACATTCAAAGTGGAGGAAGAATGAAGAATCAAAGGAGAAGAGCTCAGCCTAGTGTGCGTACGCACAGCCATCAGATCAGAGCCACGCATGCGCGTGGGCCGCACCGTGCATGTCACACGTTCAAACAAGCATTGCTTAGGCTGCGTTTGTTTACAGAGACAGGACACTGAGACATAGACACAGAGACACAAAATTATGTTTGGCAGAGGAGATATGGACAGAGACGATGTGTCCAGAGACACTGAATTAGTCTATTTTGTGTCTATCCTGACAGGAAGGACACGGAGACACTAACAAGGGACACAACTTATTTTTTTTTCTTTCATTATTTTGATTAATTTTTCATAATTATATTTTTTATTATTATATTTTTCATCTCAAATTTTTTGAATGAAAAAAATGAGAATAAATTAGATTTTCATAATTTGTTCTAATTTATCACCAAACAGAATACAAGAACAGAAAATTTTGTGTCTCTGTCCATCAGTGTCTTGTCCTGTCCTGTTTTTAGTGTCTTGTCCTGTCCTATTCTCGAAAACAAACGCAGCCTTAGTGTGTGTGCGCATAACCTCCTATGCGTACGCACGGGTAGAGATTTTCAGCAGTGTGCGGACGCACACATCTGTGCGTCCGCACAGGTGGACGCACATGCCTTCATTAAAATTTCACGTGACTCGCAATTTTGGTGGTTTGGAGGCCCATTTCTAAAGCCATTTAGCTCATAAGGAAGGAAAAATGAAGACCATAACATAGCATAACATTAGTATAGTTTAGGAGTAGTGGTAGATAGCTTTAGTATAGTTTTTCTTTAAGTTTTTTTCATCATCTTCTCTACTAGGGTTTATACTATGGTTTTACATTCAAGTGCCATTTCCATTTTTGATCTTGGATTTTGCTAATTTCCATTGTAAGTATCTCTTTGTTACTACTCTTTATAGTTACATTGTTCTTACACTTTCTTATAATTCAAGTTATAGTTCAATTTCACTTTTCTTTTGCAATTTCCATTTCTTGTTGATGAATTTGATAATTGATGATTGTTACATAATTTCTTGAGTCTTTATTGTTGATTGAGATCATTTGTTGCTTTTGGCTCCAAGCTTTTTCTCATTTTTCCCATGTTTAAGGTTTTTGCCCACCAAGTATTTGACAAAATGTCAAGTATAATTTTGGGCTAGTTTTCTATCTCTTGGCTTGGGGAAAGTGAGCAATTGGATTCCGAAAGTTGGAATGTAGTGTTAATTTTGGATTGTTAATTGTTCTTGTTCCCACTAACGCTATGTTGTTGCTAACGCAATTGGCAAGAAATTTAGGATTTGTGGGTTAAGAACACTTATGCTCATTTAACTTTCTCTCCAATGTGAGGGTTAATCAAGTGAGATTGATCCATTCTAGTTGGCATAGTTACGGTTCTAACAAGGAAAGGACCCTTAGCTCAGTCCAAGCCAAGATACCTTTTATGCTTAAGTTTTTTTATACACATTACATTAGTTCCTTTTACACTTTACTTGTCTATATTGCATAGTTACTTCTTTGATTCCTTTATTGGTTTATTTATTACAATTTTGCATGTTCTTTCATTGCTTTATATGTTTATCTCTTTATTGAAAATCCCATGATCCTCATAACCAAGATTCCACACTCATTGGTCTCAAGTGTCCTTGGGAGACGACCCGGGAATTGAAACTCCCGGAAATGAATTGGTTTTGAATTGTGACATATCCTTTGGATTTGAAATTTGATCTTGAGAATTCATTGTTGGTTTAGACTATGCTACCAACAAATTGATTCTAGTTTTGATTGATTCTAACTGGCAATAATTCTCACATCAAATGTCAACCCCTTAATGCTCACTAGGGCGTCCTCCGCGATGCCAACCACTGAGATTATGCTCTTATCTGCCAAAACAAAATGTGCTTCCGACCTTTTCAAGGGTGGAAGCCTCAAGGCATCATATACAGATAATGGCATAATACTCACACATGCACCTAAATCACACATGTAATCAAAAAATTGTACACCCCTATAGTGCAAGTAACCATGCAAGGACCAGGATCACCATACTTCTCCGGTATATCACCCATTAAAGCAGAAATAGAGCTACCTAGAGAAATAATTTCTAAATCATTTATTTTATCTTTATTCATGCATAAATCTTTTAGAAACTTAGCATACTTAGGTACCTGGCAAATAGCATCAAAAAGGGAAATAGTTACCTCAACCTTTTTGAAGATCTCCACCATCTTGGGGTCTAGCTCTACTTGCTTCTTTGTCCTCCTAGCAAGGTATGGAAAAGGAATGGGAATTACTTCTCTTGTAACTTCATCTTCCTTAGGTACTCCATTCCTTGGTTGAACTGCTTCTTCTTCAACCGCATCTTGTACCTCCTCCTCTTCTTCAACTTCTTCTACCTCAACAATGTCTTCAACTTGAATGTCTTCTTTTGAGCTTGGCTCTTCGGGACTCCTCTCTTACAATGTAGTTTCGGACCTCAAAGTAATGGCATTGATTCCATCTTTGGGGTTAGGTAAAGGTTGAGAGGGGAGTGCACTAGAGTTTGAAGGTTGACTATTGGCGGTAGAGGGTAGTTCTATGCGGGATATGAGAGCTTGTATAGTGGAGGTAAGACCGGTGATGCTAGAGTTAATTGTATTCTGAAGGTCTTTTTGTCCTTGCGCAATAGAGCGAAGCATCTCATCATTAGAGGAAGAAGGGGGTAGGTAATTTGAGGGGCTTGTGGTTAGTTGTTTTGAGGTGCTTGGGCTTGCCTTTGATGAGGTGCTTGGTAAGTTTGGCCTTGGTTTTGCTGTTGGTATAGAGGGTTCTGTTGATACCAGTTCTGCTGATAGTTGTTGTTATTGTTCCACCTCTGATTTCCACCATTGTCTCTGCCTCATTGATTGTAGTTGTCCCTCCATTCTTGGTTGGAATTATCTCTCCACTCTTGGTTGGAATTGTCTCTCCATCCTTGGTTGGAGTTGTCTTGCCAACTTTGATTTTAGTTCCTACCTTGGTTATAATTACCACCTTGTTGATTATACCCTTGATTAGGACGGTTGTAGTAAATATTGGTAGCCACCAAGGTGTTGTCTTCTTGTTGAAGTTGTGGGTATTCATCAGTGTAGTGAGAATAGCAAGCGCATATTCTACACACTCTCTGAGGGACCAACTGTTGACACTGTTGTTGTGGAGGAGGCTGAGGTTGTTGTTGATTAAGTTGGAGTTGCTTTAGTATGTTGGTCATCTCTCCCAGAGTCTTTGTGAGAGCAGCTGTCTCACTACGAGAGAAAACCTCTGCAATAGCCTTGGGATGGTTGTTCCTGTGCCTTACATTTTGGGTAGACTCAGCTAGATCAGTGATCAGTTACCACGCTTCTATCGCTGTCTTGTACTTAGTCAGAGAGCTATTACTCACAGCATCTAAGATAGTCTTGTCTTGAGGCTTCATGCCTTGGCAAAAATAGCTAATCTAGGAGATTCCTGAAGCGTTCCCAATACTTGTAAAGAGTTTCTGATTCGCCTTGGATGATGCAGAAAATTTCTTTCCTCAGTCTATCTAAAACTTCAGCTGGAAAGTACTTGTCCAGAAATTTCCTTCTGAGCAGATCCCAATTAGTAACAACTTCTTCAGGTTGAGTGTAGAACCACTCCCTTGCCTTTTCCTCAAGAGAAAATGGGAAGGCATATAACCAAATAGTAGTCTCATCCGCACCATGCCGCCTAGTAGTTGAGCATGCTGTCTGAAAATCTCTAAGGTACTTGATCGGCTCTTGAGCAGGTAAGCCATGAAACTTGGGCAGTAGATTAATCAGAGCGGTCTTCAGTTCAAAATCCACAGCCAAATTCAGATGACGCATTTTATATGGTTGCAGTGTAAAGTCTGGAGCTCCTACTTCCTGGAGAGTAATCCTTCTAGGCTCCGCCATATTACCTGCACTTAAATCAACAGAATCAGTAGAAGAGGAGCTTGTTTCTTCCTCAAATGACACTTCAGACTCAACCTTAGATAAAACTGGTGAATTGGTAGAAACCCCTTCACCACCCTCAAAGGCTAACCGTCGCCGAGCTCGCCTAATACGTGAAATAGTTTTTTCAATCTCAGAATCAAATGTAGCTAAGCTCGGATCCGGTAATGAACGCGTCATTCAAAGCAACAAACATTAAGCTTATGGTAATAAAATACATTAAGAAAATTTAATAATAAAACTACTAATAACCAAAAACACACAAATAAAAATAAAATAAAAATTGCAATTATGTAAATAAAAAAAATATTTACACCAACCAATAATTTAGCACATTGTTATAACTCCCCGGCATTGGCGCCAAAAATTGATGGGCGGGAAAATGCCGGTTAAGAAATCCTTATAAAAGTAGCGTTGTGAGTACAGTTCCTAACCAACGAAATTCCCATTTGTCAATTTAAAAAGAGTTGTCACAATTTAGAATCAATTAACTGGGAGTAGAATTCCCAGGTCGTCTCCCAAAGAGTTGACAAAAGAGTGCAATTTATTGGTCATGAATTTTCTGAGAAATTTCTAGGATTGGAAATGGAAAAATAAACGGCGATCAATTAAAGCAGCAAATAATGATAAGAGGTATTAGATAGTTGAAGTAAAAGGCCTTGACAAGGAGAAGATTAATCGGAATCTCTATCCTTGTTGATTTTTCCAAGTATAATAGTAAAAAGTTATTGCTTCTACTTAGTTATCCTCTAACTAATAAAGGAAAGTCAAGTAACTAATACCAACTCTGACTCACAAGTCCTAATCCCTTTCTAGAGAAGGATTAGAGTTAGTAAAAATCCAATTGGCAGCAATTTCCAATTACATGTCAACACTTGAGTATTCCAACTCAAGGGTTTCCTATTAATCAACTCCAAAGTCAAGTTGGGAGTCTACTCCATTGACATGAATTCTATTTTCACAAACATGTAAAGAGAGTAGATGGAAGACATGGTAATTAAATTAAATTAATAAAAGAAAATTTTGAAGCTAATAATTAATTGAAGAAAATTAAACATGAAATGAAATTAAATGTAAAAATTGTTCATTACATTAATAACTTCCAAAATAAAAAATATCCAAATATGACCACGAGCAATTTAAATGAAAGACAAAGGAGTAGAGTAATAGAAAAGCAAACTATAATATGGAAAACTTCAATCGAAGGTAGATGTAGCTCTCTCAATCTCCAATCCAAAAACATAAAACTAAAAATCTAAGAATGTGAAGAACCCTAGAAGAAGTAGTATTTTTCTCTCTAGAATTTAAAACTAAAACTAAAAGCTAAGTGAATGTGAATGTGTCTTGAGTCTCTGCTTGTCCCCTGCCTCTAGTCTGTGTTTCTGGGCCAAAAACTAGGTCCAAAGTCAGCCCAAACTCGCCCCTAGCGTCTTCTGTAGTTGCAGCACATGACGCATGTCACGCGTATGCGTCAGTCACGCGTATGCATCGCTGGGCTTCTGTGCTTGTCACGCATACGCGTCGCTGTATGATGCGCCAATGCACGCGCACGCATCAGGCATGCGTGCGCGTCGATTCTTGCTGTTTAGCTCCATGATTTCTTGTGTTCCTTCCACTTTTGAAAGCTTCCTCTCCATCCTTTAATCCATTACTGCCCTATATAGCCTGAAATCACTTAACACACAGATCACGGTATCGAATGGTAAAAAGGAGAATTAAAAATTGACAACTTAAAGGCTTAGGAAGCAAGTTTTCAATAATAACACAAAACTGGGAATGAAGTGAAAAGCATGCAAATTCAATGGATAAGTGTGAGATTATTTGACACAAACCACTCAATTTAGTCCAAAATACATCACAAAATAATGGTGCATCAAATCAGGGCTGAAGCTATAAAAAAGGAAAATGGTGTTCATTTTCCTAAAGAGGTTGGTCACTCTTAACCTGATGGATACTCTTACATTCTTTAAAAATTAGGAAGATAAGTTAGGATCCTAACCATTTTTCATCTTTAGTGCATTTAACTACAGTTGAATTACAATATTTGATATTTTGATAGAGGCAAGAGTGGCATTTAGTTCCACAGTAGATGGAGGTTTAACTGAAGAAGCCAAGTCCATCACTGCTGATTTTCTTCTTTTCGTGGCTCAAAAAATCCAAAAAAACAAGTAACAACTAGTGATGATGTAACAATCATCATATCATGAATTTCCATTATGAAGATCAGACCTGACAAATGTTTATTTTGTTCCTTATAGGAATGGAAGTTCTAAGGGAATTAGCAAGTATTGCTTTGAATATTTTGTATTATTTGTGGATTGTAATTTAAACGAATATAAGTCAGAGTTTAGTTATTTATCTTGTCTTGAGTTTTTATGTTAGATGATTATTTATTATTTAGATAAGTTTATAAACTCATTATCTAATATTTATGAAGGTTGTAGAAGGCTTAGAGAAGGGGGGGTTGAATCTATGACTTTCTTTTGTGCTAATAAACTTAACCCTTTAAAATTGATTTGCTCTTTAAAACTGTTTGAACTCAGCAGCGGAAACTTTATGAGACAATTTCATTTTGTCTCATGAATATCAGAAAACAGGACAGAGCAGAGAAGAGAAAAGCTAACACCATCATGTATACTGGTTCGGTTGCCTTGTGCTATGTAACCTACATCCAGTCTCCACCACAACAGTGATGGAATTTCCACTATAGTTAAAGTATTACACACACCAATTCCACAAGATTGACACAATCCTTTCACACTCAAGTTTTAACCTAACTTGACTTTGGCTATGCTAATACTTAACTCTTCACTCTTAGTGCTAACCCAACTAAGAAAGGGATACCTCACAGGTACAAGATACAAGACACAGACTTACCTAAAGAAATCTAAAATAACTTTAGGTTTTCTCTCAAGTGTATCACTAAGACTCTTTTCACTCATTGGATTTTACTTTATCTCTCTCAATATTCCTTTTCACTCAAGAAATTACAGAAAGATAAATATTAAAAAGTAAAATATAATCTATAAAACATGAAGGAGATTGATTCTTCAACAGCCTCTTTGCTATGTGATAAACCAGATTTGCATGTCTCTGATTCAGTTTTTCATTTTTGGCGAAATGCTCCTTTGAAAGAAAGCACTGTCCAAGTAGATGAACTTCTTCAGAGAGCTCTTCTCAGAACATACACCTCAAGAACACTGGTTATCTCTGTAACAACCCCGGTTTTCGAGTACGCGAGATCTTTTCTGAAAGTACGGAGAACTCCGGAGGATCAGTAAGGGAAGAAGATCTGATATATCATCAAGTATCTCAATCCTCATTGTTATTATGTCATCTTTAAGTTAGAACCTTTTATGAGGCAAGCTCGATAACACAGTCACGAAGAACCTAGCTTTTGAACCGTATCGGTTAGGAATTTTGATTCGGTTTTTCGTAAATAGTCTCAGTTTGACAAACTGGACTCGATTTATGAGAGAAGAGAGATAATAGGATGATATTATAATTATATTAGTATTATAAGCTTCTTGAATGATATTATAAGGTTACCTGGTCAGTTTTAGTTAAAAACAGAAAATCGGTTTAACTGGGTTCACAGTTTACTGGTGCAGCTTAGCACCAGCACTCTCTGATGACTTTAGCAATGCTAAGACCTCATTATACATATTTTATTCTCATAATAAATATTTTACTAGTGTCATTTATGCTAGTAGCTCAGAAAATAATTTTTAGAGATGTTTTTACAAGTGTTCCGATACATCTAGTTTTAGTAGTTATACACCTGAGATATTTTAATATTATTTTAATCCACCTCCAAGCCAACCAATCAAAATTCACCCTACACCCCCAAAACCCCCAAGGCTGGCTCATTTTTACTTTGTGGCCGAAAATAGGAAGAGAGAAAAAGAGAGAAAAGTTTTTAGTTCCAAATCTTCAAAGCTTGATTTCTGCTGAACTAAAACTCAAATCAAAATTCCAATCCAACCAAAATGATCCTCTCTTATTTCTCTACATGATCATATGACTTATCAAGGCTGGAATCAAGGTGAGTTGGCTGCACCATCTCTCTTTTGATTCAGTTTCAAGGAAACATGCTTAAACATGTGTTTTCTTGATGTTCTACCTTAGGAATCATGCTTAACTTGACTTGAGGGCCAAGAAACATGACTTTCCAGAAATTCTAAGGTTAGAAATCACTTCCTAACATTCTGAGTGAGATTTGGTTAGTTGAGGGTTTTTGGATTTAAAGTTGTTCTTGATGTGATTTAGGAGGAAAAAGTGCTTAAGGACCACCTGAAAATCTAACTGAATTAGGAGCAGCAAATCAAGGTAGGGTTTGGTAAAATTAATCTTGATTGATTGTGTTTGAATTGTGTGATTATGATATGGTTTGGTTATGCTTGAAATTGATTGTTTATATGAGTGATTCTTGTTGAAATTTTGGTGAAAATTTGATGAAATTTGATGATATTCAACTTTGAATTTGTGTTCTTCATGGCTGCTGAAAAAACAAACCCTAAACCTTAAATTGGGGTTCAATTTATGTTAAAATCATGTATAAAAGATGGGGTTTTAGTGGCTGCAAATTTATTATGAATTATGGTAAAAATTGGTTGCTGAAAAGACTGGAAAACGGGTAAAAACAGAGAAAGAATCTGAAGAATTTACAAAGAACACGAAGAACACTTTGAGTGTGATGAAGAACAATGAAGAACAGGTTTTAGATCCTTAAAAGGGTAAGGAAGTAAAAGTTTTGGTGTTTGGGGGGTTATTTGGTAATTTCTGAAAGTTAGAGTGGTTAAAGTAGAAATATTAAAAGTTACGGGTGGTAAAAAATAAATTTTAAAGGTTAAAAGTAAAAGGTAAGGTAATTTTCGAAAAATTAATGATAAAATAATAAATAATAATAAAATATTAAAAAATAATATTTAATTAAAAATAATATTTTAATAAAAATAATAAAATAATGCAAAAAAAGCAGTTTTCTGTAAAAGCTTTAGAAAGACAACTTTAAGTGCAGAATCTCATAATTACCTTCATAAAATACTTAGGGAGTGGTAAAAACATATTAGTGAGGCAAAGATAAATAAAAGATAAAAAGTTGAAGAAAAGATAAAAACCAAAGAAAAAGTCTGTAAAGTTTTAACAACAGAGAAACAGACAGAGACTAGCGAACGAACTAGGGCAACATAGTTAGTCCTTGAATTGTGAATAGGGTTAGGTATTATATGAAAAGTTAAAATGTTTCAGTATAGACTTAATGAACCTATACTTGGGGCAGGCTAACTAATCATACCGAAATTTACATAAGCTTTAAATACATACGTTAAACAGAGAAAGCAGAATAAAGTAAAAAAGCACAGAGAAAAGAATAAACAGATCAGAATAAAGAGACAAAGTAAAAAAAGTAATATGATAAAGAGGAGAGGACCTATTGAGAGGTCATTTGTTGCATTAAGGCAACCTCAGATATATCTATATGTTCATCTGCTACATTGTGGTAGTCAGATAGATAATGGTGCGACAACTGAGAAACGCTTTCCTGCGGTACAGATCCATATTTTATTTCTATAAGGCAGAGGGGTTATTTCCTGCTACAGAAGTACCGTGACCACCTGTTCCATTCTGTAGTGGCAGAGAGGTTATTTCCTGTATACAGAAGGTGTGTCGGCATACATCCCTGCAGTGGCAGATGTGTTATTTCCTGTGTGCAGTGGACCCTGTGGTGGCAGAGGGGTTATTTTCTGTACACAGGGGTATAGCCAACTGGAAAGCCATACCCGTTTCAGCTACTTCGGGTTACGTCGGGAGCGGGTAGAAACCGACAAATGAGCTCATTACCTGCACTAGGGCTAGACATGCATCATTCTTGTCTGCGCATTATTCTCTGTTGCATTCCTTTCTGTGTGTGATCTATTTCTTTATGTTTGTCTGCTTGTATGCTATTTCTATGTTTTATTTTCTTGTATTATTTTGTTTGTGTTCTGCTTTCTCATGTTTTTACTTTCTCTTTCTGTCTTTGTCTTTTGTTTACTGCTTCGTTATATTCTATTATTCGTCTGCTAATCGACCCTAAATAAATGAACGTAACTAATAACCCCGACCCTACTAAGGACTCCCCAGTTCTTACCCCTTCTCTCCCTTCCTCCCCCTCAGATGGAGACGGGCATGATCTTCTATGAGTTCGAGGACCCTTACGTCTACGACGATTCGGTACATCACAGTTACTTCATTATGGGTTTGGAGCTTCGTATTAGACGATATGCGTTACCTAATCGAGCTTTTCAATATCCTCTGTCTAGCCCACATTTTGACCCCGATACTCCTTACGACTTTCCCTTATCCTGGTTACATCCTGACGCACCTGGACATCCTTTTCCTGATGGTCCCGAACCCTCTATCATTCCTGATGAGCCTGAGTTAGCTGGCAACTACGTACCTGTGATACCACCAAAGTGGGATTTTCCCCCTGAGCCGATCCCCGACTTTCCACAGCTTGATGAGCCGGCACTACTGGACGGTGGGACAGCTCCTATATATGCGAACGGACCTGTGCTCGTGCATGGTTTATACATAGTGACAGCAATATTTCTGGGGGATCTGAGGGTATAGCTGCAGCTGCTGACGATGAAAAGGAGGAGGATTCTGAGATAGAGATAGAGTAGGATGAGGAGATGGATGAGCCTCACGACGATTCTCCAAACGACCACGTGTAGATATAGCTTGACAGCCGTAGGGGCATTCTTTTGATGACACTCTAGACTGACATTATCTGATAGTTAGTCTCTCACTTGTGTTAGTACACCCGAGAGCTAGGAGCTATATAGTGGTTAGGCTAGCCTGGGTGCCAGTTTAGCAGCTTTTTGTATAGGCCAGGCCCTGGGAGTGTCGTGTAAATATTAGCTACGTAGGATGACGAGGATGTAAACTGACTTGATCTTGTGTAAACGCTACATGTTTTGTTATAGTGTACATGATGTATATTATCAGCTGTGTTTCTATGTTTCTTTATGCTTCCTTTCTATTTCTCTCAATATATGCCTGTTTATTTTACCTTGTTATCCGCAAT
Organism: Arachis ipaensis; assembly: GCF_000816755.2. Taxonomy (NCBI): domain Eukaryota; kingdom Viridiplantae; phylum Streptophyta; class Magnoliopsida; order Fabales; family Fabaceae; genus Arachis; species Arachis ipaensis. Next base: position 97,741,265 of record NC_029790.2, read on the forward strand.
GATATAATAAAAAAAAAGATTACTCGTAAAAATTGGCATCATTCTAACAAGGAACAGGCTCATATATTAAATAATAGTTAATAATTAGGAAGGATAAGTTAGTAACACTTAGCTTCTTGTATGACTATGGCATACTGGGAGTTGGGTCGTTACAATCTCTCCTTGCTTCTGAATGATAAAAAATCTTCTTTTATCTCCTTGCATGTTGCTGAGTTCCTCTTCCTAGGTCAACTTCTTGAGCTTTTTGCTTCACCAACCCACCAACTCACTTTTTCCCATTAATCCTCAAAATAGAAACTTTGGTTCTGATCTTCTCTTGTTAACCGAAAACCATAGGAAAGCAAAAAACAGATATCCTCAATGGTAAACCCAGATTTTGGTCATTGAGAAGCTACTTGGTCCCCAAGACTTACTTGTGACCGTAGATGCACAGCAGAGAACAACACAAATCATCTTTCCCCTGTATCCTATTTCGGACTTGCAGAGTGTTAGAAAGAAGAGAGGAAAGCAGTATGCATGTAATAGGAAATGGTTTACCTTTAACCTTTGCCTAAGCTTCATTTCGTTTGAATTTGTTGATTTGACCTCAACATTTCTTGCCTAACCTTCTCTTTCTTTCTTCTTCTGTGAATAACTTAAGGACTAAGCTTTTTTCTCTTTCTTTTTCTGAGTTCTGATTGAGACAAGATATGTGTACATTGCTTTTGGTGAAGGCACATGGGAAGAGTTTGAATGAGAGAACCAATCAGACTTAGATCGGGTTTGTATCAAGTTCAGCCCGTTGGTTCCTTGTCTAGTCTCCTTTTGGGCTTGTTAAATGATTTGTAGCCCACCAGATTTGTTTCTTATTTTCCTTCATCTTGGGCAATTGCAATGATGAGTTTGGCCTGTAACAACAAATAATCAGCCTCATATAATCATAAACAATCAACACTAATTATATGCTTTGTCCAATAAAATAATGTTTGTCATCATCAATTATAATAGTTAATTTCTTAACTCAACAATCTCCCCCTTGATGACAAACATAATTAAAACAATGATCAAAAGGGAATGAATTTGAGTATGGTTAAGAAACTTCCTTTTGAATGATGTTGCTTGCTTTTGTGTTGCTCCCTCTTTCCTTTCCACGATTAGCTCCCCCTAGATTTATGCTCTTCCTTTTTGTTCTTGTTTATATTATACTTACAAAAAGAGCTATACATAATGCAACTTGACTAAGGGATACTACATAACCAGCAACACAGATTCAGCCCAGTATTTATCATATCATATCAGCACCAAAATCAAAACATCAAGAATAATCAAGGGCGAACCAACAACATATGAAAGCAAGTTCCAATTTGCATGTCAATACATTCCCTGCAGTAGCACAGTTGCAAAACAATATTTATATGCTCAAAACTATCAGCAACAGTAATTAATCAGAATTCATAATTAAAAACTTAAAAAGAAACTCAAAAAATTCAGTGGCAGTAATAAAGTTCAGCATTCAACAGCTTTTACTCCCCCTTTTGTCATCAAGGGTGGAGCATAAGCAAGATCAATAAAAGCAGCACCTTAAATCCTGCAAAAAAAAAAGTTTAATGCACAGCCTAAAGGCACCAAATTAATTTAAAGTAAGTGCAGCAGTTGTTAAGGCATCACAGTCATCCGGAAATAACAAACATAAGTACCAATGTATAAAACAAACAGTTTTTATGAGACAAAAAGAGGAGTAGTTAGCAGTAACTTGATGAGACAATCCTAAGCATCAGAACCATTTCCCTCCGTATCAGCTTCCTCATCAGCATCAGTGGTAGGGTCTTCATCCTTTTGAAGGTTGTCAATGAACGTCATGAACACAGCCACTCTATCTTTTGATTTCCGGAGGAAATTCTCATGCTTGCTTGCTAGCCTCCTTTGTTCCTTACTCATGGCAATCATGTGATTTGAGTGTGAGACAAACTCCTGGACTACATCTTTGACAACATTCAGCAAAGTAGATTTTTGTCCAGTGGAGATGGAGGTACCCTCGGTGGAAAGAGGAGGAGATTCCTCAGGAATAAAATCATCATCTTCATCATCTAAGACCACTATCTCAGAATGAGTAGGTCCTTTTTGCTGTTTCACTGAACCACCTCCTTTTAGATATGAATGTCTATTTTCATAATCCTCATTTGATAGGTCAACACCAAAATGCTCAAAAACACAAGTTAGAAACATGCCATAAGGAAGGGCTTTGTCTTTCTCACTTCTAACATAATCAAACAGGTATCTAACCATCAAATAGGCAAAATAAATTTCTGTTTTTGTGATTAGGGCATACAAAACAAGTGTGTCTGTGTAAGAAACTCTTTGATATGAACCACTTTGAGGAAGTAAGATGTGGTTGACAATTCGGTGCAACTGAACACGTTCATATCCTAGGGCTTTGTGAGTGGGTGTGATGCCATCAATTAAGGAAACATGTTCATAAATGTGAGCCAAAGCATCATTGTAAGAAATACAAAATCCTTCATCCCACTTAACAGATGTATAATCACACTGCCCAACATCAGTATACTTCAAAGAATCACTGATTGTTTCATCATTTAAAACAATGTCTCTGCCCTTAACATAAGAATGCCCACTTCCTTCATGGTATGTCATATTTGCATAAAACTCTTTGACCAACAGAGGATACACAGGCTTTTTTATTTTAAAAAGATGATTCCAGTCTAAAAATTTTAGATTTTCAACAAAAGGAAAACCTTTCTTTTTTAAAGTAGGTAAATCAGCAAGAAAAGAGGGACACAGCTTACGGTACTTGATAACTCCTTCATAAAAGTCATTGTTCATGGCAGACCTAAATCTAAAAGGATTATAGTCTGGTGATATGTCATGAAGTGGGATTTATGAGCAAAAGGATCAATGTTTGGTTCTCTAACTGATTTGAGAGGGAGACAAGGTTTACCTCTTTGTGAATGTAATGGAACAAACCTTGGCTTAGGCTGAGTTGACTCAGGAGCAGGTTCTTCAGCAGCAGGGCATTTGCCCTTGGATGAGCTAGGTTTCAAAGAGCTTGGTTTTGAAGGCAGTGCCTTTGGTGGTGGCATCGGCTTGGCAGAGACTGTAAATCTTAGTGTGTTCTTGGTTCGTGCCATGGGATCAGTTCGTGGAGGAGAGGTAGGAGGTGAAGGTGAGGGAGTGAAGGTTTGCTCTCTTGAATGAGTAGAAGGCCTAGGTTTTGCAGGAAGCTTGTGTATCTTTTTCTCTAGGAGGCTTTTGTACAACAGTTTTCTTCCTCATTTGGGTGGTTTCTGGCTAAGAAGAAAGAGAAGTGATAAAGGTAGTGGAGGAAACCGAAGAGTTTGAGGAGGAGTTATGGGGGGAAGAGAAAGAGAGATTTTCAACAAAAGGAAAACCTTTCTTTTTTAAAGTAGGTAAATCAGCAAGAAAAGAGGGACACAGCTTACGGTACTTGATAACTCCTTCATAAAAGTCATTGTTCATGGAAGACCTAAATCTAAATGGATTATAGTCTGAGTGAGATGTCATGAAGCAGGATTTATGAGCAAAAGGATCAATGTCTGGTTTTCTAACTGATTTGAGAGGGAGACGAGGTTTACCTCTTTGTGAACACAATGGAAAAGACCTTGGCTTAGGCTGAGTTGACTCAGGAGCAGGTTCTTCAGCAGCAGGGCATTTGCCCTTGGATGAGCTAGGTTTCAAAGAGCTTGGTTTTGAAGGCAGTGCCTTTGGTGGTGGCATCGGCTTGGCAGAGACTGTAAATCTTAGTGTGTTCTTGGTTCGTGCCATGGGATCAGTTCGTGGAGGAGAGGTAGGAGGTGAAGGTGAGGGAGTGAAGGTTTGCTCTCTTGAATGAGTAGAAGGCCTAGGTTTTGCAGGAAGCTTGTGTATCTTTTTCTCTAGGAGGCTTTTGTACAACAGTTTTCTTCCTCATTTAGGTGGTTTCTGGCTAAGAAGAAAGAGAAGTGATAAAGGTAGTGGAGGAAACCGAAGAGTTTGAGGAGGAGTTATGAAGGGAAGAGAAGGAGTGTTGGTAACCGTACCCAAAAAGATTTTCTAAAACCATGCAACTGCATCACCTTCTGATTTGACTTGAAATGACTTGACATCATAAAAGAAAGATTTAATTTTATTTGAAAATAAAATATGAAATTAATTAAAAATCTTTTTGGAAATAATGACAAAACAAAACAAAAACAAATTAAAGCAAACAGCCCAACAAAAATAAAACAAAACAAATGTAACATTCATATTGGGCCCAAAGGTGGTTTGGATTAAGGAAACACATTGGACCACTTATGTTCAGATTTTTGAGAATGGCCTAGTGGTGCACAAAATTGTGATCTCAGGCAACGGTGCCAAAAACTCTGTACGCACGTCTTAATAAATCGTTTTTCATTCACAACTTCGATACAACTAACCAGCAAGTGCACTGGGTCGTCCAAGTAATAAAACCTTACGTGAGTAAGGGTCGATCCCACGGAGATTGTTGGTATGAAGCAAGCTATGGTCATCTTGTAAATCTCAGTCAGGCGGATAATAATTGATTATGGAGTTTTCGAAAATAAATAATAGATAGACAGAGAATAAAGATAGAAATACTTATGTATATCATTAGTGAGAATTTCAGATAAGCGTATAGAGATGCTTTTGTCCCTCTGAACTTCTGCTTTCCTGCTGTCTTCATCCAATCAGTCCTACTCCTTTCCATGGCTGGCTTTATGTAAGGACATCACCATTGTCAATGGCTACTTTTCATCCTCTCTGTGAAAATGGTCCGATGCGCTGTCACTGCATGGCTAATCATCTGGAGGCATCACCATGGTCAATGGCTGCATCCCATCCTCTTGTGAAAATGGTCCAAATGCTCTGTCACAGCACAGCTAATCATCTGAGGTTCTCGATCATACTGGAATAGGATTCACCCTCCTTTTGCGTCTGTCACTACGCCCAGCACTCGCAAGTTTGAAGTTCGTCATAGTTATTCAATCCCAAAGTCCTACTCGGAATACCACAGACAAGGTTTAGACTTTCCGGACTCTCATGAATGCCGCCATCAATCTAGCTTATACCACAAAGATTCTGATTAAGAGATCCAAGAGATATTCATCCAATCTAAGGTGGAACGGAAGTGGTTGTCAGGCACGCGTTCGTGGGGAAATGATGATGATTGTCACGTTCATCACATTCATGTTGAAGTGCGAATGAATATCTTAGAAGCGGAATAAGTTGAATTGAATAGAAAAATAGTAGTACTTTGCATTAATTCATGAGGAACAACAGAGCTCCACACCTTAATCTATGGAGTGTAGAAACTCTACCGTTGAAAATACATAAGTGAAAGGTTCAAGCATGGCCGAATGGCCAGCCCCCAAAACGTGATCACAGGATCAAAAATACAATCCAGGATGTCAAATACAATAGTAAGAAGTCCTATTTATACTAAACTAGTTACTAGAGTTTACAGAAGTAAGTAATTGATGCATAAATCCACTTCCGGGGCCCACTTGGTGTGTGCTTGGGCTAAGCTTGAATGTTACACGTGCAGAGGCTCTTTTTGGAGTTGAACACCAGGTTGTAACGTGTTTCTGGCATTCAACTCAGGTTCGTGACGTGTTTCTGACGTTTAACTCCAGACTGCAGCGTAAAACTGGCGTTCAACGCCCTTTTGCATTGTCTAAACTCGGTCAAAGTATGGACTATTATACATTGCTAGAAAGCCCTGGATGTCTAGATGAGGGAAAGCTAGCCTTGCCATGGGGGAGGACTTTTCGGCTATTTTGTAGAGTTCAAGGGAGATGACTTCATGAACTTCTACTTCCTCTCCAATCATGATGCTATGAATCATGATGGCCCGATCCACAGTAACTTCAGATCGGTTGCTAGTGGGGATGATGGAGCATTGGATGAACTCTAACCATCCTCTAGCTACAGGCTTGAGGTCCAGTCTTCTTAGTTGAACCGGCTTGCCTTTGGAGTCAATTTCCATTGAGCTCCTTCCACACATATGTCCATGAGGACTTGGTCCAACCTTTGATTAAAGTTGACCCTTCTAGTGTAGGGGCGTGCATCTCCTTGCATCATGGGCAAGTTAAACGCCAGTCTCACATTTTCCGGACTAAAATCTAAGTATTTTTCCTGAACCATTGTAATATAATTCTTTGGGTCCGGGTTCTTACTTTGATCATGGTTCCTAGTGATCCATGCATTGGCATAGAACTCTTGAACCATTAAGATTCCGACTTGTTGGATGGGGTTTGTTAGAACTTCCCAACCTCTTCTTTGGATTTCATGTCGGATCTCTGGATACTCATTTCTCTTGAGCTTGAAAGGAACCTCGGGGATCACCTTCTTCTTGGCCACAACATCATACAAGTGGTCTTGATGAGCTTTGAAGATGAATCTTTCCATCTCCCATGACTCGGAGGTGGAAGCTTTTGTCTTCCCTTTCCCTTTTCTAGAGGATTCTCCGGTCTTGGGTGCCATTAATGGTAATGGAAAAACAAAAAGCTTATGCTTTTATCACACCAAACTTAGAATATTGCTCGCCCTCGAGCAAGAGAAGAAAGAATAGATGAAGAAGAAGAAGAAAATATGGAGGAGTAAAATGCCTTTGCATGCAATTCTGGCGTTTAAACGCCGAACTGATGCTTGTTCTGGGCATTCAACGCCCAGATGCAGCATATTTCTGGTGTTGAACGCCAGCCAGATGCTTGTTTCTGGCGTTCAGCGCCAGCTCTTCTTCACTGTCCATTTCTGGCGTCTAGGCGCCAGGATGCTGCTTGTTTCTGGCGTTCAACGCCAGATCCATGCTCTGTTCTGGCGTTGAACGCCAGACAGATGCTCCTTACTGGCGTTTAAACGCCAGTGAGATCCTCCTCTAGGGTGTGATTTTTCTTCTACTATTTTTTATTCCGTTTTCAATTTTTATATTTATTTTGTGACTCCACATGATCATGAACCTAGTAAAACATGAAATAACAATAAAAATAAATTAAAATTAGATAAATAAAAATTGGGTTGCCTCCCAACAAGCGCTTCTTTAATATCAATAGCTTGACAGTGGGCTCTCATGGAGCCTCACAGATATTTAGAGCATTGTTGAGACTCCCCAACACCAAACTTAGAGTTTGGATATGGGAGTTCAACACCAAACTTAGAGTTTAACTGTGGGGGCTCTGGTTGACTCTATTTTGAGAGAAGCTTACTGTGCCTCTTTTCCATGTTTACAGAAGGATGTCCTTGAGTTTTAAACTCAAGGGAGTCCTCATTCAATTGAAGGACTAATTCACCTCTGTCAACATCAATCATAGCTCTTGCTGTGGCTAGGAAGGGTCTTTCAAGGATGATGGATTCATCCTCATCCTTCCCAGTATCTAGGACTATGAAGTCAGCAGGGATGTAAAGGCCTTCAACCTTTACTAACACGTCCTCTACTTGTCCATAAGCCTGTTTTCTTGAATTGTCTGCCATCTCTAATGAGATTTTAGCAGCTTGCACCCCAAAGATTCCTAGTTTCTCTATTACAGAGAGGGGCATGAGGTTTATCCCTGAACCAAGGTCACACAGAGCTTTTTCAAAGATCATGGTGCCTATGGTACAAGGTATTAGGAACTTTCCAGGATCCTGTTTCTTCTAAGGCAATGTCAGTTAATCCAGATCACTTAGTTCATTGGTGAACAAGGGAGGTTCATCTTCCCAAGTCTCAATACCAAATAATTTGGTATTCAGCTTCATGATTGCACCAAGGTACTTGGTAACTTGCTCCTTAGTAACATCCTCATTCTCTTCAGAAGAGGAATGCTCATCAGAGCTCATGAATGGCATAAGGAGGTTCAATAGAATCTCTATGGTCTCTTGATGAGTCATAGATTCCTTTGGTTCCTCAGAGGAAAACTCTTTATTGATCACTGGACGTCCCAGGAGGTCTTCCTCACTGCGATTCACGTCCTCCCCTTCCTCTCTAGGTTCGGCCGTGTTGACTATGTCAATGGCCTTGCACTCTCCTTTTGGATTTTCTTCTGTATTGCTTGGGAGAGTACTAGGAGGGATTTCAGTGATCCTTTTACTCAGCTGGCCCACTTGTGCCTCCAAATTTCTAATTGAGGACCTTGTTTCATTCATGAAACTTACAGTGGCCTTAGATAAATCAGAGACTAAGTTTGCTAAATTAGATGTATTTTGTTCAGAGTTCTCTGTCTGTTGCTGAGTAGATGATGGAAAAGGTTTACTATTGTTAAACCTATTTCTTCCACCATTATTAAAGCCTTGCTGAGGCTTTTGTTGATCCTTCCATGAGAAATTTGGATGATTTCTCCATGATGGGTTATAGGTGTTTCCATAAGGTTCACCTAAGTAATTCACCTCTGCTATTGCAGGGTTCTCAGGATCATAAGCCTCTTCTTCAGAAGGCGCCTCTTGAGTACTGTTGGATGCAGCTTGCATTCCATTCAGACTCTGAGAAATCATATTGACTTACTGAGTCAATATTTTGTTCTGAGCCAATATGGCATTTAGAGTATCAATTTCAAGAACTCCCTTCTTCTGAGGCGTCCCATTACCCACAGGATTCCTCTCAGAAGTGTACATGAACTGGTTATTAGCAACCATGTCAATGAGTTCTTGAGCTTCTGCAGGCATTTTCTTTAGGTGAATGAATCCACCTGTAGAAGTATCCAATGACATCTTAGTTAATTCAAACAGACCATCATAGAATATATCCAGGATGGTCTATTCTGAAAGCATGTCAGAAGGACACTTTTTGGTCAGTTGCTTGTATCTCTCCCAAGCTTCATAGAGGGATTCACCTTCTTTCTGTCTGAAGGTTTGAACATCCACTCTAAGCTTGCTCAGCTTTTGAGGAGGAAAAAACTTGGCTAAGAAAGCCGTGACCAGCTTATCCCAAGAGTTCAGGCTATCTTTGGGTTGAGAGTCCAACCACACTCTAGCTCTGTCTCTTACAGCAAAAGGGAAAAGCATGAGCCTGTAGACTTCAGGATCTACTCCATTAGTCTTAACAGTATCACAGATCTGCAAGAATTCAGTTAAGAACTGAAAAGGATCTTCAGATGGAAGTCCATGAAACTTGCAATTTTGTTGCATTAGAGAAACTAATTGAGGTTTAAACTCAAAATTGTTTGCTCCAATGGTAGGGATGGAGATGCTTCTTCCATGTAGATTAGAATTAGGTGCAGTAAAGTCACCAAGCATCCTCCTTGCATTATTATTATTTTCGGCTGCCATCTCCTCTTCTTGTTCAAAAATTTCTAAAAGGTGCCTGCTGGATTATTGTAATTTAGCTTCTCTTAGTTTCCTCTTCAGAGTCTTTTCAAGTTCTGGATCTGCTTCAACAAGAATATTCTTGTCCTTGCTCCTGCTCATATGAAAAAGAAGGAACAGAAAAATAATAATAATAGGGATCCTTTTTGCCCATGTGTAGAGGTTCCCTTAGGTGAGTGGAAGAAAAGAAGAAGAGAAAATATGAACTCACAGAGAGAGAGGGTTCGGATTTTTGGTGAGTGAGGAAGAGATGTTAGTAGATGAATAAATAAATAGAAGGAGATGAGAGAGAAGGACTTTCGAAAATTATTTTTGAAAAATGGTTAGTGATTTTCGAAAATTAAAATTAAAATTTGAAACAATTTGTTAATTAAAAAGAATTTTTGAAAAAGAGGGAAGATATTTTCGAAAATTAGAGAGAGAGAGTTAGTTAGGTAGTTTTGAAAAAGATAAGAAACAAACAAAAAGTTAGTTAGTTAGTTGAAACAAATTTGAAAATCAATTTTTGAAAAGATAAGAAGATAAGAAGTTAGAAAAGATATTTTAAAATCAAAATTTTTTTGAACAAGATATGATTTTGAAAAAGATAAGATAAAAAGATATTTTTTGAAAAGATATGATTGAAATTAGTTTTGAAAAAGATTTGATTTTTAAAATCACAATTAATGACTTGACTTACAAGAAATCACAAGATATGATTCTAGAATTTAAAGTTTGAATCTTTCTTAACAAGCAAGTAACAAACTTGAAATTTTTGAATCAAAACATTAATTGATGATGTTATTTTCGAAAATTAGGAGATAAGGATAAGAAAAAGATTTTTGAAAAATATTTTAAAAAATTTTCGAAAATAAATAGAAAAAGTGAAAAAGATATGATTTTTGAAAAAGATTTTGAAAAAGATAAGATTTGAAAATTTGATTTGGCTCATAGAAAACAACTAGATCTTAAAAATTTTTGAAAAAGTCAACTCAAATTTTCGAATTTTATGAGAGGAAAAAGGGAAAGATATTTTTTTTATTTTTTGAATTTTTATAATGAGAGAGAAAAACATGAAAATGATGCAATGCATGAAAATTTTTAGATCAAAATAATGAATGCATGCAAGAATGCTATGAATGTCAAGATGAACACCAAGAACACTTTGAAGATCATGATGAACATCAAGAACATATTTTTGAAAAATTTTCAATGCAAAGAAAACATGCAAGACACCAAACTTAGAAATCTTTAATGCTTAGACACTAAGAATTCAAGAATGCATATGAAAAACACCATACAACACAAAACAATATAATATGAAGATCAATCAAGAAGGTTTATCAAGAACAACTTGAAGATCATGATGAATGCAATGCATGAATGCAATTTTCGAAAAATGCAAGATAAGTATGCAATTGACACCAAACTTAAAAATTGACTCAAGACTCAAACAAGAAACACAATATTTTTTATTTTTTTTTATTTTCTAATTTTTTTTTTTTTGGTATTTTTCGAAATTTATTTGTGAAAAAGAAAGATAAGGATTCCAAAATTTTTAATATGAATTCCAGGAATCTTGTACTCTTAGTCTAAAGCTCCAATCTGAGGGTTAGACATGGCTTAATAGCCAGTCAAGCTTTAGCATGTAAATCTTTTGGATCAGGAACAGCAGCAGGTGGATTAGCAACAACTAGCTTGCTCTTGATAATGTTGGGTTGGAAGCCCCAGTCTAAATGAATTTAGAAATGGCTTTACAGCCAGTCAGGCTTCAACATGCTTCATGAAACACTAGAATTCATTCTTAAAAAAATTTAGAATAATTTTTGAAAACAGATGAGAAATTTTTGAAAGATTTTTGAAAAATTTTTGAAAAATTTTTGAAAATAAAACAAAAAGAAAATTACCTAATCTGAGCAATACGATGAACCGTCAGTTGTCCAAACTCGAACAATCCTCGGCAACAGCGCCAAAAACTTGGTGCACGAAATTGTGATCTCAGGCAACGGTGCCAAAAACTCTGTATGCACGTCTTAATAAATCGTTTTTCATTCACAACTTCGATACAACTAACCAACAAGTGCACTGGGTCGTCCAAGTAATAAAACCTTACGTGAGTAAGGGTCGATCCCACGGAGATTGTTGGTATGAAGCAAGCTATGGTCATCTTGTAAATCTCAGTCAGGCGGATAATAATTGATTATGGAGTTTTCGAAAATAAATAATAGATAGACAGAGAATAAAGATAGAAATACTTATGTATATCATTGGTGAGAATTTCAGATAAGCGTATAGAGATGCTTTTGTCCCTCTGAACTTCTGCTTTCCTACTGTCTTCATCCAATCAGTCCTACTCCTTTCCATGGCTGGCTTTATGTAAGGACATCACCATTGTCAATGGCTACTTTTCATCCTCTCTGTGAAAATGGTCCGATGCGCTGTCACTGCATGGCTAATCATCTGGAGGAATCACCGTGGTCAATGGCTGCATCCCATCCTCTTGTGAAAATGGTCCAAATGCTCTGTCACAGCATGGCTAATCATCTGAGGTTCTCGATCATACTGGAATAGGATTCACCCTCCTTTTGCGTCTGTCACTACGCCCAGCACTCGCGAGTTTGAAGTTCGTCACAGTCATTCAATCCCAAAGTCCTACTTAAAATACCACAGACAAGGTTTAGACTTTCCGGACTCTCATGAATGCCGCCATCAATCTAGCTTATACCACGAAGATTCTGATTAAGAGATCCAAGAGATATTCATCCAATCTAAGGTGGAACGGAAGTGGTTGTCAGGCACGCGTTCGTGGGGGAATGATGATGATTGTCACGTTCATCACATTCATGTTGAAGTGCGAATGAATATCTTAGAAGCGGAATAAGTTGAATTGAATAGAAAAACAGTAGTACTTTGCATTAATTCATGAGGAACAGCAGAGCTCCACACCTTAATCTATGGAATATAGAAACTCTACCATTGAAAATACATAAGTGAAAGGTTCAGGCATGGCTGAATGGCCAGCCCCCAAAACGTGATCACAGGATCAAAAATACAATCCAGGATGTCAAATACAATAGTAAGAAGTCCTATTTATACTAAACTAGTTACTAGGGTTTACAGAAATAAGTAATTGATGCATAAATCTACTTCCGGGGCCCACTTGGTGTGTGCTTGGGCTGAGCTTGAATGTTACACGTGCAGAGGCTCTTTCTAGAGTTGAACGCCAGGTTGTAACGTGTTTCTGGCGTTCAACTCTGGTTCGTGACATGTTTCTGGCATTTAACTCCAGACTGCAGCATAAAACTGGCGTTCAATGCCCTTTTGCATCGTCTAAACTCGGTCAAAGTATGGACTATTATATATTTCTGGAAAGCCCTGGATGTCTACTTTCTAACGCAATTGGAAGCGCGCCATTTTGAGTTCTGTAGCTCCAGAAAATCTACTTTTAGTGCAGGGAGGTCAGAATCCAACAGCATCAGCAGTCCTTCTTCAACCTCTGAATCTGATTTTTGCTCAAGTCCCTCAATTTCAGCCAGAAAATACCTGAAATCACAGAAAAATACACAAACTCATAGTAAAGTCCAGAAATGTGAATTTAACATAAAAACTAATAAAAACATCCCTAAAAGTAACTAGATCCTACTAAAAACATACTAAAACAATGCCAAAAAGCGTATAAATTATCCGCTCATCACCTAGATGAATCAGCATGTGCAATAGGTCCAAAACACGCTAATTGAGGGGAACGTTCTTCACTTGCCCAGAATTGTCTCATCCCTGTTTATGAGACAAAAACTCTAACAAACATATCAGCAAATTTCAAATAAAGAATCATGGCTTAAAATTCCTAGACTAGTCCTAAGCATGCAGAATCTGTCCTCTGGTTTTGTGAAAATATCTGCTAATTGCTCCTCCGATTTAACAAATTGAATGCTAATATCCCCCTTTTGGACATGTTCTCTTATTGAGTGAAATGTCACTTCAATATGTTTAGTCCTAGAGTGCAAAACTGGGTTTTTAGAAATATTAATGGCACTCATGTTGTCACACAATAAGAGAATATTTTCAGCATTTAATTTGTAATCAGCAAGCTGTGTTTTAAACCACATAAGCTGAGAACAACAAGAAGAAGCAGCTATATACTCAGCCTCTGCAGTGAATAAAGCCACTGTTGGCTGCTTCTTACTTGACCAAACATTCAAGGACTTTCCAAGGAAGCAACATAAGCCTGATGTGCTTCTCCTATCAACTCTATCACCGGCAAAATCTGCATCACAATAACCAACTGCAAAAAAATCATCAATCTTAGGATACCAAAAACCAAAATTGGATGTGCCATGGACATATTTAATGATCCTCTTAACTGTAGAAAGATGAGACTCTTTTGGTTTAGATTGGAATCTTGAACACATTCCAATCATTCCTCTATACCTAGTCTCATCAACATCTCTCTCAGTTTCTCCCTTATCTAATTTTGAATTAGGGTGCATGGGAGTTCCCATGGGTTTGGCATTTTCCATACCAAATTTCTTAACTAGTTCCTTGGCATACTTTTCTTGATGAATGAAAATACCTTTTTCAGTTTGTTTAATTTGTAGCCCAAGGAAAAAATTAAGTTCACCCATCATACTCATGTCAAATTCACTTGTCATGAGTTTTCCAAATTCAGTGCAAAGGGATTCATTGGCTGATCCAAAAATAATGTCATTAACATATATTTGGACTAGAATGAAAGAATCATTAGAATTTTTGATAAATAGAGTAGTGTCTGTGGTTCCCCTTTGAAAACCATTTTTCAAAAGAAAAGAGCTAAGTCTCTCATACCAAGCTCTAGGAGCTTGACTCAAACCATAGAGAGCTTTTGATAATTTGAAAACATGGTTAGGAAGCTCTTTATTTTCAAAACCAGGTGGATGTTCCACATACACTTCTTTATCTATCACACCATTCAAAAATGCACATTTCACATCCATTTGATATAATTTAAAACCATAAAACGTAGCATAAGCTAAGAGGAGTCTTATGGCTTCCATTCGGGCAACAGAGGCAAAGGATTCATCGAAGTCTATTCCTTCTTCTTGGTCATATCCTTGTGCCACTAGCCTTGCTTTATTTCTTGCAATGCTACCATCCTCTCCTAGCTTGTTCCGAAATATCCACTTGGTGCCGGTCAATTTCTTTCCATTCGGCCTTGGAACCAATGTCCACACTTGATTCTTCTCAAATTCAAGAAGTTCATCTTCCATTGCCTTAACCCAAGAAGGGTCATCAAGGGCTTCCTTGACATTATGAGGCTCCATTTGAGAGAGAAGGGCTATGTTTGTTCCTTCACTTGCCTTTCTAGTTGAAGACCGAGTTCTAACTCCATGAAAGACGTCCCCAATAACAAATTCCTCAGGATAATTATTCTTCAGAAATCTCCATTCACGAGGTCTGGTAGACTTGGAGGCAGATTTAGATACCAAGGGATTCTAGGTGCTGCTGGTTTCAGGGTCTCCTTCAGATTCATGAGACAAAATGGAATTGTCTCTTGAATTTTTAGCAACTGCAGTTTCTGGTTCAGCTTCTCCAAAATTTTCATTTTCATGATTTTGCACAGTTTCATAATCCTTTTGAACTTGATTCCCTGCATCACAGTCTTCCAAAATACTTTGAACCAAATTAGTATCACAAAATGTAACATGTATGGACTCCTCAATTATCCTAGCATCTTGATGGTAAACCCTATATGCTTTACTAGATGCGGAATATCCTACAAACAAGCACTCATACGCCTTTGCATAAAATTTTCCCAAATTTTCTTTGTTATTAAGAACAAAGCATTTGCATCCAAAGATGTGCAAGTAGTATAAGTTTGGTGGGTAATCTTTCCAAAGTTCATAAGGAGTTTTCTTCAAAAATTTTCTTATGATGGTTTTATTCAAAATGTGGCAAGCCGTGTTAACCGCTTCAGCCCAAAGGAACTTTGGAACATTGCTCTTACAAAGCATAGCTCTTGTCATCTCTTGTATGCTTCTATTTCTTCTTTCCACAACACCATTTTTTTGTGGTGTTCTTGGACAAGAGAAGTTATGAGATATTCCAAATTCCTCACAAAAGGATTCAAATAAATTGTTTTCAAATTCGGTTCCATGATCACTTCTTATAGAAGATATCTTTAAATTCTTTTCATTTTGAATTTTCTTGCAAAAGGTTCAAAGGCCGAAAAGGCTTTATTTTTATGTGCAAGAAATAAAACCCAACCAAACCTAGTATAGTCATCCACAATCACTAAACCATAATGTTTACCACCTAGGCTTTGAGTTCTTGTTGGACCAAATAAATCAATGTGTAGTAACTCAAGTGGCCTTTTTGTAGAGATGTCTTCCTTTGGTTTAAAACAACTTTTTGTTTGTTTTCCCATTTGGCAAGTATCACAAGTGATGTCTTTGTCAAACCTTATCAAAGGGAGACCTCTTACTAACCCTTTTTTTACAAGTTTGTTTATTTGAAACATACTTGCATGGCCCAATCTCTTGTGCCATATCCACTTTTCAGATTCTTTAGAATAAAAACAGGCTATATTTTGATCTTTTAGTTCATCAAGGGTAAGTCCAAACACATTAATACAAAGCTTGGCAACAAAAAGCACTTCATTAGTCTTTTCATTTACCACACAGCATTCAAATCTTTTGAAAGTCACTAAGTATCCTTGTAAGACCCAGAATCTTTGAAAAGTCTTTTTATGATCAAGTCTCAAATCATATAGTTATTTATAGCCTTAATTTCAGAAATTATTTTATTAAAGATAATCAAGGCAAGTTTTGATTTATTGGATTTGAGATAAGTTATGATTATTATCCAATTTCACAATTATTGGATTATTTTCTATATTCAGAGTATAAAGTTGGTAGTTATGAAATAATAAGAATTTCTATATGATTTGGATTAAATAATTAATATTTTAAATAGTAATACTGCTATTTTGGAAAAAATAAAGAAACTAAGTATATTATTTCTAATTTTTAGATTTGGGCATTTTATTGAAAATAATTTGTGAAATTGGTGAGAAAATAGTATTTTCTATACATAATTAGTGTTGGATTTAAATTGGGTTTCAATTACCATATTTTCCCCAATTTCATTTGAAATTACTATATTACCCCTACTTCTATTTGAAATTACAAAAGTAACCCTAACCCTTATTTTCAAAAATAAACCCTAATTTTCCCAACCCCTAACCCTAACAGAAGCAGCCGTCACCCCTTCACCCTCTTCAATGAAAAACTTCAGAAAAAAAAGAAACAGAAAATCATGGAGGTGGGAGCTTGAGGAAGAAAAGAATCAGAGAAGGAAGAGAGGAAGGAGGCCGCATTGATGCTGCTACCAATTCGCGCCGCCATGGTCGTCCCGTCCATGGCGCCATGAGCCGCGCCTTGCCGCCGGACTGCCTTGGATCTGCCACACGCGTTATCACCATAGAGAGAGGGAGCAACGCGATTGAAGAGAGGAGGAGGAAGGGAGCTTCACCGCGCCGTCACCCAGCCGGTCGCGTCTGCTGCCTCACCGCCGCCGTTGTCGCATGCGTCGCCGCCCCGTAGAGCCGCACCTTGCTGCCGATCTGTCGCCGGTGCTGCAGCGTCGCCATGGATGAAGCTTCTGCCACCACCATGAATTACGAACAGAGGTGAGAAAGAGAAGGCTGCGATGGAGGGAACCGCTCCGTCCAATCTCTGCCTGTGCTGCCGGATCCGTTGCGGTCAGCTGCCACGGGATCGCCGTCAAGCCGCGTCAGAGGAGGAGCGCCGCCGCCGTGCCTCCATCGTCTCTGAGGACGCCGGTTGTCACCGCTGCCGTCGATCAGAGATACCAAAACCCCGCTGCCGTCACCGGAAAACCACTGCCGGTAAGGGTCTTGTCATTAGCCTCTGTCTTTTTTTTGAATTCCGAGAATTTCTATAGTCACTGCATGATTGGTTTCAGTTGTCGTGATCGAAATTCGTCGCCGCTGCCGGGCTTCCGCCGAACCGGTTCGGAGACCGCCGCTATTTCGGTTCAGCCATTCTCCCTCGGTCTTGGTAAGCGTTTTGGTTCGAGAAGCCTTTTGTCACTGTTCTGATAATTTAGGCTGAGGTGTTACGGCGTTATTTGTCACAGGGTTGTGTATCGGTGCTTGCATTCCGTGATCGGAGTTGCAGCTGCCTCGTTTTGTGATCCCAGTAGGTATTTATGTTTCGGAAATCCTCGCATTATTGTTCTATACGTGCATTAAAGCGTTTACGAAATTAATGTTCTTAGGATTTAGTAACCGAGGTTGCTTGTTATAAATTAGAGCTGTTTATGCTGTTGCAAAAGTGGCTGGGAGCTGAGGTTTTGGTTGCCGTCAGTTCGGTTGAGGCAGAAAGGACTCTGCTGATTTGTTATTGAGCCGTTTCTTTAAAGCTTTGGAAATGAGTTAAATCGGTTGATATTGAGTTGATTTTGAAATGGTTTTCTTGAGATATGCCACTGAGGCTACTATTGGATTTAGCTTGCTTTGAATTGATTCTGGTTTTGAGTTGTTGAAAAGGAATGAGAAATGGTTTAGTTGGGACCCGAACCGGGTGGCAAAAGTCCAAGTTTTAGGGGAGGTGCTGCCGAAATTTCTGCAGAATCCTAGTCGTGTTTGAAAAGTTATTTAAAAAGGGATGGATTTGAGAAATTGTATTATGTGATTTATTAAGAGAATAATTATGTTTTCAAGCTCAATTTATTTAATGAACTTTATGCGTTGAGTTCGGCCCATTTAGAAATGAACTATTTTTACCGTTTGAATCACTGAAGGAAAGAATGATGCTCTAATATTGATTTCAATATAAAAAGGGTCTTTTAGTGATTTCAAAGGAATCTAGACTTTTGATTGAGTAATTAAGTTTGAGGCATTTTGGAAGGATTAGAAAAAAATGGATTCCAAAAAGAAACCCGAAGGTGATTTGATTCAAATGAACCGGTTCTGTTTCAAATGAGTTCATTTTTGGACCGGGTTGGAACTTGTGATTTTGAATGGCCGATTTCATAGTGAATTCAGTTTTATTTACTTGAACCGAGAAGCTATGATTTTGAGAGTTTCAACGAATTTTAAGGAATCGATATAGGTTGACCTTCCCTAAAGACTTGGGACTCTGCCGAGAAACTTTTGTTATAAAATCCCATTGTTGTATAGGTGATTTTGAATATTTTGAAATAAATCCTTAACTTGCCATGGTTTTGGAAGTTTTGGAAAGAGAATGCCGAGAGTGGCTTTGTTTTAAAATGGGAACTCACTTTGAGTAAATTTGGCTTATGAGCCTGAGATGATTTGAGAAACGAGATTTCTAAAGCCAAGGCTGAAAAGAGTTGAAACTTGATTTCAAAGTGAAACGATTTGAGAAAAAGTGATTTATGGCTTAAATGCCGGTTTTATGAATTTGATGATGTTGGATGGTGGAAGTGCTGTTTTGTTATGGACCGGAATGGCTGTGTATGATTATGAATATTGGCTGGTTCTGGATTGAACCGTGAGCCGGAATGGCGGTGTATGAGATTGATTTATGGTTGTTTGCTGAATGAGTTATGGGCCGTATGGCTGACTATGAATTATGAATTCAAGCTGGATGGCTGAGATGGATGTTGATCCATGGCTGGGACTGAATGAATATATGCTTGAGATACCTGGGTAGTAGAAAGGATTGTGGTTCGTCCCACTTGCTCCAGGTCAGAGACTATGACGCCTGGGTAGTAGCGGTAGTAGTGGTGATTCCACTCGCTCCAGGTTGAGCTTTTAAACACCCGCCTGGGTAGTAGCCACAGTAGTGGTTATTCCACTGACTCTGGGTTGAGCGGGTAGTAGCAATGGGGTTGTAGCTCAAACCTACTTGCTCCGCGATGGGTGTTTCTGTCCATGGTTAGCTACCAGGACGTGTCGGGTTGGCTATATAACCGACAGATGATATCATCAGCCACTAGGGACAGGCATGCATCATATGCATCTATGTGACATTGTTTGGATGTGCATATTATACTTGGTTTGCCTATGTGATTAATTGCTAATTGTTCTACTTGCAATAACTGTTTGTTTGTGCTTGCATCTTCCTATTTGTGTTTGCTATTGGAACTCTGTTGGACTGTGGTGATTGGTTGATGGTTGGATTGTTTGGTCCTAGGGCCATGGTTGGAATGAGATGAACCGATGGTTGATTTCGGTTTTGTGTTTCTGGTTCGGAATAAAATATGAAAGGCTATTTTGGTTCAGCATAGATAAACCGTTTTGAAAAGCTTTTGAGTTTTTGAGAATTGAACTGTTCCTCTTTCAGAAAAGCTTTCCGATTCCTCTTTTATTGTAAATCGTTGTTTTTGAAAAGAGGCATAAGACGGTTATTAATCACTGGTACGGTTTATCTTCACGTATCCTATTACAGTAATTTCTAAAAACCCTCTACTGAGAACCCTTTCGAGGATGATGTTCTCACCCCCCTATATTTTTCCCCTTTCAGGATATGGGCGCAGAAGTCACGAAGAGTTTATTTAGTTGTTGTTGAGATGCTCTGTATTGTTTTAGTTATGGTTTATTGAACCCTCGCCTTTACCTTGATATATTCTGTAAGAGGGATAGGAATTGTATTGGTTATTGCTTGTAATATTATTTATATATATTTATGTATATATATGGAGGTACTCTTTATGAGTTGTTGTAAGTTGTATGGTATCTATGGATGTATGTTATCGGATGAAAGTATCTTTGGGAGAAATATTGCGGTTTAAAGTTTTAAACAGGCTCATATTTTAGTATTAAATATTATAAGTGTCGTCGTAATGTCCGAGCTATCAGAGTTGCACAGCCGGAAGCGTGAGCTTTGGTAGTTAGGGTATTACATTATGGTATTAGAGCAGTCCTTCCTGTAGAGCCTGAGGAATGGACCGACTATGCTTCAGTTGCATACTCTGAGTATTTGTCATGTAATAGGTCTTGTCGAATGACGAGAATTAGAGCTTTATGCACATGACGATCTATTGATTAATGCCGTTAGTCTTGCATTGCATAATTCTTGGTATTAAGTTTGGCTGGCTTAATACTAGTGAATTATGTATATGAAAGCACTGATGGGTTATCATAGATGATATATGAGTTTTGGGTAAAGCGAATTGCGGGTTTTGGAAAAGTTGAAAAACTATTTCTCGAGGCTATTCAGTTGTGTCTTGAATTTTGTTCGAGTCGACCTGTTCTTTATATCCTAACTTGAAGTTCTTGTTTGCTAATCCTTTTGAGAAGAATTTTGATTTTTCAACTCTATTCTTCTAATCATATGCATTCTTGTATGACCTTAAGTGCATATGCTTGTTTAAAATCCTTGTTACATCTATCTTCCTCTGTTTGAATTTTTCTTGATTCATGTATTCTTTGATATGGTTTTGAACTTGTCCTAATTCGTTGTTCATTTTAACTTCGGATTCTGAGTCCATTCTTAGAGAACTTGTTGGTTCAATTTTCCTCTTCTTTGACAGTGATTACAGCTAATTTTGAGATTTTTATAAAAGTTGCTGTTGATTAGATATGTACCTATCTATATATGAAGCTTTGAAAATTTCTTATACAGTTTAACAACTATTTATTTCTAATACCTCGCCTATGCTTTTACTGGTTTATGGAACTGCATTTACCTTAAATTACAATTTGGCTTTCTAGTAATTTTACTATAGTTCCAATGCACATCTTCATTTGATTATGTATTTGGATATTTTTCAAAATTCTGGAAAGAAAGGATTTTTCACTGTTATCCCGGTTGAGTTTCGTTTGATAAGCTTTACTTAACTTATTTTGAATCGAGTTTGATTTAGCATGCTATATGGTTTATGCCATTGTTGTTCTTTGGAAGGTGTTGGGCTCATAGCTTTCTTCCTATGAACGGACTAAATTCTCTATTAAACCTTCCATCTCTATGAATGTTATACTTGACTTTGTTTTTAACTAATCTTTTACATTTTGTGAACATTATCATTGATCTTGGTTTTTCTTCTCTGGTGAAGCTCATTCTTATATGAGTCAGTTTGATTCGTTTCAAATTAGTGCATTGTTTATCCTCTCATTGTCTTTACAAGAGTTTTTAATCAAAGATTTATCCTTGGGAAATTTCTAATGATTGATTGGTCTTTTCCTAAGGCTTTGTATTCTTTTGGATCAATAGAAAGCTTGTCTGATGACTCATGCCTAGTGAATCTTGTTTGAACTACTTTGGTTTAAGATCCTTCCTTGTATGGCTTGATTCCTTTTTTTTTTTGGTACATCTTAAACTTCTTGAATGTTCTTCTGAGATGGTGATTTCAAGAACACTTTTGGAGTCTTGTTTTGAACCTTTTAAAGAAGTTTTGAATTCTCTTTGAAGAAATATTAAACGGAATTCATTTTCTGTTGCTTGATTGAGATTGAAACCATTGTTCAATTTTGACGAAGTTAATTTAAAGTTGGCATGCGCTATTTTAAATGAGGTTTTGGAAAGCTCCCTTGTTTAGTGGAAATCGGTTCATTTGTAACGTACCACTTATTTCCTTTACCAAATTGTAGGCAAATTTTTACCCCAGAGTTTCTTTTCTAAAAAGAGTTTAACTTCCTCTTTTGTTCTTGCTATAAATGTTATACACGCTTGTTTGAATATGAACTTTGAGAATTTTTGAACAAGCATTTGATTTTCTTCCGAATTTTATGATTGCGTTTCATTAGGTTGTGCACCTAATTATCTTTCTAACATATTTGAGGAAATATTTTGGCTCTTAGTCAAACTTGCGTGCACTTTGTTTTAGAACTCTACAAAATCTACTTCCACATGAACTTGCATTAAAGCAAAGCCACGTTATTGCTTTTGTTGCCCCTTGAGGAATGTTTGCTATTGAGCTTTTCTTTTAAATTGCGAAGTGATTTTCCGCAAGTTTTCGATTCTTTTATGAACAATGTATTTGGAAGTATTTTTTAATCATGCTCTTAAGTTCTGTGAGTTTTGTCTTCGGTTCGAGATATTTTTTTTCTGTAAATCTCATACTTCTTTGGCTCAGCTTGAATTGGTATCAAGCTAATGCGTTGACTTTCTTCTTATTTGTCCTGTTGAATTTTCTTGATCCAAGGGTTATTTTTGAAGTTGTCAATGGAATTGTGTCTAGCAAATTTCATTACTTGAGTATCCTTGTTTATCTAGAATTGGATACATTTCCTCGAATCTATGAGTACTACCCTTGACATTTGACTCTCCTTTCTAAATCTTGTATCCTTCTGAGTAGACTCGAGAATTATTTTGATATCACGTGCGACTTGTAGACGTAGTAACGCGATGCGTTAGTTCTTTAAGATGTGATGTGTGTATACGGAAGTTGAAGCGGTAGGTGTGCAACGTTATGAGTTGTGGGTGTTTTGTTCCTTGCGGACGGGTTTGCGGTTGTAAGGCTTGTGATCGAGTATGGGATTGTAAAGTGCTTGATGGAGTTGGAAAGTTGAAACCTTGAGGTTGATATGAGATTAGTGTGCGGATATTGAGCACATCGTTTTAACTCCATTCTATTTTATAGCCTTTGATGCCTTGCCCTACTATCACATGATTGACCCATGTTATCTTTTGCATTGAGCCTACTTTGTAACGTTTGCTTTGCAATCACACTCCTACCTTTACATCCTTATGCTTATGACAATCAAAGTATTTGAAAATCGTATATATGATTATATTGAGATATTTTTGCTTCTTTCTTAAATGTGTTCAAGGGTGAACTGTTATGGAATTTCTTTCATTTTGTATCAATTTTCGAGGGCAAAAATTTTTATAAGGTGGGTAGAATGTAAGACCCAGAATCTTTGAAAAGTCTTTTTATGATAAAGTCTCAAATCATATAGTTATTTATAGCCTTAATTTTAGAAATTATTTTATTAAAGATAATCAAGGCAAGTTTTGATTTATTGGATTTGAGATAAGTTATGATTATTATCCAATTTCACAATTATTGGATTATTTTCTATATTCAGAGTATAAAGTTGGTAGTTATGAAATAATAAGGATTTCTATATGATTTGGATTAAATAATTAATATTTTAACTAGTAATACTGCTATTTTGGAAAAAATAAAGAAACTAAGTATATTATTTCTAATTTTTAGATTTGGGCATTTTATTGAAAATAATTTGTGAAATTGGTGAGCAAATAGTATTTTCTATACATAATTAGTGTTGGATTTAAATTGGGTTTCAATTACCATATTTTCCCCAATTTCATTTGAAATTACTATATTACCCCTACTTCTATTTGAAATTACAAAAGTAACCCTAACCCTTATTTTCAAAAATGAAACCCTAATTTTCCCAACCCCTAACCCTAACAGAAGCAGCCGTCACCCCTTCACCCTCTTCAATGAAAAACTTCAGAAAAAAAAGAAACAGAAAATCATGGAGGAGGGAGCTTGAGGAAGAAAAGAATCAGAGAAGGAAGAGAGGAAGGAGGCCACGTTGATGCTGCTACCAATCCGCGCCGCCATGGTCGTCCCGTCTACGGCGCCATGAGCCGCGCCTTGCCGCCGGACTGCCTTGGATCTGCCACACGCGTTATCACCATAGAGAGAGGGAGCAACGCGATTGAAGAGAGGAGGAGGAAGGGAGCTTCACCGCGCCGTCACCCAGCCGGTCGCATCTGCTGCCTCACCGCCGCTGTTGTCGCATGCGTCGCCGCCCCGTAGAGCCGCACCTTGCTGCCGATCTGTCGCCGGTGCTGCAGCGTCGCCATGGATGAAGCTTCTGCCACCACCATGAATTACGAACAGAGGTGAGAAAGAGAAGGCTGCGATGGAGGGAACCGCTCCGTCCAATCTCTGCCTGTGCTGCCGGATCCGTTGCGGTCAGCTGCCACGGGATCGCCGTCAAGCCGCGTCAGAGGAGGAGCGCCGCCGCCGTGCCTCCATCGTCTCTGAGGACGCCGGTTGTCACCGCTGCCGTCGATCAGAGATACCAAAACCCCGCTGCCGTCGCCGGAAAACCACTGCTGGTAAGGGTCTTGTCATTAGCCTCTGTCTTTTTTTTTTGAATTCCGAGAATTCTATAGTCACTGCATGATTGGTTTCAGTTGTCGTGATCGAAATTCGTCGCCGCTGCCGGGCTGCCGCCGAACCGGTTCGGAGACCGCCGCTATTTCGGTTCAGCCATTCTCCCTCGGTCTTGGTAAGCGTTTTGGTTCGAGAAACCTTTTGTCACTGTTCTGATAATTTAGGCTGAGGTGTTGCGGCGTTATTTGTCACAGGGTTGTGTATCGGTGCTTGCATTCCGTGATCGGAGTTGCAGCTGCCTCGTTTTGTGATCCCAGTAGGTATTTGTGTTTCGGAAATCCTCGCATTATTGTTCTGTACGTGCATTAAAGCGTTTACGAAATTAATGTTCTTAGGATTTAGTAACCGAGGTTGCTTGTTGTAAATTAGAGCTGTTTATGCTGTTGCGAAAGTGGCTGGGAGCTGAGGTTTTGGTTGCCGTCAGTTCGGTTGAGGCGGAAAGGACTCTGTGAGGCGTTTGGGTTATGGAATTGCGTTTTGAGGTAGGGGCGCTTTCCAAAAACTATGTTTTAAGTATTGGAATTATTACATATGGATACTGTTGTGAGATATTGTGTATTTGGTGATTGTATCTGCCTTATGTATTATTTGATTGACTCGAATGACTATAGATGTTGGTTTGGCTGAATTGTTGTGCGGCTTTGTGAAATGTAATGTTTGAAGTTGATTCTTTAAAGATTTGAAATATGAGTTTAATCCGTTGAGGATTGGTTTGAATTGAGTCAATTATTTTGATGATGTGAAAGATAGAATACTTTTGAAATTCATCCTGGGTTGCTTTAATTGATTTGGTTTTGATAAATGATTTATTGATGAACCGATTCTTTAAAGCTTTGGAAATGAGTTAAATCGGTTGATATTGAGTTGATTTTGAAATGGTTTTCTTGAGATATGCCACTGAGGCTACTGTTGGATTTAGCTTGCTTTGAATTGATTTCTGGTTTTGAGTTGTTAAAAAGGAATGAGAAATGATTTAGTTGGGACCCGAACCGGGTGGCAAAAGTCCAAGTTTTAGGGGAGGTGCTGCCAAAATTTCTATAGAATCCTAGTCGTGTTTGAAAAGTTATTTAAAAAGGGATGGATTTGAGAAATTGTATTATGTGATTTATTAAGAGAATAATTATGTTTTCAAGCTCAATTTATTTAATGAACTTTATGCGTTGAGTTCGGCCCATTTAGAAATGAACAATCACTGAAGGAAAGAATGATGCTCTAATATTGATTTCAATATAAAAAGGGTCTTTTAGTGATTTCAAAGGAATCTAGACTTTTGATTGAGTAATTAAGTTTGAGGCATTTTGGAAGGATTAGAAAAAAATGGATTCCAAAAAGAAACCCGAATGTGATTTGATTCAAATGAACCGGTTCTGTTTCAAATGAGTTGATTTTTGGACCGGGTTAGAACTTGTGATTTTGAATGGCCGGTTTCATAGTGAATTCAGTTTTATTTACTTGAACCGAGAAGCTATGATTTTGAGAGTTTCAATGAATTTTAAGGAATCGATATAGGTTGACCTTCCCTAAAGACTTGGGACTCTGCCAAGAAACTTTTGTTATAAAATCCCATTGTTGTATGGGTGATTTTGAATATTTTGAAATAAATCCTTAACTTGCCATGGTTTTGGAAGTTTTGGAAAGAAAATGCCGAAAGTGGCTTTGTTTTAAAAAGGGAACTCACTTTGAGTAAATTTGGCTTATGAGCCTGAGATGATTTGAGAAACGAGATTTCTAAAGCCAAGGCTGAAAAGAGTTGAAACTTGATTTCAAAGTGAAACGATTTGAGAAAAAGTGATTTATGGCTTAAATGCCGATTTTATGAATTTGATGATGTTGGATGGTGGAAGTGTTGTTTTGTTATGGGCCGGAATGGCTGTGTATGATTATGAATATTAGCTGGTTCTGGATTGAACCGTGAGCCAGAATGGCAGTGTATGAGATTGATTTATGGTTGTTTGTCGAATGAGTTATGGGCCGTATGGCTGACTATGAATTATGAATTCAAGCTGGATGGCTGAGATGGATGTTGATCCATGGCTGGGACTGATATCATCAGCCACTAGGGACAGGCATGCATCATATGCATCTATGTGACATTGTTTGGGTGTGCATATTATACTTGGTTTGCCTATGTGATTAATTGCTAATTGTTCTACTTGCAATAACTGTTTGTTTGTGCTTGCATCTTCTTATTTGTGTTTGCTATTGGAACTCTGTTGGACTGTGGTGATTGGTTGATGGTTGGATTGTTTGGGCCTAGGGCCATGGTTGGAATGAGATGAACCGATGGTTGATTTCGGTTTTATGTTTCTGGTTCGGAATAAAATATGAAAGGCTATTTTGGTTCAGCATAGATAAACCGTTTTGAAAGGCTTTTGAGTTTTTGAGAATTGAACTATTCCTCTTTCAGAAAAGCTTTCCGGTTCCTCTTTTATTGTGAATCGTTGTTTTTGAAAAGAGGCATAAGACGGTTATTAATCACTGGTACGGTTTATCTTCACGTATCCTATTACAGTAATTCCCAAAAACCCTCTATTGAGAACCCTTTCGAGGATGATGTTCTCACCCCCCTACATTTTTCCCCTTTCAGGATATGGGCGTAGAAGTCACGAAGAGTTTATTTAGTTGTTGTTGAGATGCTCTGTATTGTTTTAGTTATGGTTTATTGAACCCTCGCATTTACCTTGATATATTTTGTAAGAGGGATAGGAATTGTATTGGTTATTGCTTGTAATATTATTTATATATATTTATGTATATATATGGAGGTACTCTTTATGAGTTGTTGTAAGTTGTATGGTATCTATGGATGTATGTTATCGGATGAAAGTATCTTTGGGAGCAGTATTGCGGTTTAAAGTTTTAAACAGGCTCATATTTTAGTATTAAATATTATAAGTGTCGTCGTAATGTCCGAGCTATCAGAGTTGCGCAGCCGGAAGCGTGAGCTTTGGTAGTTAGGGTATTACAATCCTAAGTCACACAGCTGACTTATACTCAAAAGATTGTGCTTCAATCCACATACCAAAAATACATCATCAATGAAAGTAGGGTGTTCATTACCTACTTTTCCAACAACAATAATTTTACCTTTACCATCATCTCCAAAGGTCACAAAACCTCCATCATACTTGTTTAGTTTGATGAAGTAAGTTGACCTTCCAGTCATATGCCTTGAGCATTCACTATCCAAGTACCACATATCCTTTTTGTTCTTGGATGCTAGGCAAATCTGCATGAAAAGCTTCAAGTAACCTTAGGTATCCAAATTAATTTGGATCTTTTGAAGTTAATCCATCTTGGTTGCCCAAGTGCATTGAAATCACAAACAACATTGTAAATTTTGTTTCCCACAACTCTCTTTTCAATGAAACATTGTGCATATGAGTGACCAAATTTTTTGCAATTAAAACAATGATTTTCTGATGCATATCGCTGAAATTGAGGTGAGTTATTTTGCTGGAAATGATTAAAGGGCTGAAATTTTCTGGTTTTTGGAAGAGGTGCATTTCTTTTGACAAACTTGTTTTTGTTATAATTGTTCCTCTTTGCAAATGCATTTTCACCAGAATTTTTGAAAACTTTTGGACTTTTCGAATATGAGGTTTTGTTGTAAAATTGTGGTTTCTTAAAAGCAACCTCATTTTTCGAAATGTACCCTAGACCTGACCTGTTTGAATTAGGTTCGGTTCTTGGTGAAAGTTCAGTTTCACTTGTGTAAACTTCATCAAATTTCTCCTCAAGTGTGGGAACATATCCAATACCAGATTTGTTGGATGTGGATTTAGTATTTGATGAAGAGGCCACAAATTTCATAGAGAAATCATTAAAAACTACACTTTCCTTGGTTAAGTATCCTAAACCAGATTTTTCAAACAATGGTCTTTGGCTTGCAAGTAATTTGTCCAAGTTACTAGAACTTTGAGCAAATTTTGCTAAGTCACTATTCAGCCTTTTAATCATATCATTTAATCTTTCATTTTCAGCAATTAACTCTTGAGAAGGATCCACAGTGTGCTTTCTTTTTAATTTTTTAAGTTCAGATTTTAAAAATCTGTTTTCTTCAATAATGTCCAAAGCACATTCAGTTTCCTTCACTTTTTCTTTTAAAAAATCATTTTCAGCTTTTAACACATCTTTTTCAAATCTGCATTTATTGTACTTATCTAGCAGTTTTGAGGTGTTTAGAGTGAGATCGTCAATAATAGCGTGTAGATCATCTATGGATAAATCATAAAAATTTATCTCATCGAGATTATCGTTTCCAGTCATGAAATAGTTTTTATCTTCACCTTCAGAATCTTCTTCCTCATTGGAGTCATTCTCAAGATCCTCCCAAGCTGCCATGAGCACTTTCTTCTTTTCTTTCTTTTCTTTATCCTCCTTCTTGAGCTTTGGACAGTTTATCTTGAAGTGTCCAGCCTCCTTGCAATGATGACACGTCAATTTGCTCAAGTCCATATATTGTTCCTTTGAGCTTGAGCCCTTGTACTTGTCCTTGTTCTTCATCATCCTTCTAAATCTCCTAGCAAAAAACATAAGCTCATCATCTGAAATACCATCACTAGACTCACTCTCTTTTGATTCTATTTTTGACTTGAGAGTTATTCCCTTTTTCTTTGAGTCTGGGTTTGTGTGTGTGTGGTTTCATAGGCAAGGAGTTTTCCTCTCAGCTCATCATAGGTTATAGGGCTTAGGTTATTACTCTCGGTTAGGACAGTGGCAGTGGTTTCCCATTCTTTTGTGAGGCTTTTAAGGAGTTTTCTCACTAGGGTTTGTTTTGAGTAGTTTGTACCCATAGTATCAAGGTTGTTGATTATGATTGAGAATCTCTCAAACACTTCATCAATGCTTTCTCCATCCTTCATGTTGAACATCTCGTACTCTTTTCGCAGCATATCAATCCTCGTTTCTTTGACCTGTTTAGTGCCTTCATGTATAACCTAGAGTTTTTCCCAGATTTCTTTGGCTGTCTTACATCTAGACACCTTTCAGTACTCTTCAAAGTGGATAGCACAGTGAAGAAGGTTGATGGCTTTAGCATTCAGCTCCATTTTCTTCTTATCATCTTCATTCCACTCAATTTCTTCTTTTGGAGTCACCACTCCATCAGCACTTGTTTTTGTTGGGGTCTTGGGACCGCTTACAACAATCTTCCAAATATTGTAGTTAGTGGATTGGATGAAGATCCTTAGCCTCTCTTTCCAGTAGGCATAGTTCTTCCCGTTGAAGAGAGGAGGCATGTTGTTTGACTAGCCTTCAGTGAGGGTGTAGGCAACTGTGGTTGTGCCCAAGTTGTTTGCCATTGGATCTTTGCTCCAAGCGGTTAAGCTTGATTCTTGAGACCTTAGCTCCTGATACCAATTGAAGGTTGTAGAAGGTTTAGAGAAGGGGAGGTGAATCTATGACCTTCTTTTGTGTTAATAAACTTAACCCTTTAAAACTGATTTTCTCTTTAAATCTGTTTGAACTCAGCAGTGAAAACTTTATGAGACAATTTCATTTTCTCTCATGAATATCAGAAAATAGGAAAGAGCAGAGAAGAGAAAATCTAACACCATCATGTATCCTGGTTCGGTTGTCTTGTGCTATGCAACCTATATCCAGTCTCCACCACAACAGTGGTGGAATTTCCACATAGTTAAAGTATTACACACAACAATTCCACAGGATTGACACAATTCTTTCACACTCAAGTTTTAACCTAACTTGACTTTGGCTATGCTAATACTTAACTCTTCACTCTTATTTCTAACCCAGCTAAGAAAGGGATACCTCACAGGTACAAGATACAAGACACAAACTTACCTAAAGAAATCTGAAATAACTCTAGGTTTTCTCTCAAGTGTATCACTCAGACTCTTTTCACTCATTGGCTTTTACTTGAGCTCTCTCAATATGCATTTTCACTCAAGAAATTACAGAAATATAAACATTGAAAAGTAAAATACAATCTGTAAAACATGAAGAAGATTGATTCTTCAACAGCTTCTTTGCTACGTGATAAACCATATTTGCATGTCTCTGATTCAGTTCTTCATTTTTGGTGGAAAGCTCCTTTGAAAGAAAGGACTGTCCAAGTAGATGAACTTCTTCAGAGAGCTCTTCTCAAAACATACACCTCAAGAACACTGGTTATCTCTTCTTGCTTCTGAATGATAAAAAATCTTCTTTTATCTCCTTGCATGTTGCTGGGTTCTTCTTCCTAGGTCAACTTCTTGAGTTTTGTGCTTTACCAACCCATACCAACTCACTTTTTCCTATTATTCCTCAGAATAGAAAATTTGGTTCTGACCTTCTCTTGTTGACCAAAAATCATAGAAAAGTAGAAAACAGATATCCTCAATGGTAAACCCAGATCTTGGCTATTGAGAAGCTACTTGGTCTCCAAGACTCACTTGTGACCGTAGATGCACAGCAGATAACAACACAAATCATCTTTCCCTTGTATCCTATTTCGGACTCGCAGAGTGTTAGGAAGAAGAGAGGAAAGCAGTATGTATGTAATAGGAAATGGTTTACCTTTAACCTTTGCCTAAGCTTGATTTGGTTTGAATTTGCTGATTTGACCTCAACCTTTCTTGCCTAACCTTCTCTTTCTTTCTTCTTCTGTAAACAACTTAAGGACTAAGCTTTTTTTCTCTTTCTTTTTCTGAGTTCTGATTGAGACAAGATAGGTGTACGTTGCTTTTGGTGAAAGCACATGGGAAGAGTTTGAATGAGAGAACCAATCGGGCTTGGATCGGGTTTGTATCAAGTTTAGCCCGTTGGTTCCTTGCCTAGTCTCCTTTTGGGCTTGTTTAATGATTTGTAGCCCACCAGATTTGTTTCTTATTTTCCTTCCTCTTGGGCTATTGCAATGATGAGTTTTGGCATGTAACAACAAATAATCAGCCTCATATAATCATAAACAATCAACACTAATTATATGCTTTGCCCAATAAAATAATAATTGTCATCATCAATTATATTAGTTAATTTCTTAACTCAACAATTTAGTATAAGGTTTAATTACTCTGTTGGTCCTTATAGTTTTACAAAATTTTCAATTAAGTTTCTATACTTTTTTTTTCTTTTAATTGGGTCCTGAACCAATTTTTTTCAGTTAGGTCCCTGTTGGTAGTAATTGGCTTAATTATATAGGGACCCAACTAAAAAAAATTTGTATAGGGACTCAAATAAAAGGAAAAAAAGTGTAGGGACTCAATTAAAAAAAAATTTTGGTGCAGGGACCCAATTAAAAGGAAAAAAAGTATAGGGACCTAATTGAAAATTTTGCGAAACTATAGAGACCAACAGAGTAATTAAACCTTAGTATAAATTATATTTAAAAGTTTATTTGTCTTGTTATTTAATATTTTGTATAAATTTTATTTTGATATTTAAAATTTTATTTGCATTAATTGTCTACTATTTTTCAAATAGAAAAAATAATTAAAAAATGTGGCTATTAAAATCGACGGTAAAATTGTCGCTTTTTAAATTTAAAATAAACAAACGAAAACAAAATATAGACGACGAACTTGTCGGTATTTTAATAATTAAATCGACGGCTCTTTTGTCGATTTTATTGAATCAAATATCGATGAAAATGGTGTCGATTCTGTATAATAATATCCACCGCTCTTTTGTCGATTTTATTGAATCAAATATGGACGGAAACAATGTCGATTTTGTATAATAATATCGACGGCAAAACTATCGATTTTATTAAGCAAGAAAAATTCTCAAACTCATATTATAGACGGGAAGATTGTCGATTTTAATGAATTATTTTCGGCGGCCTAGTAAGCCGTCGATTTTATTAGAATTTTGAAAAATCGACAAGCTTAATAGCAACTTCATCCACTGTTAATTTTGCCGTCGATTTTAACGGTGTTTCTTGTAATGGATTGTTAGATCTACTCATATATTATGACCAACCCAATGGAATGTGGGTAAAATTAGTTTATTTAGGAGGAGCTTGATTTTTTATTGAGAAATTGCTTCCATGAAAATTTATATGCCATGTTCAAATTCCATCCCCTCTATACTTTCTATGTCTACTAGAAAATCTTCGAATTGAAGGATATAATGAGATTGAGTTTTATCAATTTAGATTCAATTTTCAAAAAATTATGTCAACTTTGAAAATACAGTTTCAAAAATTAGTACTGTGTTTAAATGTTCTTCTTTTAGATTTTTTATAATCAAAATATTTTCATGATATATTGTGATTTTTTTTTCAGAAACTACCACCCTTCCTGATAGGTCAATGCAATGTCATTGATGAGAATAAAGATCAATTTAATTTTTTGACATGGCTATTTTATATCTTGTAGCATTACACATAAATAGCGAATAATGAAACTTGTTTAGCAAGAGGATGATTTAAATTTTCACAAATTCTAAATATTTAAGGTATGCCATTATTTCAATTGGTTCTTGTTTCGAAAATGACTATAATATATTTGTGTCTAAGGTCTAGAATAGCTAATATATTATTTAAATATTTTAATTTTAATATTAGCATTTGATTAGATTAGTTTTAAAAAATTTTAAATTGTTACCTCATTTTATATATTATGGCTATTTTTTTAGATATGTTATTTTTAAATTTTTTTAATATAAAATTTCTTTTTTTCAGTTTGTAAATTTATTTTTATTGGTTTCCAGCAGTGGCGGAGCTTGAAGCAAAATTTTGGGGGGCTAAAATTTTAACATAAAAATTTAAGGTCAAACTCATCTGATGCAACTCTTTGAATTTTTGAAGGTTATATCTCACTTTTTTCGTGATTCATTAAAGTAGAAGAACTATTTACAGGTGTTGATATTGTAGAAGTTATATGTTTTCTTTCTTGAATATTAGTCTTTCTCTTAAAAAATGCATCAATTCTTTGATTTTTTTTATCATTATTTTATATAAAAATTTAAATATATATCCTGTAAAATATGTAAAAAAATTAAAAGGATAAATATTAAAATTTATAATATTTATTAATTTTTTTTATCAATTTATACAAATACAGAGAAGCAAAACGTATTTTTATAATGAGAAGCAAAGCAGCAAGAAAACTTTTTATTCTTATGAGAAGCAAAATAGCAAGATAACTTTTTAAAGAACTACTACTAATTTTTTTTTTAAAAAGTTTAGGGGGCATGACCCCATTGCCCTAGTTAAGTTCCACCACTGTTCCAGTATAACTAAGAAAAATTTCAATAATTAAGTTAAAAAATATTACTAATAGTAAATTGTACTTTTAAATTATTGATCTAACAAAAACTAAATCCTAAAAAATACTATTAGTTGTACCAAAAAAATTATTAACGTTGTAAACTTGTAATAAAATATCTATACATACAGAATAATTTAAAATAAGACAAATGCTTTAATTAATTATATGAAGTTAT
>NC_029790.2:97774999-97819641 GCF_000816755.2 Arachis ipaensis
AGAACATATAATTACACAAACGTCCAATTTCCACCAACTCCCTATCTTCTCTCCACAGTAATATATACCAACACCAACTAGCCTCCAACCCTTTCTTAAAACACCACAACACACACCATTTCCTCTCGTCAAATCGCATAACCATGGCTTTTCTTACTACGATCATACCCCTCTCCCTCTTAGCACTTCTTTTCTACAAGCTCTACTTCAGGCTAAGGTTTAAGCTCCCACCGGGCCCACGTCCGTGGCCAGTTGTCGGAAACCTCTACGACATAAAGCCCGTGAGGTTCCGATGCTTCGCGGAGTGGGCCCAGTCCTACGGCCCAATTATCTCGGTGTGGTTTGGATCGACTTTGAATGTAATTGTTTCGAACTCTGAGCTGGCAAAGGAGGTGCTGAAGGAGCATGATCAGCAGCTGGCCGACCGCCATAGGAGCCGGTCGGCGGCGAAGTTTAGCCGGGACGGGAAGGACCTCATTTGGGCCGACTATGGGCCACACTATGTGAAGGTGAGGAAGGTTTGCACTCTTGAGCTCTTCTCCCCAAAGAGGCTTGAGTCTTTGAGGCCTATAAGAGAAGATGAGGTCACTGCCATGGTTGAATCCATTTTCAATGACTGCATCAATCCTGGTATGTTTCATGTTTTATTATCATTTATTAACATGAATTTATTGTTCTGAGATTTTTTTTTCCTTGGAAGGGAAGGGGGCTATTTGTGTGTAATAATTTCTCTGCCTCGTTGTTTTGGGTTTCTTCGGCACTACTGCTACTCGGTTTTGCTTTCCTAAGTGTTGGGATAATTTGACTTTTCTTTTTTATTAATAATAACATATACTATACCATAATATGCTACACAGTGCATTATTTAAATAAAATATTTTTTATTTATTAATAAATTTGCTTTGCAAGCTTATGCAAAGTGGGCGGCAATAAAAATTATTTTTAATTTAATTTACCAAACACAAATGCTATAACTTTTGAAAAGCTAATTTTTAAAATTTAATTTTTATAAATTATTTTTAAAACGTAAAAATTTTCCGAAACTAAACGGGTATAAGTAGTATTTTAGAAGTTAGAACTAATAAGGTAGGGCCTTGACCAGTCATAGGAATTAGGAACAATGAATAATTAAATAGTAAATAAAGTTTATGATTTTGTATGAGTGTAGGACCATATATATTCGTAGTAGGGGGTTGGTGTACCAAATTCACCCACTGATTATTTCCTTATTTCTTTTTCTCTTTTAACTAAAAATTTCTATGTAACTGAGTACCGAACGTAGAACTAATTATTTTTTATATGCTAATTACAGTTGTGTAATATATATAATAAAGTTTTGGGTGTGTAATACTTAATTATGGGACTCATAATTGATTTTAAAGAAATCGTTAGTGTCGATTTGTTTAAAATCGTTACCAACGATTTGAGTGAAGAGGAACAATAATTAAAAAGCTTTGGATTAACAATCAATGGTTATAATCAACTTAAAAAATGAGAGTAACGATTTCATGGTTGTAGAAATTTTAAAAAAAAAAATTTGTCTTACTTAAAATCGTTAATCTCATTTTCACAATTTTTTGTCTCTTTCTGAAATCGTAAGTCATGATTTTTTATGGTATTGAAAATCCCCATATCAATGTATTACACCAAATTAGTATAATATTAATGTATTACATTCCTTCGATTGTAATATCAAAAAAATTAGCCCGTAGAACGTAAGCCACACTGCCACAATTTCATATATATATATATCGTTTCTGTTTTGAAAGAAAATTGTTGAAGTGGGATAATTTTATTGTTAGCCTTTCTAATAATTTTCACCTTGTAGACACATTTTCTTCCGACAAGAACTATCATCAAATTAGTTTTCACAGACCAGGCATTATTAACAGTGAACTATGAAAGTATGAATAATTCAATTTGAGAATGAAAAAATTATTGAAATTCTTTATTGAAAAAAACAATAACTAATGAAGTGGTTGGCTGTGGTTGGTGAACTATGACTGAAAACTTTGCTGGACTTTTTTTATTGTGTGTGAAAGCTCCTTTAGCGCTCTAATGTCTTTCTCCCATACCTAAACACTGCAACTATTAGATGCTCCTTCCCAACCACAAGTTCCACTGGCCTTCTACCTAGCTTTTCGGCATTTTTAGCAAAAAGAGCTTCACACATAAAGGCTCACACAACGAATCAGTTATTCCTTATGACCCTATTTTGGTTTTTTCTTTTTATCTTCCTATATATATGGTTTTTTTTTTAACAAGGACCCCAAACAGCAAAAAAGAAAAACAAAGGAAAGTCTAGAAAGAGTCTCTTGTCCTAACAATACCCATACAACCAGAAATAAGAGAATAAACTATAGTAGGAGAAGGGGTATCATATATATGAATTTCTAACGGTAGACTCTGACTCTACTTAGCTAGACAATCAGCCACCAAATTTGCTTCCCAAAAGTTGTGACGCCAATTAATCTTCTATATGCGGTGAGACAAAACAAAGATATCTTGGATGAGGGGGAAATAGGGGGGAGTGGATCCTCTCCCGTGAATAAAAAACTGGATGGTGTGCAGTGTTTAATCTAACCATTCACTACATTCTCTCTCTTATTTATTTCTGGTCCCACTATTAAAATCAAAGGTGAGAGATTGCACTGTATTTTGTCAAGTGTTGAAAAAACTGGAGAGGATCCATTTCCGAAATAGGGAGTGATTAGACGGACACCTATTCTTAATCATGTTGATTATAGGAACAACTAAAGTACCAAAATTAACCCTAAAAAATTAATACATTGACAAAATTAATTATAAAAAAAAGTAAAATTAACTCGTAACAAACGCTGACCAAAACTGACTAATCATTAAGACGACGTTAATGATTTATCCTACATCTAATGTTAATAATTAGATAGTTTTGACAAGCGGAAAACATCGTTCATGATTATAAGTTAGTTTTATATCTTTTCATTATTAGTTGTCTATCATTTGAAGCCCAAATAAAATTACTAGTATGATATCACAAGTCCATAACTATATTGGGTAGTAGTACTGGTAATAACTTTCTCTGGTTTGCCATAAATTATACTTGTAACCATAAAATCAATATCTTCATTATAATAAACATTTTTATTTGTTGGTATCTTCCAATTTTTCAGAATTGGAAAGGTTTGGACAATTTTTTTTTAACATAAGTGGTTGCACACTTTTTCTTTTTCGTTTTGATCAGAAAACTTAGGAAAAAGTTTTTTGGTGAAGAAATACTTGGGAGCCGTGGCATTCAACAACATCACTAGGCTAGCATTTGGCAAAAGATTTGTGAACTCAGAAGGTATAATGGATGAGCAAGGAGTAGAATTCAAGGCTGTAGTGGCAAATGGATTGAAGCTAGGAGCATCTCTGGCCATGGCCGAGCACATTCCGTGGCTGCGATGGATGTTCCCACTCGAAGAGGAGGCTTTCGCCAAGCACGGTGCTCACCGCGACAAACTCACCAGAGCCATCATGGAAGAGCACACTCAAGAGCGGCTGAAATCCGGTGCCAAGCAACATTTTGTTGATGCCCTCCTCACATTGCAAGAAAAATATGACCTTAGTGAAGACACCATCATTGGTCTACTTTGGGTATGTTCTACTCACTAGTTACCATACAGTTTCGGATCCAATGTATTCATAATGCTTAATTAAATCATGTAAATTGCATGTAAGTCCATCATGCACAAATTCTCAACATTGATCAGTTTATCTAATCAACAATACTGAGAACGTGTCATGATGCAATGTGCAATTTACTTCTATAAGAGTATCAAGAGAACTCTTTAATTTTTAATTATTTTATTTTATTTTTGAAGGATATATGTGTAAAAAAAGGAGTGAAAAAAATTGATGATATTTCATTTACCTACCTTAAAGTATTAGCAACTATTTTGGTGCTTGCTTTCTTTTTCTTTTATTCTATTTCACCTACCAAAACCATAATTGACATATTTGTCTTCATTCTTTTTTTTGGTAATACATATATTGACTTCATTACTTATATAGGACATGATTACTGCTGGCATGGACACAACAGCAATATCAGTTGAGTGGGCCATGGCTGAACTAATCAAGAACCCAAGAGTCCAACAGAAAGCCCAAGAGGAGCTAGACAGGGTGATTGGGCTTGAAAGGATAATGACAGAATTAGATTTCTCAAGCCTCCCATACCTCCAATGCGTGGCAAAGGAAGCCCTAAGGCTCCACCCACCAACCCCACTAATGCTCCCACACAGGGCCAATTCCAACGTCAAAGTTGGTGGCTATGACATACCAAAAGGCTCCAACGTGCACGTGAACGTGTGGGCCGTGGCACGTGACCCAGCTGTATGGAAAAACCCACTGGAGTTCAGGCCTGAGAGGTTCCTTGAGGAGGATGTGGACATGAAGGGACATGATTTTAGGCTGCTCCCCTTTGGTGCTGGACGTAGGGTATGCCCCGGTGCACAACTTGGGATCAATTTGGTGACGTCAATGTTGGGTCATCTTTTGCATCATTTTAGTTGGGCCCCACCTGAGGGAACGAGGCCCGAGGAGATTGACATGTCGGAGAATCCTGGGTTGGTCACTTACATGAGTGCACCACTTCAGGCTGTGCCAACTCCTAGGTTGCCCTCACATTTGTACAAACGTGTGCCTGCTGATATTTAATATTTTCTAATCCATAAATATTTTGTTTACTCATTTTCACCTTTGAGTACAAATAAGACAAGTTTTTCCCTTTTGTTGCTTTTGGAACTTCTCCTCCTTCTTGTTGTTGGTAGTAGTATGTTTTGCTATTATGTCTTTGTAACTATCATTGAAATTACAATGAGAAACCTAAGGATTTTATGTATTTTACATTGACACCTTCAAACTCAACAAAGTTTGTCCCATTCAGGTTTTGGAATGAAATTCCTACTTAAGAGAAATATATAGTTTTTAATTTAGCATGAAATATAGTTAAACAGGAAGAGAATTGAAGTGAAGTAGCTCTAAGCATCTTGTTCTTGGTATTTGAAAGCGAGGGTTGTATATCTAATTCTTTGCATGCTTAATGCATTCTCTTTCCAAGTTATATCTTTTCATATGAGTTGAGTAAACACTCTCCTTCTTGTCCAATCATACTACCTATACCTATATATAGTACATGAAAAACGAAAGTGATGCATCATCCTCTCATGCTTCCTATTAACATGTCTATGCTATGCTAAGAGAAAGTAAAGCACAACTGCACAAGAAGCACTTCAAATATAGATAGGCAGAATCCTTTCTAAATTTGTAAAGCAAAATCCAATTACTTGTATTTTTATCACTTCACATAACTTGTCACACAGTTTGTTATTACTGAAGAATAAACATATTAACATGTAGTAAGAGCAAACGCAGAATAAATTTACAAGGCAAGCCACATTATGCATTTATTATTTACATCAAAGTATTAAAGGCATGTTTTATATGTATTAACTAGTTCCTATAATGTATAATACACTACACACAACACATTTCGTCCTAGTGGTAAGAGAAGTGTCACTCCATTTACATAAATTAAACGAAGATAGCTACTGAATTCAGGGAGAATCTTGTTTCATCCAGCTTACATAAAACCTTCCACCAACTTTCTTATTTAATTCAACCACAAACCTCTCTTCTTTCATCCCCCTTCTTAACTTCAGAAGCAAGTTTAATTTCACATAATCTTCAACTACCTGAAATTTTAGCCAAAAGAAGCATGCCAATTGAAGAAAGAGATAACAGAAGACTAGAAATGCAAAAGAAACAAATCCAAAGCAAGAACTGAGGAAAAAGCAGATCATATGGAAGCATGTGATGAGTATTTTGCTAATAGGACTCCTCACCTTGGCTCTGGCCAGAACAATCTCCAGAAGTTCATATGGAGACAAAGAGTTGGATCTTAGCGCAATGGACTTTACAGCATAACTGGCTGCGTCTATGATCTCAGGATCAAGAGTTGGCACTTCATGCCATCCCAGTTTGTGTCCTGATTTAAGAGTAATATCATTTTCTTAGAAATAACACTGATATTTAAATAGGAGAGAAAAAAAATGTTAATAAATAAAGTAGGAAGAGATCCAAGTTTTAATGTAACAACTATGATCCCAACTGTACAAGCAGCGGCAGGACTAGACAAAAATTCTATGGGCAAAAAACATACTCTTTTTCGGCGGATGGTTCTCGCCTTCTCGGAAGGTTTTCACGTTTCTCTGAGATTGTAAGGATATAAAAACTATCCCTGAAGTGATCTTGATTGTTTCTACAACATTTAAACTATTGTCATGGAATTTATTGCCCAAAATTGAAAATTCCATTCCATACAGCATCTTAGTTCTTATGATTGCGATAATTTTTTCCTTAAACTCTAGTAGCACCAATCTATCACAAACAACACATAAAACTACAAATAAATGGTCCAGATGAATTAAATAAGTTACTTTTTCAATAATGACAAC
Source organism: Arachis ipaensis (assembly GCF_000816755.2). NCBI lineage: Eukaryota > Viridiplantae > Streptophyta > Magnoliopsida > Fabales > Fabaceae > Arachis > Arachis ipaensis. The sequence continues at coordinate 97,781,479 of NC_029790.2, forward strand.
ACAACCCGCTTATTTTTCTCTTGCCAACTAGGTGCCAAATCCAATGTTTACTGTTATTGAGTCAAGTAATAATAACAAGAGTGCCAAAATAAGGTTAAACATTTATGCAGATAATGACTTAAAAATTATATAATGTGCTAAAAGGTTAGTTACACACTACTATTATGCACCTCCATGCATATAAGCTTTTCTGGGTTCATCTATCCAATGTAGAAAGGATAAATTCACAGCCATGGTAAGGTCAATGTCAGTATCCATATCTTTTCAACAATTAGAAGAAAACGTACTCTCCACCTCTTGAATATTTAAATCATACAAACAACGAAACTGCTAACAGCTAATTCTTGTGTCATCAATAAAGCGGGAGGAACAGATGATAAATGAAACATTCTTTATGGGAATTCATGAATAGATTTAAGGAATCTTTACCTTGCTGAACGCCAAGGTCTGAACCCTTAAAGGGAGTGATAGCATGAATTTGCCTGAATTCCTGCAACTGCTTGAAGTTCATCCATGGCTTCACCCAAATTTTGGCTTCATATAACTTCTTCTTTCCTCCATCAATTGCTTCAAGCGTAAGAAAATATATCTTACCCGCTACTACCTGCTCTTTTGCCTTCAATACCTTTGCAAACTCAAGAAGGCCATTCTGCATGAAAGAGAAATAACTCAATATAGCTAAAGATTCGGACTTTGATTAAATAATTTGCATGGGAAGAGCGAAACATGGTTAGAATGGCCAAGTTAAGAAAATTCCTTTATAGGTTGATTTGGTTGGAATCAAGAAACCTATTTTCTAAATTTGTTCCCTGTTTTCAACCAACTTTTTTCCTTTACAAAAATCTGATAAACATAAACCCAAACAAGCGGTAATGATTTCCATGGTTCCTTTCTCTCTAATAAAATTGAGTAAAAAGTTAAAACAACTATTCAACTAAGATTTGTCCCATTTGGGAAGCAAGTACACAAGTAGTTAATTGTTTAAGTTATAGTTCTATGGAACACAATACGGTTTGCTAGGGGATGGGTACGCAGTGGGCCACGTTTAAAATATTTATGTGAAAAATATAATTATGGCATTCTGGTATGCAGATGAATTGCGAATTAGTATGCGAAATTGGTAATTCATGTAACTCTGGTTTAAGCAACCCAATTGAAAACTCCCAAGATCAAATAGCAGGGTTAAGTGGTTAAGTGAAAGACACCACTTATCTAGACGACCAGTGACCAAACGATGAACTTCCACAAAATCCCTAGAAATTAAGCACGAATATTGGGAAAATGAAGAAAGGAATCAAATCCACAGGTCAATAAAGTTCAACCTTTAACACACATGAAGGAAATCAATTAGACAGGTGAATACCTCTTTGTTGTTGTGTTCTTGAATTGCGAAACGAGCGAGGCTTTCGATTTCAGCGTGGTTCGAAACGGCGTCGTGGTGGGAGTCACGAAGCCCTCCGAGCTTCATACGAATGATGTTGTCGTGGTGCTCTTCCACCATGCGAGATCCCAAGACGCAGAGCCCAGAAAGCGCAAGGAGAAGAGAAAGCAAAGTCACAAGAGAGAACGCACCAAGCTTCATCGTCTTCAACGAATTCTGCAACGAACAAATGGTGAATGAATTTTAGTTGCTTAGTTAGTTAGTTGGTGCCTCTCTCCTTTTTTGTTTGTTTGTTTGTTTTTTGGTATAGTTGGTGACTGTCATCGTCTGTGCAAACTGCAAAGTGCGAACAAATTCTATTAAGGCCCCCACGGCCCCACCCAATTTTTGGAGACCCACACTTTATCGGTGCCTATTAAGGCGAGAAAACGTAGCCTTTTGTGTAGTAACTACTAACAACGGCACCACTTCCTTCGAAAATAATGATACATTTGTCTGAGAGTGTATTTTTAATACTTTAATTATTTTGTAATAGAATTAAAGATTTAGTTAACACGACAACCTAATTTTTTATAGAATTTTTTTAAATAAATAAATTAAATATTTTATTTACGGATATAGATAATTTGTAGTATATTTATCAATTTGCATAGCTTAACTTATCTCGTTTACATTTGTAAATAAGATAAACATGTTTGTTGTTGCATCTATTACATTTGCACACGTGTTGTGAAACAGGGCTTATCTCATTTACAATGTAAACAAGTTAAGCAAGGCGTTTACAGCGTGACTGTTGTCACTTTCGAACCATTTTTTACTTCCAATGTATGATAATGACTGGGTACAACTGATAATTCTGGAATTAGTTGTAGGGCAAGCAGAAGATACTAAACTGAAACACCTACCGGAGTCTCTAGTACAAACTCCTCCTCATCATCACCTCAGAAGAACCATCATTATTGCTATCGGCAACATACTCCTCATTGGACTCCTCATCATCTACGTTCATGTCTACCACTTGACTAGTACAGTGCAACGGTAGTGGTGCAAGAGATGGGTCGTTCTGGACAAAATTCGAGTGGCCAAAACCACCACCACCAACATCACCAACCTCCATAAAAAACTCCATCACTTGTTTCGCTGTGAAATTCTTCCGTGGATATCAAACATGGGACGCACATGCTCATCGCTATCGAGCCAAAATAGGCAAAACTAAAAAATTCCGTTTTTCCATTAGTGCTATCAACCTACCCAACTTTTTCAACCTTTTTTGTCCTATTAGCATTGAGATTCGTCAACATTAGACTCTTTAGCTTAAACAAAGAATTTGTTCTCTGAATGCGCAACAGAATAGGATTTTCACACTTAAATATAACTTTATTGTCACTGTTTCTCATATCACAATTGAGATACAAACTTACAACAACATAGCCACTACCACTAGACATTTTTCCTAAATTCAGTAAAGAAAAAGGGAGGAGAAGAAATGATGAAATATTTTTGGAGAATACAAATAGTTGCAACTCCTTTTATAACTGCTCAAAATTTGTCGTACTTTATCCTGTGTATAGTGCAAATGTCATAAATTCTTTAATATCTCATTTAATTTACACTTTAAACGAGATACATGTTGATCGTTTTCTTTCATGTATCACGTGTACAAATGTGATACATGCAATGACAAACATGTCTTATCTCGTTTACAGTATAAACAAGATATACACAAACTTATCTCATTTATACTGTAAACGAAATAAGTTAAACAATATAAATTAATAAATATACTACAAATTATTTATATCCGTAAATAAAATATTTAATTTATTTATGAAAAAATCTATTTTTTAAATATAAAAATAACAATGAAATTTCATAAACAATATTCTTCTCCACCCTTATCCTCATTAAAGAAAATGCCTTTCATTTTCTTCTATATTTTTAGAAAAGACATATATCTGTTGTGGATTCCTATCAATTTATCCATGTAGAAATGATGGATATATTAAAAGAAAATTTTGTTAAGAATCTATAAAAAAAAATACAATATACATAACATAAATTAATCTATATTGTAAACTAAAAATTCATAATCTCTTCGGTAAAAGAACAACACAATGAAAAAAGCATAGCACAAAATTCATCTCCAGGCGTAGCATGATGGCATTCCAATTAGAGTATGATTTCTAATTCTAGTCTTAGGTTTATAAACATATAGAAATTAATGAAAATTTGATCATTTCAAATATCAAGGATAGTTAACAGATCTGTTTGTAAGATTATTTTTCTTTTGTTTTTGTCATTATTTATTCGTGGGATAGGTCTCTATTTGTATGAGAATTTTGTGGATATTTGTTTTTATCCTATAACAAATAATCTGGCATAAATATATTTTGATAAAAATTTTATTATTTTTATTTATATAAAATACATGTTAAAATACGAAATATACATAAAAAAATTATGTAAAGCAATATTATATATATATATAATAAAAAACTTAGGAGAGTTATAGCCGACAAAGTTTTTTTCTCCATTGTTTATTTTACTCAAAAATCATATATAAAAAAGGAGATCATCGACTCTAAAAAATAGCACCATTCTCTATTGTTGTATTAAAAAACAATTATCTGATTTGGTCAATGAGAGCGGATATTGTTACTTGTGCCCACTCCGACTCCCAATTTCACTCCCCTTTGTATTATTATTATTATTATTATTCAACCTACTTCATCTATCTCAAGACCATGCTTTTTCTTCATAATCTATAATCATTAGGGATGAAAACAGGTCACTCTTTATTCTTAACAAATTAAATTTATCAGGTAGTTAATTGATCTAAATTTAGTTTAAGTTTGTTATAAACCCTTTTTTTAAATATTAAATTTGGTTTGAACCTGATCTAACTTAAAACTTGTTAAAAGATTTAACAGTTTTTTTAGAGTCTAAATCTATGATTATTGTATAATAGGTCAGACCAAATACAGACCCCTAACAAGTCAGACTACAAACTCTTGACAAGCTACCTAACTTATTTTCATCCCTAATATTCATCCACTTCTGCAAATCTCCTTACAATCTTTTCCAACAAATAGAACTAGTTAAGTTTGATGGATCGTCCTATCGACGAGATCTTTCCGCGCTTTTTCCCTTACCTCCAGTTGAGAACGTAATATAATAACAACGTCATTGCCGCGACTGCTACCATTTTGAATTTTCATGGTAATTCTTAATTGAGGTATTGCACACTAAACTACTGTTACGGACCATCAAAGTCTAGCCCAACTAGTCGCCGGAAACGACCAGCATCTCCCACGTGGACAGGGGCAGCTCGCGAATACCCTGGCCAGTGGGCTAGGTCATCTTTTGGGCCCATCCAACACCATATATAAGGGGAGAGGTCAGCTCTCCCCTCGAGGTACGTCACATCTTTACCTAATTCGGCCATCCTTTGGTACAGACTCTGACTTGATCGTCGGAGTGTCCTTGTAGGTGGCCACCCCCCCTCCGCGTTTCGTTCAACCTTCGGCATCGCCAGCACACCTCAACCCTCACTCCACGTCCGCTCAGGGTCTCTCCCTCTCTCTTACTCATCACCATCCGATTACCCGAGAACATCAGGTAACGAACATTGACGCCGTCTGTGGGGAACCCGACGCAGACATGGAGCGACCCATCACTTCGGAGGAGCTCCGTGAAGGAGGCGGGGCCCGCTTGAGCAGGACAAGTTTGATAGCCCGCGCTACCGAACAGCCGAGATCCTCTGTTCAACCCAACCAACAAATGTACACCAAGACACCCGAAAGGCGTCCCTTCGGGGGGACGGGAGCTGACAGCGCCAAGATCATGCAAGAACTCAGGCATAGAGTACAAAATCTTGAGCGGGAGCTGGCGGCAAGGGACCGATCCCACGAAGACGTTAGCCACTCGCATGGCGATGACAGCCGGTCCCACGCCTGCACCCGATCCTCCTCCCGAGCACACAACAGCTAGGGAAGAAGCCTAACAAGGCACGAAGAGGTGCACACACAAGAAACTTCCCGACCTACCCAAGGCGAGTCGGAAAGCCACTGGGAATCCACGAAAAGGAAACCCAGGAGACAACAAGATCCCATTATCATGGGAGCCACCCCCTTTCACCCCTCAATCCTCAAGGTCTGGCTCCCGAGAAACTTCGTCAAGCCAACGGACATGAGGTACGATGGGACCAAGGACCCCCAGGAGCATATCACAGCTTTTGAAGTAAGGATGAACTTGGAAGGGGTAGGTGATGCGGTCAGATGCCGGGCATTCCCCGTAACACTGGCCGGTCCAGCAATTCGATAGTTCAACGCCTTCCCACAAGAGTCCATTACAACTTTCATAGACATATCTCGAAGCTTTCTAGCTCGGTTCACGACGCGCATAGGCAAAGTAAAACACCCAATCAACTTGGTGGGAGTTACCCAAAAACCCAGGGAGCCGACTAGGAAGTTTCTAGATAGATTCAACGACGAGTGTTTGGAGATCGACGGCCTCACGGACTCAGTCGCTAGTCTATGCCTAACAAATAGCTTGCTAAATGAAGACTTTAGGAAGCACCTCACAACCAAGCCTGTATGGACCATGCAGGAAATTCAAAGCGTGGCCAAGGAATACATCAACGACGAAGAGGTCAGCCAGGTTGTCGCAGCCAACAAACGGCAGATCCCTAGCTCGTCAGCCTGGCAAGCCCCTCAAGTCAACAGGTACAAAGAAGATCCCAGGGACGACACCTGAAAGAGTGAAACTCTCGCGCGATCTAGAATTTTCACAAATAAATTCGTGTTGTAAGTATAACTTCTAGACCGACAAGAATTCATTTCTTACAAAAGTTTTTAGTTGTCACTTAAGCAAACCCAATAAAAATTTATAACCGAAGTATTTAAACCTCGGGTCGTCTTCTCAAGGAATTACAGGGAAGTATGACTTATTATTAGCTATGAAAAAGGTAGAATTTTGGATTTTTGAAATAGGGAATAAGTAATTTGAATGGCAAGAAAAAGAAATAAATAATTATAAAGTAAACTCTTGGCAAGGTATGAGAATTAGAAGTCCTATCCTAGTTATCATTATTAATGGTGATGAGAATTATATTTTACTTCCCACTAAGTTAACCTTTGCTAAACAAAGGAAGGTCAAGTGGACTAATCAATTTTGATCCTCAGGTCCTAGTCAATTCCTAAGGAAAGAATAGAGTTATTGGAATCTAAATCAATTAGCAAAAATAACAATTATCAATCACAATGAGTTTGATAACTCAAGAGTCTCCAATTAATCAATTAAAGCCAAGAATATAAAAGGCTAAATAAAAATCATAAATCTGAAATACCTCAATTGCATTAATAATAGAAAATCAATCTAAACATAAAGAGTTCATAAACTAAATTGATAAAATAAATAAAAGAAACGTTGAACCTGTAATGAAGATAAATCAGTCCTAAAATTGAGAGAAATCCTAATCCTAATCCTAAGAGAGAGGAGAGAACCTCTCTCTCTAAAAACTACATCTAAATTATGAAAAGTGAATAATGGAAGACATGTTGTTGAATGGATGCATTCTCCCACTTTATAGCCTCTAATCTAAGTTTTCTGGGCCGAAAAATGGGTCAAAAATAGACTAGAAATCTACGTACAGGTTGCGGAAAAGTGACGCGAAAGCGTCGTCCACGCGTTTGCGCGGATTGGGTTTTCGCCAGGTCACGCGTCCGCGTTATCCATGTGTTCGCGTCGCTTGGCTTTGGGACAGCTATGGCAAATTATATATCGTTGTGAAGCCCCGGATGTTAGCTTTCCAACGCAACTAGAATCGCATCATTTGGACCTCTGTAGCTCAAGTTATGGTCAATTTAGTACCAAGAGGTCAGGCTGGACAGCTTTAGCAGTTCCTTCAGATTCTTGTATTCCTTCCACTTTTGCATGCTTCCTTTCCATCCTCTAAGTCATTCCTTCCCTATAAACTCTGAAATCACTTAACACACATATCAAGCATCTAATGGTAATAAGAGAGGTTTAATATTAGCAAATATAAGGCCAAAGAAGCATGTTTTCAATCATAGCACAAAATCAGGAAGGAGAATGTAAAACCATGCAAATAGTATGAATAAGTGTATGAAAGATTGAAAAAATCCACTCAATTGAGCACAAGATAAACCATAAAATAGTGGTTTATCAATCTCCCCACACTTAAACATTAGCATGTCCTCATGCTAAGCTTAAGAGAACTAAAAGAGTGAAGGGGAATGGTAGAATGTATGAAATGCAACCTATGAATGCAACTAAATGCAAAAATACTTCTACCTACTTGGTTAAAAGTAAACAATTCCTTCAAGAACAAATATGAACTGGATTTCACTAATTCAAATCACAAAATAAAGTACAAGTGAACTTGCAGAAGAAAATAGCTCGTGAAAGCCGGGAATAAGGAATCGAGCATCGAACCCTCACTGGAAGTGTATACACTCTAATTACTCAGGTGTTTAAGGTCAATCACTCTACTCTTCCCTAGTCATGCTTTCTCAACCTTGTTCTTCATCTAACCAATCAACAAATATTTAGTATACCAATGCAAACATCATGAGGTCTTTTCAGGGTTGTAATGTGGCTGAGGTAAAGGTAAGGATATATATATATATAAGGCTAAGTGAGCTAACAAAGTGAATCCTTGATTAATCTAAGATCTCACCTAACATATACATACTTTATATAATTTAAAATGCTTTACCTAACTACCCAAATTTTTTCCACTTTTGTATTACATGCTCATGTATCAAACTTATTTTTGAATTTTGTCCCATGTGCATTGATTCTTTTTATTTTGCATTTGGGGTAATATTATTTTTCTCTTTTTTTTTTCAATGCACATGGTAATTTAATTATTTTGATTTCACATGAGCATGCTTCCCAAATTTTCAAATAACTTATTCAATTTAATTTCCTTTTTTTTCTATCATCCCATGTTCCCATAAAATTCTCCATACTTAAATTATACACAATATTTATCTTAAGCTAACCAAAGATTCAACTTGGGATTTTTATTTTAGTTTTCTGCTTAAGGCTAGTAATGTGGTTATGGAATAGAGGGGGTTAAAAAGCTCAAAGTGGCTAACAAGGGTGACATAAAAGGGTAGGCTTATTTGGGATAAGTGAGTGAAAATAAGTAATGGCCTCAATCATATGCAAGCATGTAAATACACTAAATAATGGACATATAGAGTGGAACAAAGTAAAGATTGCAATTATAGAGAAGAAAACACACAAGAATAAAATATTTATGGTTAACTAATGTAACCATGTAATTAATCTCAAAATCTCACAGGTTGTATGTTCTGTGGCTCAAAAATCATGTCCCAAATACAACTTCAAACAAATTTAACACATAGAAAATTTTAATTTTTTTATTTAAATTAGTAAAATTTTTTTTTCAAAAATAGGGTCCTAGAAAGAAACTTATTATTTTTCAACCAAGTAGTATTTAAATGCAAACAATCAACTACACATGCAATCTATTATGCAATGCAACAATGAACTAATGAAGAAAATAAGACATTGGTGTTGAGAAGAGAATAACTAACCCATGGAGATCGGTATCGACCTCCCCACACTTAAAGGTTGCACCGTCCTCGGTGCATGCGAAGATGTACAAGTGGACGGGCTGCTCCAACTGATGCCTTTCTCTATAGATTTTGCAGATTGACTTGCCTGTCTCCCCATATAGAAGTGCTTCATTTTCCCTTCCTCGGTGGCCATCCTGAAAGAAGAGGAAAAGGGAGAAAAGTAACCCAGAAATAAAGATAAGAAAAATAAATAAAATATGGGTTGGTAATGCCAAATAGTAAAGGTCTCAATTACATGGTAGCTACAACATGCAGTGAGAAAACAGTAGAAGCATACGGCATATCAATAGTGCAAGAATTGCAACAATGGGGAAGATGGTGTGGGTAATGCAAAATAGTGTAAGTGCATATCAATGCAAAAGGAATATCAGTATTATAAAAATTGGCATTGACTTATGAATAATAATACCCAATTCGAATAAAATAAGTCATGAAGCACCAGAATAATTCAAAAAGATGTAACAGTTGAATGAGAAAATTTTAACACCAATGAAAAAATAATAATTTTAGAAAAGAAAATAAAAATATACCCAGAATTAAAATGCAATGGATGAAAGTATGCAAATAAATTAAATAAAATAGAATGTAAGTGAAGAGGGATGAGAAGTTAAAAAGATGAAGTAAGAAAGAAAGAAGAAAGAAGAAAAGATAGAAAAAAAATTAGGATTAGAAAAGAAAAGAAAAGATAATTGGCGCTGATCAGGATAAGTTGTGCGACGCAGGCGACGCGGACGCATGAGTGACGCGGTCGCGTGGTGTACAATAATTATCAGGTGACGCGGACGCGTGGGTCATGCGATCGCGTGGCCTGATTTGTGCGATTGGCGCGAGTGAAGCCTCGCGTTCGCGCAACTCTCTGTTCGAAACTCTTTTTGCCAAATTTTTGGGTGACGCGGTTGTGTGGTTGACGCAATTGCGTGGATGACCATTTTTGGAAAATGACGCGGCCGCGTGGGGAACGCGTTCGCGTGGGAGGGCTTGCGCTTCCAGCACGAGTTCAGCCCCATTCCAGCCCAACATACTGCCATACACCCCTTTACGTCGATTTTACAGAGCCACGCGTTCGCGTGGGTGACGTGGACGCGTGGGAGGCTATTTCGCAAACGATGCGAACGCATCAGTGATGTGGTTGCGTGATCATATTTGTGCCTAAGGCACGCCTCCAGCCACGCTTTCGTGTGACTTTCTGTTCACTTTTCTTGTCTTCCTAATGCACTTGTGACGCGGACGCGTCGGCAACGCTTACGCGTCGCGTGCATTTTTTTTTAATGTAAAAAATGCAGAATGCAGAATGCAGATGCTTATGCAAAATTTATGAATGACCACTAATAAAAATGAAAATAAAATAAAATAAAACTAAGAATAAAAATGAAAGATCATACCATGGTGGGTTGTCTCCCACCTAGCACTTTTAGTTATTGTCCTTAAGTTGGACATTTAGAGAGTCCTTTGTTATGGTGGCTTGTGCTTGAACTCAACCAGGAATCTCCACCAATGTTTGTGATTCCAATGGCCTCCGGGGGCCCAAACTAGGCATAGAAAGCCTTCAAGCAGGTTAAAGCAAGTGACAAAGCCCCAAGAGTGTTGATTTCTAGACTGAATTCCGGGGTCCCAAACCTTGCTTTTGCACCCATCTTCTTCTTGATCATTAGTGTTCCAACCGGGTGGCAAGCAATCTAATTTCTCACTAAAGCGGCCAAACAACTTCCTAAACCCATTCAGTTGGGATTTACCCCAACCTTTGCATTTAAACTTTGAGATTTCCACCATATTGAATCTTGCATGACGACTCCTACCACTAACCATCTCCCTCTTACTCTTAAAGCCACAAAGAGCTCTAAGCTGACCATCTGTTTCAAGCAAAGCATATTCAAGTGAGCTAATTAAGCTTAGAGATGAGAGATTTACCCACTTGAATGAAGGGATGGATGGTGATGGCTTTGGGGAAGAGGTCTCCAGCAACCTTGGCACGGTGATTTCCAGCTCCATTTCCTTGGCCTCTTCTTTGACAACTTCCACCTCTTTGCAAGCTTCTTCAATTTCAACCTCTTCCTCTTGGTAGATTTCTTCCAATTCAGTCTCTTCTTTATTACTTACCAAGGGCATAGGAGGTTGTGCTTTTTCTTCTTGAATCTCCATCTCGAGTCCAATGGGAGAGGATTCAATTGTAGATAATAATTCATTAATGATTAAATCCATCTCTTGATCATCCCCTTCAAAGTCTTCAACCATGATATGCTTTGGAGGTTGTACACTGATGCACGAAATTGTGATCTCTGGTAATGGCTCCAAAAACTTGGTGCTCTAATCTCAATTCATAATTTGTCACAACTTCGATACAACTAACCAGCAAGTGCACTGGATCGTCCAAGTAATAAACCTTACGTGAGTAAGGGTCGATCCCACGGAGATTGTTGGTATGAAGCAAGCTATGGTCACCTTGTAAATCTCAGTCAGGCAAATATAAAATAGTTATGGAGCTTTCGAAAATAAATAATAAAGGAAAGTAAAGATAGAAACACTTATGGAGATGCTTTCGTCCCTCTGAATCTCTGCTTTCCTGCTGTCTTCATCCAATCAGTCCTACTCCTTTCCATGGCTGGCTTTATGTAAGGATGTCACCGTTGTCAATGGCTACTTTTAATCCTCTCAGGAAAATGGTCCAAATGCTCTGTCACAGCACGGCTAATCGTCTGGAGGCATCACCCTTGTCGATGGCTGCATGCCAGCATCCTATTCCTCTCTGTGAAAATGGTCCGATGCGCTGTCACTGCATGGCTAATCATCTGGAGGTTCTCGATCATACTGGAATAGGATTTACTATCCTTTTGCGTCTATCACTATGCCCAGCACTCGCGAGTTTGAAGCTCATCACAGTCATTCAATCCTCGAATCCTACTCGAAATACCACAGACAAGGTTTAGACTTTCTGGACTCTCATGAATGCCGCCATCAATCTAGCTTATACCACGAAGATTCCGATTAAGAAATCCAATAGATAATCATTCAGTCGAAGGTAGAACGGAAGTGGTTGTCAGGCACGCGTTCATAGGGAATGATGATGATTGTCACGTTCATCACATTCAGGTTGAAGTGCGAATGAATATCTTAGAAGCGAAATAAGATGAATTGAATAGAAAAATAGTAGTACTTTGCATTAATCTTTGAGGGACAGCAGAGCTCCACACCTTAATCTATGGAGTGTAGAAACTCTACCGTTTGAAAATACATAAGTGAAGAAGGTCCAGGCATGGCCGAGAGGCCAGCCCTCAAACATGATCTAAGATAGCATACAACTGATCAAAGATGTCTCATACAATAGTAAAAAGTCCTATTTATAATAAACTAGCTACTAGGGTTTACAAAAGTAAGTAATTGATGCATAAATCCACTTCCGGGGCCCACTTGGTGTGTGCTTGGGCTGAGCTTGAAGTCTACACGTGGAGAGTTCATTCTTGGAGTTGAACGCCAGCTTTTGTGCCAGTTTGGGCGTTGAACTCCACTTTGCAACTTGTTTCTGGCGCTGGACGCCAGAATTGGGCAGAGAGCTGGCGTTGAACGCCAGTTTGCGTCATCTAAACTTGGGTAAAGTATGAACTATTATATATTGCTGGAAAGCCCTGGATGTCTACTTTCCAAAGCAATTATTTTGCTCCCAATAGTTTTGTGGAGGAAAATGCATTTGAGGCATCTCCGGGATCTCATGGTGATGAGCTTCATGCGCCTCTTGAGATCCATGACTGGGCTCTCTTGCTTGCTCCATCTTTTTCTTAGTGATGGGCTTATCTTCCTCAATGTGAATGTCTCCTTCTATGAAAGCTCCAGCTGAGTAACATAGATGGCAAATAAGATGAGGAAAAGCTAGCCTTGCCCCATGGGAGGGCTTTTCGGCTATTTTATAGAGTTCAAGGGAGATGACTTCATGAACTTCTACTTCCTCTCCAATCATGATGCTATGGATCATGATGGCCCGACCCACAGTAACTTTAGATCAGTTGCTAGTGGGGATGATGGAGCGTTGGATGAATTCCAACCATCCTCTAGCTACAGGCTTGAGGTCCAGTCTTCTCAGTTGAACCGGCTTGCCTTTGGAGCCAATCTTCCATTGAGCTCCTTCCACACATATGTCCATGAGGACTTGGTCCAACCTTTGATTAAAGTTGACCCTTCTAGTGTAGGGGTGCTCATCTCCTTGCATCATAGGCAAGTTAAACGCCAACCTCACATTCTCCGGACTAAAATCTAAGTATTTCCCCCGAACCATTGTAACATAATTTTTTGGATTCGGGTTCTTACTTTGATCATGGTTCCTAGTGATCCATGCATTGGCATAGAACTCTTGAACCATTAGGATGCCGACTTGTTGGATGGGGTTTGTTAGGACTTCCCAACCTCTTCTTTGGATTTCATGTCGGATCTCCGGATACTCATTTTTCTTGAGTTTGAAAGGGACCTTGGGGATCACCTTCTTCTTGGCCACAACATCATAGAAGTGGTCTTGATGAGCTTTGGAGATGAACCTTTCCATCTCCCATGACTCGAAGGTGGAAGCTTTTGTCTTCCCTTTCCCTTTTCTAGAGGATCCTCTGGTCTTGGGTGCCATCAATGGTAATGGAAAAATAAAAAGCTTATGCTTTTACCGCACCAAACTTAGAATTTTGCTCACCCTCGAGCAAGAGAAGAAAGAATAGATGAAGAAGAAGAAGAAAATATGGAGAGGAGGGGGGAGGTGTGTTTCGGCCAAGAAGAGGAAGAGAGGGTTGTTTTGTGTGAAAATGAGGAAGAATGGAGGGCTATATATAGGGAAGAGAGGGGGGTTAAGTTTCGGCCATATAGGGTGGGTTTGGGTGGAAAATTGATTTTGAATTTTGAAGGTAGGTGGAGCTTATGAGGTAGGTTTATGGGGAAGAGTGGATGGATGTGAGTGGTAAAGAGGTGATGGGAAAAGGAGATTGAGGTGATTGGTGAGGAGTTTTGGGGAAGAGTGTTTATGGGATTGTGTGAAAGAGGGGTGAAAAGAAGTGAGTGGAGGTAGGTGGGGATCCTGTGGGGTCCACAGATCCTGAGGTGTTCAAGGATTTACAACCTTGCACCAAATTAGGCATGCAAAATGCCCTTGCACACAACTCTGGGCGTTCAGCGCCAGATTGGTGCTTGTTTTGGGCGTTGAACGCCCATTTGTTGCCCATTTCTGGCGTTGAACGCCAGAACCATGCTTGTTCTGGGCGTTCAGCGCCAGCTCTTCTCCAGGGTGCATTTCTGGCGTTCAAACGCCCAGATGCTGCCCATTTCTGGTGTTCAGCGCCAGAACCATGCTCTGTTCTGGTGTTGAACGCCCAAAACATGCTTCTTACTGGCGTTTAAACGCCAGTAAGGTCTTCCTCCAGGGTGTGATTTTTCTTCTGCTGTTTTTTATTCTGTTTTTAATTTTTCTATTTTTTTCGTGACTCCACATGATCATGAACCTAATAAAACAAGAAAAACAATGAAATTTAGATAAATAAACATTGGGTTGCCTCCCAATAAGCGCTTCTTAATGTCAATAGCTTGACAGTGGGCTCTCATGGAGCCTCACAGATGTGCAGAGCTTTGTTGAGACCTCCCAACACCAAACTTAGAGTTTGGATATGGGGGTTTGACATCAAACTTAGAGTTTGGTTGTGGCCTCCCAACACCAAACTTAGAGTTTGACTGTGGGGGCTTTGGTTGACTCTGCTTTGAGAGAAGCTTTTCATGCTTCCTCTCCATGGATGCAGAGAGAGATCCTTGAGTTGTAAACACAAGGTTATCCTCATTTAGTTGAAGGATTAATTCTCCTCTGTCCACATCAATCACAGCTCTTGCTGTGGCTAGGAAGGGTCTTCTAAGGATGATGGATTCATCCTCTTCCTTTTCCAGTATCCAAGATTATGAAATCAGCAGGGATGTAAAGGCCTTCAACCTTTACTAACACGTCCTCTACTTGTCCATAAGCCTGTTTTCTGGAATTGTCTGCCATCTCTAATGAGATATCAGCAGCTTGTACCTCAAAGATTCTCAGTTTCTCCATTACAGAGAGGGGCATGAGGTTTATCCCTGATCCAAGGTCACATAGAGTCTTTTCAAAGATCATGGTGCCTATGATACAAGGTATTATGAACTTTCCAGGATCCTGTTTCTTCTGAGGCAATGTCAGTTGATCCAGATCACTTACTTCATTGGTGAACAAGGGAGGTTCATCTTCCCAAGTTTCAATGCCAAATAATTTGGCATTCAGCTTCATGATTGCACCAAGGAACTTGGCAGCTTGCTCTTTAGTAACATCCTCATTCTCTTCAGAAGAGGAGTATTCATCAGAGCTCATGAATGGCATAAGGAGGTTCAATGGAATCTCTATGGTCTCTAATTGAGCCTCAGAGTCCTTTGGTTCCTCAGAGGGAAGCTCCTTATTGATCACTGGATATCCCAGGAGGTCTTCTTCCTTGGGATTCCCGTCCTCTCCTTCCCTTACAGGTTCGGTCATTGTAATTAATTCAATGGCCTTGCACTCTCCTTTTGGATTCTCTTCTGTATTGCTTGGGAGAGTACTAGGAGGGATTTCAGTGATCCTTTTACTCAGCTGGCCCACTTGTGCTTCCAAATTTCTAATGAAAGACCTTGTTTCATTCATGAAACTTACAGTGGCCTTGGATAGATCAGAGACTAAGTTTGCTAAATTAGAGGTATTTTGTTTAGAGTTCTCTGTCTGTTGCTGAGTGGATGATGGAAAAGGCTTGCTGTTGCTAAGCCTGTATCTTCCACCATTATTAAAGCCTTGTTGAGGCTTTTGTTGATCCTTCCATGAGAGATTTGGATGATTTCTCCATGATAGATTATAGGTGTTTCCATAAGGTTCACCTAAGTAATTCACCTCTGCTATTGCAGGGTTTTCAGGAAAGGATCTTCAGATGGAAGTCCATGAAACTTGCAGTTCTGCTGCATCAGAGAAACTAGCTGAGGTTTCAGCTCAAAATTGTTTGCTCCAATGGTAGGGATGGAGATGCTTCTTCCATGTAAATTGGAATTTGGTGCAGTAAAGTCACTAAGCATCCTCCTTGCATTATTATTATTTTCGGCTACCATCTCTTTTTCCTGTTCGAAAATTTCTGAAAGGTGCTTGCTGGATTGTTGTAATTTAGCTTCTCTTAATTTTCTCTTCAGAGTCCTTTCAGGTTCTGGATCTGCTTCAACAAGAATGTTCTTGTCCTTGCTCCTGCTCATATGACAAAGAAGAGGGCACAGAAAAAGAATAATAATAATAATAGTAGAGATCCTTTATACCACAGTATAGAGGTCCCTGTGTAAGTGGAAGAAAGGAAGAATGGATAATCCAAACACAAAGGTGATGATAGGAGCAGAGGTGTGAGATGAAGAGAAGTGTTAGTAGATGAATAAATAAATAGAAGGAGATGGGAGAGGGAGAATTTCGAAAATAATTTTTTTGAAAAAGAGGTAGTGATTTTCGAAAATAGTTTTTGAAAAAGGTTAGTAATTTTTGAAAATTAAAATAAAAAATGAAAATAATTAGTTAATTAAAAAGAAATTTTGAAAAAGGGGGAAGATATTTTCGAAAATTAGAGAGAGAGAGAGTTAGTTAGGTAGTTTTGAAAAAGATAAGAAACAAACAAAAAGTTAGTTAGTTAGTTGAAACAAATTTGAAAATCAATTTTGAAAAGATACGAAGATAGGAAGTTAGAAGAGATATTTTAAAATCAAATTTTTGAAAAAGATAAAATAAGAAGATATTTTTGAAAACATATGATTGAAATTAGTTTTGAAAAAGATTTGAATTTTAAAATCACAATTAATGACTTGATTCATAAGAAATCACAAGATATGATTCTAGAACTTAAAGTTTGAATCTTTCTTAACAAGTAAGTAACAAACTTGAAATTTTTGAATCAAAACATTAATTGATGATGTTATTTTCGAAAATTATGTGATAAAAATAGAAAAAGATTTTTGAAAAATGTTTTTAGAATTTTCGAAAATAACTAAGAAAAATGAGAAAGATTTGATTTTTGAAAAAGATTTTGAAAAAGATGAGATTTTTAAATTGAAAATTTGATTTGACTCACAAGAAACAACTAAATTTTAAAAATTTTTGAAAAAGTCAAATCTAATTTTCGAAATTTTAAGAGAGAAAAAGGGAAAGATATTTTTTTGATTTTTTGAATTTTTATGATGAGAGAGAAAAACATGAAAATGATGCAATGCATGAAAATTTTTAGATCAAAACAATGAATGCATGCAAGAATGCTATGAATGTCAAGATGAACACCAAGAACACTTTGAATGTCAAGATGAACATCAAGAACTTATTTTTGAAAAATTTTTGATGCAAAGAAAACATGAAAGATACCAAACTTAGAAATTTTGCATGTATGGACACTATGAATGCAAAAATGCACATGAAAAACAAGCAAAGATGCAAAACAAGAAAACATCAAGATCAAACAAGAAGACTTACCAAGAACAACTTGAAGATCATGAAGAACACCATGAATGCATGAATTTTCGAAAAATGCAAGATGAGCATGCAATTGACACAAGACTCAAACAAGAAACACAAAATATTTTTGATTTTTTTGATTTTCTAAATTTTTTTTTCGAAAACAAAGGAGAAATTTTTGAAAGAATTTTTTTTGAAATTTTTGAAAACAAAACAAAAAGAAAATTACCTAATCTGAGCAACAAGATGAACCGTCAGTTGTTCAAACTCGAACAATCCCCGGCAACGGCGCCAAAAACTTGATGCACGAAATTGTGATCTCTGGTAATGGCTCCAAAAACTTGGTGCTCTAATTTCAATTCATAATTTGCCACAACTTCGATAGAACTAACCAGCAAGTGCACTAGGTCGTCCAAGTAATAAACCTTACGTGAGTAAGGGTCGATCCCACGGAGATTGTTGGTATGAAGCAAGCTATGGTCACCTTGTAAATCTCAGTCAGGCGGATATAAAATAGTTATGGAGTTTTCAAAAATAAATAATAAAGGAAGTTAAAGATAGAAACACTTATGTAATTCATTGGTAAGAATTTCATATAAGCGCATGGAGATGCTTTCGTCCCTCTGAATCTCTGCTTTCCTGCTGTCTTCATCCAATCAGTCCTACTCCTTTCCATGGCTGGCTTTATGTAAGGATGTCACCGTTGTCAATGGCTACTTTTAATCCTCTCGGGAAAATGGTCCAAATGCTCTGTCACAGCACGGCTAATCTTCTGGAGGCATCACCCTTGTCGATGGCTGCATCCTATTCCTCTCTGTGAAAATGGTCTGATGCGCTGTCACTGCATGGCTAATCATCTGGAGGTTCTCGATCATACTGGAATAGGATTTACTATCCTTTTGCGTCTGTCACTACGCCCAGCACTCGCGAGTTTGAAGCTCGTCACAGTCATTCAATCCTCGAATCCTACTCGAAATACCACAGACAAGGTTTAGACTTTCCGGACTCTCATGAATGCCGCCATCAATCTAGCTTATACCACGAAGATTCCGATTAAGAAATCCAAGAGATAATCATTCAGTCGAAGGTAGAACGGAAGTGGTTGTCAGGCACACGTTCATAGGGAATGATGATGATTGTCACGTTCATCACATTCAGGTTGAAGTGCGAATGAATATCTTAGAAGCGAAATAAGATGAATTGAATAGAAAAACAGTAGTAATTTGCATTAATCTTTGAGGGACACCAGAGCTCCACACCTTAATCTATGGAGTGTAGAAACTCTACCGTTTGAAAATACATAAGTGAAGAAGGTCCAGGCATGGCCAGGAGGCCAGCCCTCAAACGTGATCTAAGATAGCATACAACTGATCAAAGATGTCTCATACAATAGTAAAAGTCCTATTTATAATAAACTAGCTACTAGGGTTTACAAAAGTAAGTAATTGATGCATAAATCCACTTCCGGGGCCCACTTGGTGTGTGCTTGGGCTGAGCTTGAAGTCTACACGTGGAGAGGTCATTCTTGGAGTTGAACACCAGCTTTTGTGCCAGTTTGGGCGTTGAACTCCACTTTGCAACTTGTTTCTGGCACTGGACGCCAGAATTGGGCAGAGAGCTGGCGTTGAACGCCAGTTTACGTCATCTAAACTTGGGAAAAGTATGGACTATTATATATTGCTGGAAAGCCCTGGATGTCTACTTTCCAACGCAATTGGAAGCGCGCCATTTTAAGTTCTGTAGCTCCAAAAAATCTATTTTGAGTGCAGGGAGGTCAGAATCCAACAGTATCAGCAGTCCTTCTTCAACCTCTGAATCTGATTTTTGCTCAAGTCCCTCAATTTCAGCCAGAAAATACCTGAAATCACAGAAAAACACACAAACTCATAGTAAAGTCCAGAAATGTGAATTTAACATAAAAAATAATGAAAACATCCCTAAAAGTAACTAGATTCTACTAAAAACATACTAAAAACAATGCCAAAAAGCGTATAAATTATCCGCTCATCATACACCCTCCTCAACATCAATTTCAAACTCCTTAGAAGGGGGCTCTATGACTTGAGTTTCCCATGGAGGTTCCGCATCTCCCAAGTCTTCAACTACTTCTTCCTCTTCAACGATCATGGCTTCCTCCAATTGTTCCAATACAAAGTCGTGCTGCTCACTGTCCACCAGAGTTTCTAGTGTCTCCTTCATGCTACGTTCTTCAATAGATTCTCCACATAAAACCGTGGGGGTTCCTTGAGTGTTCAGATGTTGGGAAGCTAATTGATTTACTACCTCGGTTAAGGCAGTCACTAATTCCAGTACATTCCTTTTCATCTTCGCTTGCCCTTGAAGAAGACCACGAAGGATGTCATCCATTGGAGATTGGGGTGGATATGAGGGTTAATTATTTTGGAGAAAGGGTTCATAATAGGAAGGTGGTTCTTCTTGATAAGGATATGGAGATGGTGAATATTGAGGTGGTGGTTCTGGGTGTGGTTCATATGGTGGTTGGTGTGGTGGATACAGGTTAGGGTCATATGGTGATGTTTGGTGGTAAGGGGCTTGTGAGTATGGTGGTTCAAAGTTGTGTTGAGGAGATGGTTCATAAGCATATGGTGGGGCTTGTTGGTAACTACAAGGGGTTCCACCATAGTCATCATTTTGGTATGCATCACAGAATGGTTGTTGGTTATAGTGCATTGGAGGGGGTTGTTGCCAAGAGGGTTGATCAAATCCTTGTGGCTCCTCTCATCTTTGATTCTTCCAACCTTGATGCCTATTTTCATTATAGTTTCCATTCCTTACAACAACATTGGAACCAAACTTAAAGCGATGGGGGTGAGAACTCATAATAGCAAATAAAAATTAAAAACGAAAATAAAAACAAATTTAAATTAAAAGGTTATTGAAATTTAAATTTTTGAATTTGAAAATTAAATTTTGAATTTTGAATTTTGAAAAAGTCAACAATATAAGATAAAGATTTGAAAAAGATTTAAATTTTGAAAATGTTTGATTTTTAAAATTTTAAATTTAAATTTTGTAATTTGAATTTTGAATTTTGGAATTTAATTGAAATTTGAAATTTGAATTTGAAATAAGATAAGATAAGATTTTGAAAAAGATATGATTTTTGAAAAAAAAATTTGAATTTTGAAATTTAAAACTAAGATAAGATAAGATAAAAAAATTTTAAAATAAAAATCTGAAATTTTTTTTATAACTAAATAAAAACCAATAACTTCTTAATTTACGAAAAAGCAAAAATAAAAACAAAAATAAAAACAAATCAAAAAGCAAATATTTACAATAACCAATAATAAGGCACACGTTTACAATTTCCCGGCAACGGCGCCATTTTGAAAGAGCGAAACTCTCGCGCGATCTAGAATTTTCACAAATAAATTTGCGTTGTAAGTATAGCTTCTAGACCGACAAGAATTCGTTTCTTACAAAAGTTTTTGGTTGTCACTTAAGCAAACCCAATAAAAATTTATAACCGAAGTATTTAAACCTCGGGTCGTCTTCTCAAGGAATTGCAGGGAAGTATGACTTATTATTAGCTATGAAAAAGGTAGAATTTTGGGTTTTTGAAATAGGGAATAAGTAATTTGAATGGCAAGAAAAATAAATAAATAATTATAAAGTAAACTCTTGGCAAGGTATGAGAATTAGAAGTCCTATCCTAGTTATTCTTATCAATGGTGATGAGAATTATATTTTGCTTCCCACTAAGTTAACCTTTGCTAAACAAAGGAAGGTCAAGTGGACTAATCAATTTTGATCCTCATGTCCTAGTCAATTCCTAAGGAAAGAATAGAGTTATTGGAATTCAAATCAATTAGCAAAAATAACAATTATCAATCACGATGAGTTTGATAACTCAAGAGTCTCCAATTAATCAATTAAAGCCAAGAATATAAAAGGCTAAATAAAAATAATAAATCTGAAATACCTCAATTGCATTAATAATAGAAAATCAATCTAAACATAAAGAGTTCATAAACTAAATTGATAAAATAAATAAAAGGAACATTGAACCTGTAATGAAGATAAGCAGCCCTAAAATTGAGAGAAATCCTAATCCTAATCCTAAGAGAGAGGAGAGAACCTCTCTCTCTAAAAACTACATCTAAATTATGAAAAGTGAATAATGGAAGACATGTTGTTGAATGGATGCATTCCCCCACTTTATAGCCTCTAATCTGTGTTTTCTGGGTCAAAAACTGGGTCAAAAACAGCCCAGAAATTGCCCCCAACAATTTCTGGTACGTACAGGTTGCGGGAAAGTGACGCGGAAGCGTCGTCCACGCGTTTGCGCGGATTGGGTTTTTGCCAGGTCACACGTCCACGTGATCCACGCGTTCACGTCGCCTAGCTTCAAGGAAGCTATGACAAATTATATATCGTTGCGAAGCCCCAGATGTTAGCTTTCCATCACAACTGAAACTGCGTCATTTAGACCTCTGTAGCTCAAGTTATGGTTGATTTAGTATCAAGAGGTCAGGCTGGACAGCTTTAGCAGTTCCTTCAGATTCTTGTATTCCTTCCATTTTGCATGCTTCCTTTCCATCCTCTAAGTCATTCCTCCCCTATAAACTCTGAAATCACTTAACACACATATCAAGACATCTAATGGTAATGAGAGAGGATTAATATTAGAAAATATAAGGCCAAAGAAGCATGTTTTCAATCATAGCACAAAATCAGGAAGGAGAATGTAAAATCATGCAAATAGTATGAATAAGTGTATGAAAGATTGATAAAATCTACTCAATTGAGTACAAGATAAACCATAAAATAGTAGTTTATCAGCACCCTAAACAAGCCACCCAAGTACCCACGGGTAGGAAGGTTCACGAACTATACGCCACTTGCGGCGCCTATAGTAGAAGTCTACAACAAATTACAGACAAGGGAATCCCGTCCAGACCTAGGCCATTGAAGGAAAGAACGGGAGGCAACAAGAGCTTTTACTGCGATTATCACAAGGGGTTTGGCCATAAAACCCAAGACTGCTTCGACCTCAAGGATGCCCTGGAACAGGCCATAAGAGAAGGAAAGCTGAGTGAATTCTCCCGGCTCATCAGAGAACCGAGGAGGCGGGAAAGGGAACACTCTGAGGAAGATCGGAGCCGAACTATCAAACCAAGGCAAGAACCCACAGGGGATGCCAATAACCCCCCAACTTTTGTGGTCAACATCGTGGTCGGGCGCGACAGCCCCCCTAAATCCAAGTCGGCAGCCAAAAGGGACACCCGAGTACTCTCTATCTCGACAGATGGCCCCGCCCCCAGCAAAAGGCATCCCACAATATCATTTGGCCCAAAAGATAAGTGGTTCAATAACCTCCCCGAAAACCCCCCATGGTAGTTACCGCGATGGTCGGGACATGACTAGTCAGGCGTATCCTCGTCGACACAGGAGCAGATTCAAACATTTTATTTAGAAACGTGTTCGACGCCATGGGGCTCAGGGAATCCAACCTCAAGAATCACCAACATAGAGTCATGGGACTAGACGATAACTACATTAAACCCGACGGGACAATCTCTCTCCCAATCTGCCTAGGAACCAGTGATGCCAGGAAATCGGTTATGGCAGACTTCGTAGTCCTTAGAGACTCCACTGCCTACAACATCTTCCTAGGAAGAAAAACTATCAATGAATTCTCAGCTATAATATGCACCAAGTTCCTAACAATGAAGTTCATAATGGACAAGGGAACAGTTGGTTCCATAAGGGGAGACCTAGAAACGGCAGTCGCTTGCGACAACGCCAGTCTCTTCTTAAGGAAAGAATCTAAGAGGGCAGCCGGCGTGTTCCTGGCAGATCTGGATGTCAGGATGGAGGACAAGCCAAGACCAGAACCAGAAAGGGACATGGAAAAGTTCCAGATAGGAAAAATGGCAGATCAGTTTACCTTCGTAAATAGAAACCTGCCCCATGAACTTAAGGGCCCCCTTATAAAGATCGTGAGGGCAAACGGCGACATCTTCGCATGGACCCCATTAGACATGCCGGGATTGGATTCTGAGGTCATGTCCCACCGGCTAGCCATAAAACCTGATGCCAAACCGATAGCCCAGCGGCGAAGGAAGATGTCCCAAGAAAGGGCTGAAGAAGTCGCCAAACAAATAGCAGGATTACTAGAAGCAGGGTTCATTAAGGAACTCGAGTACTCGACATGGCTGTCTAATGTCGTCCTAGTCAAAAAAGCCAGCGGAAATTGGAGAATGTGCGTCGATTACTCCGACCTAAACAAAGTGTGCCCAAAAGACTCCTTTCCCCTCCCTAACATTGACACCTTGTTTGACTCGGCGGCAGGATATCGTTTTCTCAGCTTTATGGATTCCTATTCTGGCTATAATCAGATCCCAATGCACCGACCTGACGAGGATAAAACGGCATTCATAACACTAGGGGGCACTTTTTGTTACAAAGTAATGCCCTTTGGACTGAAGAACGCAGGAGCCACCTACCAAAGACTAATGAGAAAAGTCTTCCACGACCTCATCGGCAAGTCGGTAGAGGTTTTCGTTGACGACATCCTGGTAAAAACAGCAGAGTCGAACAAGCTAATAGACGACCTCTAGGCTGTCTTCAAGGCACTAAGGAAATTCAACATGAGACTCAACCCGCTTAAATGCGCATTCGCCATGGAAGCAGGGAAGTTCCTAGGATTCATGATAACACAAAGAGGGGTAGAAGCCAACCCGAATAAATGTGAAGCCGACCTCAAAATGACAAGCCCTGGGTGCATCAAAGATGTACAACGACTCACCAGGAAGCTCACGACTTTGTCTCGATTCCTCAGCACCTCGGCAGAAAGGGCCATCCCATTCTTCAACCTAATGAAAAAAGGGATCGCCTTCGAGTGGACCCCGGCATGCGAAGAAGCGTTCAGCCACTTCAAGAAGATACTCTCGGAACCTCTCGTACTCAGCAAGCCTAGAGAAGGGGAGCCCCTATACTTGTACTTGGCTGTAACCACGCAAGCAATAGCGGCAGTACTGGTCCGAGAAGAGGACAAAACTCAGCGCCCAATATACTTCATCAGCAAAATACTCCAAGGAGCAGAGACGAGGTACACCAAGTTGGAAAAGCTGGCCTACGCCCGACTGATCTCATCCAGAAGGCTAAAACAATACTTCCAAGGGCACACAATAATCCTGAGAACCGACCAGGCCATCTGACAAGTCCTCCAGAAACCCGACCTGGCGGGAAGAATGATGGCATGGGCGATAGAACTCTCTCAATATGATTTGCAATATGAGCCCAGACAGGCAATCAAAGCCCAAGCCATGGCATATTTCCTCGTAGAAGTCATAGGAGAGGCTCCCGACCCACCGAACACACGGTGGAAACTCCACGTTGACGGAGCATCCAACCAAGCATTTGGAGGGGCCGGAATCATCCTCGAAAACTCGGCAGGAGTAGCCTATGAACAATCCATCAAGTTTGACTTCTCGGTCTCCAATAACCAGGCCGAATATGAGGCCCTGATAGGGGGACTGATACTAGCCAAAGAGGTCGGGGCGTCTAGGGTGGAAGTCAGCAGTGATTCTCAGGTTGTCACCTCCCAGGTAAATGGCAGCTACCAAGCTAGGGACGCGCTGCTACAAAAATACCTGGAAAAGGTAAAAGAACTATGCCAAAGCTTCGAAGAAGTCACAATCCAGCACGTCCCCAGAGAAAGAAACGTCCGAGCCGACCTCCTTTCCAAGCTAGCAAGCACCAAATCCGGGACAGGGAACAGATCCCTAATCCAGGGGCTAGCAACTGAACCTGCAATCGTCATGTGCACAGCCCAGGTGCCGAACCTCCCCTCATGGATAGACCCTATTTTCTGATATATGGAGCATGCAAAAACACCCCCAGATGAGAAGGAGGCACAAGCTATTAAGAGAGAAGCTCCCAAATATAATTTTCTCCCAAATATAATTTTCTAGTTTTATATCTGTGTTTAAAAGAGACTGATAACCTTCATGACCACCCCAGAAAATATAATTTTCTCCCCCCAAATAATGTGTCACCTGCAAATTAAATTAGCCAAATGGATCTTTCTTCTACTACTGCTACATTCAATTTATACACACAAATGTACTTCCATGGCTTTTTCACTTGAACAGCAGCATATGCATACATCTGTAATTCGGAATTATCAAAACAACTCAATTTGTTTGCCATCAACTCAGCATATATAATTGGAATAAATTAAAGATCACATATATAAGATATATACCTAGTAGCACCACCATGCATAGAGCGAGAATACATGAATAATTGAGTCATTCCCCATAAAACTTTCTTGTTGCTCTACATTATTAAATAAAGGGTAAAGTATACTGTTTGTCTTTGAAGTTTGGTAAAAGTTTTAAAAATACTCCTAAGTTTTATTTTGTTTCAATTTTGTCCCAAAAATTTTTGATTTGCATCAAATATACCTTCGACGGCTAAATTTTTAAAAAATTTAAGATCAATCTGACAATAATGCATAAAAATTATGCTTGATTTGCTTGTGTTGAGGGTTGTTCTTATGAAATTGTTGTTGAATTGTCTTAAATTTTTTGAAAAATTAGCCAGGACGGACCGGCCCACTTTGCCACCCCTAATCACTTCATCCAAATTTTTATTAGCTTCCTATGACAAACTCAACAGATGCAATAATTAAAAGTAGAGCATTATCAATTAATCGAGTACAAAATATAACAAATTTAAAAGATTGAGTGATCACCTTCAAAGTTTGTCCATCAGGAGCTATATCCTATCGTGGAAGCACCAAAAATTAACCCTAAATTTGTCTATAAACTCAGTTTGTTCTTACTGTGTATACTAAGTAATCTTATATGCATTAGTTATTATATTATATATTAATGCCCTAAATCATGGCATAAGAGATTCGTGAAATCATATATTTAAATGTAAGAAATTAGTGTATACCAAAATAAATAAATAAATAATTATTTTTTTGTTTTGTGCATGACCACTGGCTAGTACAGAAACTTCAAAACAGGCATCTCATTAAATGCCAAAGCCAGAATAATTTTGTTGTCAATCATTAGTCCATTACTTGGTTATCAAGCTGAGCATATATTTACTATTGGTTGGGTTTGACTAGTTCACTTTTGTACATTGTGTTGGATTCTTGGACATCTACTTGCAACTAAGATTACCACTGAGATGTCCTTCCTCTGTTTTCCTTATCTCCCTCTCCTAATTATCTTCATCCTTCCTTTATTGTTCTATCCATCCTACACCGAGTAAAAACCTTAAGTAAAATCAGTGGAAAGAATACAGGATTGCAGTTTCGGACAAATTACCAAGGCTGAGTTCAATGCCTGGCTTTGGGCCCGACACATCAAGCCCACAAGTCTTGGCACGATGATTCACAGGGAGATCCCCAGGAAGATGAATTGGAGGTTGTTCAGGTAAAGGTTTACCAAGAGCGAATATTTGAAGTTGATGTTGCAGTACAAATACCTAAACAGGAAAAAGACACCATCCACGAAGAACAGCAATTAAGAATAGTCCACCGGTATTGGACATCTGTATATTAATCTGCATTTAAAATAAATGAACATAATATAAAGCACAAACCTTCACCAACTCAAGCATTCTTTCTCCGGCAACAAATGATGATTCATCTGGAACATCAACTGTAGAAAAACACACAGGTCATTTAACTACTCATGCTTCCTTTCATTACAGCAACCAGGCAAAGGAAGTTTTTTTTAAATAGATAGAGGCTTACCTTCAGAAGAGAGCTTGTGTGGTGGCAAAAGCATGCAAGTCCATTCTTTCCGAGGAGATGATGACTCCATTGCTACAGTTTGAAAATTTTCTAGATCAAACACATAAGTAAACTCTTGAACACTACAATAATTAAGCAGCACAATAAATTATATGAAATTCACCTCTTTTACACTTTCTCCACTCTTCACAGAGAACAGTAACAAGAAAGTCGGACCAAATACCTCTAGCCTCCTCCATAAGAGCAGAAGCACAACTATTGTATGAAACCTGCATGAGTAATTTCATCCGGAAATGCATACAACACCACAGATGAGATGAAATTAGTATATCCCTGGGGCATATATCAAATCTTTTCTTTTTTACCCTTGGTTCATATATGGATTTCTACAATCATGGTTCTAAATGCGGGTTCAATATCAAAGACAATGAGAACATAGAGCAGTGCTCACCAAGGCATGGTTTATCAAAAAGTGCAATATTTCAAGAAACCCTATTATTATTTCTACTTAATATTCTCCTATTTACTTGTTTCAATTTCTATTTTCTTCAGCATGCAGTATCCTGTCCTTTATACCAGTCACTCACATGGGAAAGATAAATTCATATCTGTACTCATGTCATGTACTAGTTCGTCATTAATCACTTAAATCATTGGTACAATTGCATGGTAAAGAATCCCATTACTATAGATTAAAAACAAAAATAATTTCATCATAACGTTTGTAATGCACGCTAGACTACTAAATAATTTTGTATTAGTATCTTTCTCAAACTACTCAGCTTCCTTTAAAGCTCTACTGAATTAATGTTTCAAAGTAGTCTAGAAACTAGAAAGTGACTAGTGGTACTTTAATATGGCAAGCATAAATATCAGTTCAATTTAAAAAGCAAAAGTGAAAAACTTTTATATATCTGTAAAACGATATGCAAATTACTGGAGAAGACAATTTATATACTTTCAGCAATTCAAGGTAGTTGTTGTTAAACTCTGACTCACTGTAAGAAAACAACTGGCGTAGAAGCCAACCACCATCCCACAGTGTCTCTGCAGATATAATAGAACAATAGAAGAGGTTAACTAATGCATCAATCACCTGAAAATACACCATACATAAACATAGAAATTAAAATTTTATTTGGATTTGAATAATGTGCCTAACAGTAATCCATATGAACTTTAAAACGGTCTACATAAACTATTCCAAAAATAATAAACAGAGTAAAAATTATATCATAACAAGAACATACTAGAGAGAAAGATTTACCTAAAATTTGTGTACAAGTGGACTTGTTCCCACATCAATAGGTTGAGACGATACTTGATAAATTTTAATTTTATGGTTTATCTTGTGCTTAATTTAGGGGATTTTATCACCATTTCTTACATTTATTCAATGAAATAGCATGATTTTGTAATTCTCCCTTAATTTGTGTTTAAGTGTAAAAACATACTTTTTAGGCCTTTAAATTGGTAATCTTAATTCACTTTAATTCCATTTGATGCCTTGATGTATTTGTTGAGTGATTTCAGGTTCATAAGACAAGTATTGGATAGAAGAAGTGAGAAGAAAAGCATGCAAAGTGGAGAATGCATGAATAAATGAGCATTGGGAGATTTGAGGGCTACGCGCACGCGTCATCCATGTGTACGCGTGCGTTGAAGATTTGCAAGCAACGCGCACGCGTCACCCATGCGCACGCGTGACGCTGATCACGTGACCTCATTAAAGTGAATTCGTTAGGGGCGATTTCTGAGCTTCCCAGGCCCAAATCCAACTCATTTCTGAGGGTATTTCATGCAGAATTCAAGCTAGGGCAAAGGGGGAGCACTTAGTTGTAGATTAGGAAGCATGTAGTTAGTTTCTAGAGAGAGAATCTCCTTCTTCTCTCTAGAATTAGGTTAGGATTAGGCTAAATTCTCTTAGATCTAGGCTTAATTTTTTGTTTTCATCTTGTTTCCATTTCAATTTCTTGTTGTTACAGCTATGCTCTCTTAGTTTTCTTGTCAATTTTCCCTTTGATGTATCTTTTATGTTGTTGCACTATTGTTGGATTAGGATTTCCTTTTAATGCAATTCATGTTTTATATTCCCTTGTTGTTTAATTGAATTGTTGTTAATTCTTTGCAATTGGGTAGTTGTAGATTTAATATTCTTGTTGTCATTTTATCTTACTTTCCTTTTGTGCCTTCCAAGTGTTTGACAAAATGCTTGGTTGGTTGTTAGAGCAGATTTTTGAGCATTCTTGGCTTGGAAAGAGGAATTAGGCAATCTTGAGTCATCAATATCCAACCTATGTTGGTGATCTAGAGTTGTTAGCTAGTATTGTTTTCATTGACTCTAATCTCTTGCTAATTCAATTAGTGAATTGATTAGTACTTTTGGATTGAGATTAGCTAGTCCTATTTGACCTTCTCCCTATGTGAAGATAACATTATACCTTCTTCCATTGTTGGAGATGACAAAATAGGATAAATTCTTGTTCATTATTGTTATTAGTGACTAGGATAGAAAGCCTATGATCTCAACACTTGCCATGAATGTCTCTCTTTATTAATTGATTCCTTTAATTGTTTGATTTACATTTCTTGCCATTTATTTCCTTGCCCCTTTTATAAATCAAACCCCCCGTATTCCCTCATAGCCAAATTGATCACTTCATTGCAATTCCTTGTGAGACGACCCGAGGTTTAAATACCTCGGTTAATTGTAATTGGGGTTTGTACTTGTGACAACCAATCTTTTTAAATTTGATGTGAGAATTATTAGTTGGTTTGGAGCTATGCTTACAACGAAGTAATTCGTTTTCTATTAAGAGAAATTTCTAGACTATCAATAATTCTTACTATCAAGTTTATGGCGCCGTTGCCGGGGAATTGCAATGGTGCTATGTTATTGGCTATTGTATATATGTGAATATTGCGAATATGTTTGCCTTTTGTTTCTTTGTTAGTTGTTGTTAGTTTTAGAACTTTGTTTTCTTTGTTTGTTCTTAGCTTTTGTTTTTTGTTTTCTCTTTCACTATGAATTCTCATCCTTTTGGCTATAAGTTTAGCTACAATTATGTTGCAGGAAATGAAAGCTTCAATGAGGAACCACATTGTGGAAATGGATATCAATTTAGGGAGGAGCCACATGCTTATGGGCAACCTTCATGGCAACACCCTCCTCCAATCTCTCACGGCTACAATCCACCCCCATAATGTACATAATTATGACCCAAACCCTCAACATTGTTGTCCTTCATACTCACAAGCCTCATACCACCATTCACCCTCATATGACCCTAACCCATATCCACCATACCAACTCCTATATGAGCCATACCTAGAATCACCATTCCAACACCAATACTCCCAAGAACCCTAATTTCCATACACACTACCTCAAGACTTTTACCAATATGAACCACCTTCCAACTACAATACCCTTCCATCAAACAATGAACGCTCTCTTCCACCACCTCCAATAGATGAAGGTCTCCATGCCCTCATGCTAAAGCAAAGAGATCTTAGATCTCGTATCCTAAGGCAACAAGAGGAGACGGAAAAGTAATTCAAGGAGGTAGAAGCCAAGATTGTTATCATGATGGAAACCGTTAGCAACATGGTCTCATCCCACATAAGCTTGCGCGACCAAGGCACTCCCATTGTTGAATGTGGAGAAGCAACCAAGGAGCTTAGTAAGGGAGTGAACTCTGAGCTTCAAGGTGGAGAAGAAGTTAAATCAAGAATTACAACAAGAGGAGGGGTGGAGATTATTGAAAGAGAGGAAGTGGTTGAAGATGTAGGAGATGTTGAGTGCAAGGAGGAACCTAGAGTTGAAGAACCCTGTTCCATGGAGTTTGAATTTGGTGTTGAGGAGGATAGTGCACAACCTCCAAGACACAATATGATTGAAGAATTGGAAGAAGTGGGGCAAGCATCAAGTTCCCCTATTTATGATGATTCCGCATCAATATATGATTCTTTTGAGTTTGAGGAATCCTTCCCCATTGGGCTTGGAATTGATGATGAGATAGATTTCACTAAACCTCCCATCTATAATTTGAGTGATGGGGAAGAGCTAGAGGAATTTGGTGAGGAAGAACTTGAACTTGAGGAAGCTTGGCAAGAGGTAGAGCTTGAAGAACTTTGCCAAGTGGTGGAAGCCTCTAGAAGAGGATGGACGGGAGTGGAGCATGCTTTATCAAGATCGTTAGGAACCCTTCTACCTAAATTGCCATCTCATCCTTCATTTGAGTGGGTAAAACTTCTAACTCTTAGTTTTATTATCCCATTTAAATATGGTATTCTTGAGATGGATGTCCAACTTAGGGCGCTTTGTGGAATTAAGCATAAGAGAAGAATGTTTAGTAGTTGGCGTTGTAAGTCTAGGCTCACTATGGTTGGAAGCTCACAATTGAGGAGCATGGATTGGTGTAGTGCTCAATTGGATGGGTCTAGGAGGATTGCTTGGTGCCTTAGTGAGAATTCGACCTTCTTACCACCCGGAGAGGAATACCGTGATCAAGTTGAAGACGGGTGTAAAAATAAAGTATAGGATCCCGATTTACAAGGAAAGGATCAACTTTGGGAGCCTATGGTTTGTGAATAACTCCATCAAAGCTTGAAGCTATTGACTTTGAATGATGGAGCTTATTGGAAGTCCAAACATTGGTGGATGTTCAAGGATAGATTCAAGCACAAGCCACCTTGATGGAGAGCTCTCCATAAGTCTAACTTAAGGACAATAAACAAAAGTGTTAGGTGGGAGACACCCCACCATGGTAACATCTTTCCCTTTTTCTCTTTTGTACATATTGGTAAAATAGGTTTAATTTCATGTTTAGTTTAATTTGTTGAGTTTATTTGGGAGTCTAGTAGGTTAAATAAGGTTATATGGTGTTTTGGTAGCTGTTTGGAGGTTTGGAATGCTTGGTTTGGTGCAAGAACTTAAAAAAATTTTGAAAAACAGAGCATCATGCCACGCGTACGCGTGACCCCAAGTTTTTTTCGCTATCCACGGGTATGCCTCATCCACGCGTACATCCAATATTTTCACCCCCATACAAATTCCAGAGAGTTGTGCGAGTTCTGGGCTGGGATTGTGCCTTTGGCACAAGCCAACCCATGCGTACGCGTCACCCCACGTGTATGCGTCGCCTCTCTGAATAACCCATCACGCGTACGCGTGACTCACGCGTACGCGTGACTCACGCGTACGCGTGACTCACACGTACGCGTCGAACCCATTTCACCATACCACGCGCATGCGTCATACCACGCGTACGCATGGGTTGCTGATGTGAGGACAGAAGTCGGCTAATTTAGAAATCAATATAGAGAATGTGTTGAGAGTATAGTTCTTAACCAACTAAGATCCGCCTTGATAATTTAGAAAAGTTGTCACGAAATTTAGAAATAAAAATACTGGGAGTATGAGTCCCAGGTCGTCTTCCAACGAGTTGCAGGAAAGGGTGCTAACTTATTAATCAGGAATTTTCCGAGAGAGTTTGAGTTTGGATAATGAGTAATTAAATAATTATAAATTAAAGCAATAAAACTAAGAATGATTATTAATATATTAATAAAAAACCTTGACTGGGGGAATGATTAATTGGGAGTTCTATCCTTATTGGGATCTCTTAAGTGTAGTATCAAAAAGGTTGTTGTTTTCACTTAGTTAACCCTTACTAAATAAAGGAAAGTCAAGTGATTGAGCTAATCCTTATTCGCAAATCCTAGTCCTCTCCCTTGGGAAGGTCTAGCGTTAGTAAATACAGAACTAGCCAACAACTTCCAATTTAACCAATACTTAAGTCTTCCAACTCAAGTGTCTCCTTCTAATCAACCCCCATGTCATGTTTGGGAATCTACTCCATTGACATTAATATAATACTCAGAAAAATATAAGAAGAAGACATAATAAATTAAATAAAATAAAATAGAGATTGAAAATTAATTAAAAGTAAAAGTAATCCTCTTTATCAATAATCCATGAAAATAATCCAATTGTAATTCTAAATAAAGTAAATAAGGATATGGAAGAGTAAGGTACAAAGTGAACAAACTAGAATAATATCTTCAACGGAGGTAATGACTCTTCAATATCTAAAAGCATGAAATAATGAATGAAAAGTGAACCTAGAGGGAAAGTAATCCTCTCTAAATTCAGATCTAAAAACCTAAAAACTATCTTAATGTATCTAAAACTGTATGTCTATTATGTCTAAGATGTGTGTGTTGAGTCTCTGCATGTTTCTTGGCTTTATTCTGTGTTTCTGGGCCGAAAACTAGGTTAAAACGCGGCCCAAAATCGTCCCCAGCGTTTTCTGTTAATTCTGCAGATCGCACAGGCCACGCGTACGCGTCGTCCACGCGTTCGCGTCATTCAGCAATTTTTCTTGTCACGCGTACGCGTCGTCCACGCGTTCGCATCATTCGTGCAGACTCCAATCCGCGCGTACGCGTCAGGCACGCGCTCGCGTCGCTGCGATTTTCTCCTTTCCGCGCGCTCACATGAGCCATGCGCGCGCGTTAGTGTGCACTGGTCATCTCCTTAGTCTTCCTCTCCATTCTCTAAGTCATTCCTGCCCTATGAAGCCTGAAACACTTAACACACGGATTATGGCATCGAATGGTATAAAGGAGAATTAAAATATACTAATTAAAAATCTCTAGGAAGTAAGTTTTCAACTATAAAACAATACTAGGAAGGAATTATAAAATCATGCAATTAGTATGAATAAGTGGGTGAAGACTTGATGAAACCATTCAATTAAACACAAGATATACCATAAAATAGTGGTTTATCAGTTGCCCTGCATTACCCATCTTCTTTTCTTCTCTTCTTTCCATTTCTTCCCTTCTTCTCTCTTTTCATCTTTCCTTTCCCTCCTTCAACCATCATCCGACACTACCAAACACCATCTATCATCATTTTCTTTAGTTAGTAGATAATTAGCTAGTTTAATTTTTGTTTATTTTTCTGTTTTTCATTATAAGTGTTGGATTATTAGTTTGTTTGCTATTCATGGTTGTTAATTGCCATTGTTGGATTCTTTGTTGAGGTTACACCTTGTTACTTGGTTTTGAACTTTTCATGCATAATTTTATGAATACCAAGTACATGTGACATTTCCTTCAAGCACCTTAACGCTTTGAATTGCATGTTTTGGCCACCATGCATTCATCATCCATTGTTAGGCGATTGTACATTATCAATGCATTTTTTTAGGTAATGCTTGTTATGATTGATCTTTATTTACATCACCTTTTTCATGCATGGAGATTGGAATTGTGAAATTGGATCATAAGCTTACCCAAGTGACATATTTTTGAGCTTTCTAAGCTTTGTGGACCATGCTTGCTATGTGATTGATATTCACTTCTATATCCTTTTTCCTAAGTTCCATAGCATCCATGTGTTCCACTCCTATGTCACATAGGTGTTGCAAACAAACTTCAATATGTGTCATTGATTGTTGTGTAAGTTTCATATACCATTTTGTTCACTAAGTTTACTTGCACATCAATCAATGTCCATTCATTATCCAATTTTACAATTGCTTGATTGTTGCTTGAATGCTTTTATGCTTCTTCACTACTTGTTTGTATCTTAACTTACAAGTATTTTAAAGTATTTCAAGTACACTAGAATGAGTGAAGTGCACATTTCTTTTTGTTTAATTGTGACATAGTTTTTTATGCTAGTGTGTGTGCTCTAAACCGCATGCAACTTAGAACCCACACACTATTCTTTAATGTCACACTAATTCACTCA
Source organism: Arachis ipaensis (assembly GCF_000816755.2). Lineage (NCBI taxonomy): Eukaryota > Viridiplantae > Streptophyta > Magnoliopsida > Fabales > Fabaceae > Arachis > Arachis ipaensis. Next base: position 97,816,471 of record NC_029790.2, read on the forward strand.
CTCCATTCTAGTGATTCTTACCTCATTCTAACAATGTATGCTTCCTTGCTTCTGCATTTACCTCTCTTACTATCCTGTCTCCTATTTCCAGGATGATGCATCATAAGCAAAAATGGAAGCGGGAGAAAGAACACGCAGCAGCCGGTTGATCTACCAGCTGAAGGTGGCAATTCGGAAAGTCGCCGTACCCCCTTGCTCATCTTTGAATGCACCGAGGACGGTGCAAACTTTTAAGTGTGGGGAGGTCGTCCGACCAGTCGGTGTTTTTGGGTGACAAGTTTCTAATCCCAACACTTTTGCATTTCATTCTTATGTCTTTTTAGAATTTTTAGTTGCATTTTCTTGTTTTGCATCTATATATAATAAGCTTAGCTAAAATAATAAAATTTTTCAAGAAAATTTATCTATAGGGCACCCCAATTGATTGAAAATTTTTTTTTTAGAACTTGCATGAATTATACACATTGTGAAACATGTTTTTTGAGTTAAGAACACAAAGATTTGAGCCTAATTGTGTGGTTACTTCATATAACCACTTATTTTTATTCTTGTGTGCATTATTCTCTTTCCATGATTGTAATTTTTGATTTGTTTGATTCTTTATGTCCATTATTTTGTGTATGAATGCACTTATATGATTGAGGCCATTGTTTCAAATAGCTCACTTACCCAAATAGCCTACCCTTTTATCTTCCATTGTTAGCCAACTTTGAGCCTATGCTAAACCCCTTTTGTTCTTAATTTTAGCACATCACAAGCCTTAAAGCGAGAAACAATAAATGTCCCTTGTTCGGATCTTTGATTAGCTTAGGCTAGTGAGAGTGTTTATCATTTGAGTATGGAAAACTTAGGACATTGGTTGAGGTAAAAGTGTATTTTGTATTTTTATTGAAAATCATGGGATTGGGTACATACTCATACATTAAATATGTAAAACCATATGCATTGATGCTTTTGTGTGTATTTTAGTTTGAAAAAAATGAGAAAAACAAAAAAAAAATAAAAAGAAAAAAAATAGAAAAAGAAAGAAAAAGAAAAGCAATAAAAAAGGGACAAAATGCCCCAAAGTAAAGTTCAATAAAAATCAATGCATATGTGTGGTGATAAAAAAAGAGAATGCATGAGTGTGTGAAAAAGTGAAGAATGGGTAGTTAGGTTAGCATTTGAATTGTATAGATTTTCATAGATTAGGTGGGAAGTTTAAGCTTATCAAAGATTCAAATTCTAGTCCACTTAACTATATACAATCCTACCTTGACCCTAACCCCATTACAACCTATGGAAAAGTCCTCATGATATTTGTATGCATGCATGAAATAATTGTTGATTGTTAGATGAAAAACAAATCTTGGAAAGCATGATCAGGGAAGAATTGAGTGAATCAACCCCATACACTTGAGTGACTAGAGCGGATACACATCCGGTGAGGGTTCGATTGCTCAGTTACATACTTCCACCCATGATCATCCTTTCTTACAAGTTTGTGAAATATTTTTAATAACTCAATTCAATTGTGGGTTGATTTGATTGCTATTGCTTTAGCCCTTGTGTTCATATATGCTTTCTTGGGGATTGATTTATTTTGACTAAGTGGTTGCATTCATTTAGATAGGTTGCATTGAATAAATGTTGATACCATTTGCTTCTTTATTGAGTTTAGCATGAGGACATGCTTGGTTTAAGTGTGGAGAGGATTGATAAACCCCAATTTTGTGGTTTATCTTGTGCTTAATTTAGGGGATTTTATCACATTTTCTCACATTTATTCAATGAAATAGCATGGTTTTGTAATTCTCCCTTAATTTGTGCTTAAGTGTAAAAATATGATTTTTAGGCCTTTAAATTAGTAATCTTAATTCACTTTAATTCCATTCGATGCCTTGATGTATTTGTTGAGTGATTTTATGTTCATAAGGCAAGTATTGGATGGAAGAAGTGAGGAGAAAAGCATGCAAAGTGGAGAATGCATGAAGAAATGAGCATTTGGAGATTTGAGGGCCACGCACATGCGTCATCCACGCGTACGCGTGCGTTGAAGATTTGCAAGCCACGCGCCCTCATCACCCACGCGTACACGTGAGAAGGAGTTTCGGCCAGCGATGCGCACGCGTCACCCACGCGCACGCGTGACGCTGATCACGTGACCTCATTAAAGTGAATTCGCTGGGGGCGATTTCTGAGCTTCCCAGGCCCAAATCCAACTCGTTTCTATCCAACTCATTTATGAGGGTATTTCATGCAGAATTCAAGCTGGGGCAAAGGGGGAACACTTAGTTGTAGATTAGGAAGCATGTAGTTAGTTTCTAGAGAGAGAAGCTCCCTCTTCTCTCAAGAATTAGGTTAGGATTAGGCTAAATTCTCTTAGATCTAGGCTTAATTTTTTGTTTTCATCTTGTTTCCATTTCAATTTCTTGTTATTACATCTATGCTCTCTTAGTTTTCTTGTCAATTTCCCCTTTGATGTATCTTTTATGTTGTTGCACTATTGTTGGATTAGGATTTCCTTTTAATGCAATTCAAGTTTTATATTCCCTTGTTGTTTAATTGAGTTATTGTTAATTCTTTGCAATTGGGTAGTTGTAGATTTAATATTCTTGTTGTCATTTTATCTTGCTTTCCTTTTGTGCCTTCCAAGTATTTGACAAAATACTTGGTTGGTTGTTAGAGTAGATTTTTGAGCATTCCTGGCTTGGAAAAAGGAATTAGGCAATCTTGAGTCATCAATATCCAACCTATGTTGGTGATCTAGAGTTGTTAGCTAGTATTGTTTCCATTGACTCTAATCTCTTGTTAATTCAATTAGTGAGTTGATTAGGACTTTTGGATTGAGATTAGCTAGTCCTATTTGACCTTCTCCCTATGTGAAGATAACATTATACATTCTTCTATTATTGGAGATGACGAAATAGGATAAATTCTTGTTCATTATTGTTATTAGTGACTAGGATAGAAAGCCTATTATCTCAACCCTTGCCATGAATGTCTCTCTTTATTAATTGATTTCTTTAATTGTTTGATTTACATTTCTTTCCATTTATTTTATTGCCCCTTTTATAAATCAAAGCCCCCGTATTCCCTCATAGCCAATAATTGATCACTTCATTGCAATTCCTTGTGAGACGACCCGAGGTTTGAATACTTCGGTTAATTTTCATTGGAGTTTGTACTTGT
>NC_029790.2:97820754-97833065 GCF_000816755.2 Arachis ipaensis
TTTAAGTGTGGGGAGGTCGTCCGACCAGTCGGTGTTTTTGGGTGACAAGTTTCTAATCCCAACACTTTTGCATTTCATTCTTATGTCTTTTTAGAATTTTTAGTTGCATTTTCTTGTTTTGCATCTATATATAATAAGCTTAGCTAAAATAATAAAATTTTTCAAGAAAATTTATCTATAGGGCACCCCAATTGATTGAAAATTTTTTTTTTAGAACTTGCATGAATTATACACATTGTGAAACATGTTTTTTGAGTTAAGAACACAAAGATTTGAGCCTAATTGTGTGGTTACTTCATATAACCACTTATTTTTATTCTTGTGTGCATTATTCTCTTTCCATGATTGTAATTTTTGATTTGTTTGATTCTTTATGTCCATTATTTTGTGTATGAATGCACTTATATGATTGAGGCCATTGTTTCAAATAGCTCACTTACCCAAATAGCCTACCCTTTTATCTTCCATTGTTAGCCAACTTTGAGCCTATGCTAAACCCCTTTTGTTCTTAATTTTAGCACATCACAAGCCTTAAAGCGAGAAACAATAAATGTCCCTTGTTCGGATCTTTGATTAGCTTAGGCTAGTGAGAGTGTTTATCATTTGAGTATGGAAAACTTAGGACATTGGTTGAGGTAAAAGTGTATTTTGTATTTTTATTGAAAATCATGGGATTGGGTACATACTCATACATTAAATATGTAAAACCATATGCATTGATGCTTTTGTGTGTATTTTAGTTTGAAAAAAATGAGAAAAACAAAAAAAAAATAAAAAGAAAAAAAATAGAAAAAGAAAGAAAAAGAAAAGCAATAAAAAAGGGACAAAATGCCCCAAAGTAAAGTTCAATAAAAATCAATGCATATGTGTGGTGATAAAAAAAGAGAATGCATGAGTGTGTGAAAAAGTGAAGAATGGGTAGTTAGGTTAGCATTTGAATTGTATAGATTTTCATAGATTAGGTGGGAAGTTTAAGCTTATCAAAGATTCAAATTCTAGTCCACTTAACTATATACAATCCTACCTTGACCCTAACCCCATTACAACCTATGGAAAAGTCCTCATGATATTTGTATGCATGCATAAAGTAATTGTTGATTGTTAGATGAAAAATAATTCTTGGAAAGCATGATCAGGGAAGAATTGAGTGAATCAACCCCATACACTTGAGTGACTAGAGCGGATACACATCCGGTGAGGGTTCGATTGCTCAGTTACATACTTCCACCCATGATCATCCTTTCTTACAAGTTTGTGAAATATTTTTAATAACTCAATTCAATTGTGGGTTGATTTGATTGCTATTGCTTTAGCCCTTGTGTTCATATATGCTTTCTTGGGGATTGATTTATTTTGACTAAGTGGTTGCATTCATTTAGATAGGTTGCATTGAATAAATGTTGATACCATTTGCTTCTTTATTGAGTTTAGCATGAGGACATGCTTGGTTTAAGTGTGGAGAGGATTGATAAACCCCAATTTTGTGGTTTATCTTGTGCTTAATTTAGGGGATTTTATCACATTTTCTCACATTTATTCAATGAAATAGCATGGTTTTGTAATTCTCCCTTAATTTGTGCTTAAGTGTAAAAATATGATTTTTAGGCCTTTAAATTAGTAATCTTAATTCACTTTAATTCCATTCGATGCCTTGATGTATTTGTTGAGTGATTTTATGTTCATAAGGCAAGTATTGGATGGAAGAAGTGAGGAGAAAAGCATGCAAAGTGGAGAATGCATGAAGAAATGAGCATTTGGAGATTTGAGGGCCACGCACATGCGTCATCCACGCGTACGCGTGCGTTGAAGATTTGCAAGCCACGCGCCCTCATCACCCACGCGTACACGTGAGAAGGAGTTTCGGCCAGCGATGCGCACGCGTCACCCACGCGCACGCGTGACGCTGATCACGTGACCTCATTAAAGTGAATTCGCTGGGGGCGATTTCTGAGCTTCCCAGGCCCATATCCAACTCATTTATGAGGGTATTTCATGCAGAATTCAAGCTGGGGCAAAGGGGGAACACTTAGTTGTAGATTAGGAAGCATGTAGTTAGTTTCTAGAGAGAGAAGCTCCCTCTTCTCTCAAGAATTAGGTTAGGATTAGGCTAAATTCTCTTAGATCTAGGCTTAATTTTTTGTTTTCATCTTGTTTCCATTTCAATTTCTTGTTATTACATCTATGCTCTCTTAGTTTTCTTGTCAATTTCCCCTTTGATGTATCTTTTATGTTGTTGCACTATTGTTGGATTAGGATTTCCTTTTAATGCAATTCAAGTTTTATATTCCCTTGTTGTTTAATTGAGTTATTGTTAATTCTTTGCAATTGGGTAGTTGTAGATTTAATATTCTTGTTGTCATTTTATCTTGCTTTCCTTTTGTGCCTTCCAAGTATTTGACAAAATACTTGGTTGGTTGTTAGAGTAGATTTTTGAGCATTCCTGGCTTGGAAAAAGGAATTAGGCAATCTTGAGTCATCAATATCCAACCTATGTTGGTGATCTAGAGTTGTTAGCTAGTATTGTTTCCATTGACTCTAATCTCTTGTTAATTCAATTAGTGAGTTGATTAGGACTTTTGGATTGAGATTAGCTAGTCCTATTTGACCTTCTCCCTATGTGAAGATAACATTATACATTCTTCTATTATTGGAGATGACGAAATAGGATAAATTCTTGTTCATTATTGTTATTAGTGACTAGGATAGAAAGCCTATTATCTCAACCCTTGCCATGAATGTCTCTCTTTATTAATTGATTTCTTTAATTGTTTGATTTACATTTCTTTCCATTTATTTTATTGCCCCTTTTATAAATCAAAGCCCCCGTATTCCCTCATAGCCAATAATTGATCACTTCATTGCAATTCCTTGTGAGACGACCCGAGGTTTGAATACTTCGGTTAATTTTCATTGGAGTTTGTACTTGTGACAACCAATCTTTTTAAATTTGATGTGAGAATTATTAGTTGGTTTGGAGCTATGGTTACAACGAAGTAATTCCTTTTCTATTAAGAGAAATTTTTAGACTGTCAATAATTCTTACTATCAAGTTTATGGCGCCGTTGCCGGGGAATTGCGATGGTGCTTTGTTATTGGCTATTGTATATATGTGAATATTGTGAATATGTTTGCCTTTTGTTTCTTTTTTAGTTGTTGTTAGTTTTAGAACTTGGTTTTCTTTGTTTCTTCTTAGCTTTTGTTTTTTGTTTTCTCTTTCACTATGAATTCTCATCCTTTTGGCAATGAGTTTAGCTACAATTATGTTGTAGGGAATAAAAGCTTCAATGAGGAACCGCATTGTGGAAATGGATATCAATTTAGGGAGGAGCCACATACTTATGGGCAACCTTCATGGCAACACCCTCCTCCAATCTCTCACGGCTACAATCCATCCCCACAATGTACATAATTATGACCCAAACCCTCAACATTGTTGTCCTTCATACTCACAAGCCTCGTACCACCATTCACCCCCATATGACCCTAACCCATATCCACCATAGCAAATTCTATATGAGCCATACCTAGAATCACCATTCCAACACCAATACTCCCAAGAACCACAATTTCCATATACACCACCTCAAGACTTTTACCAATATGAACCACCTTCCAACTATAATACCCTTCCATCAAATAATGAATCCTCTCTTCCACCACCTCCAATAGATGAAGGTCTCCATGCCCTCATGCTAAAGCAAAGAGTTCTTAGATCTCGTATCCTAAGGCAACAAGAGGAGACGGAAAAGCAATTCAAGGAAGTAGAAGCCAAGATTACTATCGTGATGGAAACCATTAGCAACATGGTCTCATCCCACCTAAGCTTGCGCGACCAAGGCACTCTCATTGTTGAATGTGGAGAAGCAACCAAGGAGCTTAGTAAGGGAGTGAACTCTGAGCTTCAAGGTGGAGAAGAAGAGTTAAAGCAAGAAGTGTAACAAGAGGAGGGGGTGGAGATTATTGAAAGAGAGGAAGTGGTTGAAGATGTAGGAGATGTTGAGTATAAGGAGGAACCTAGAGTTAAAGAACCCTCTTCTATGGAGTTTGAATTTGGTGTTGAGGAGGATAGTGCCTAACCTCCAAGACACAATATGATTGAAGAATTGGAAGAAGTGGGGGCAAGAATCAAGTTCCCCTATTTATGATGATTCTGCATCAATATATGATCCTTTTGAGTTTGAGAAATCCTTCCCCATTGGGCTTAGAATTGATGATGAGGTAGATTTCACTAAACCTCCCATCTATGATTTGAGTGATGGGGAAGAGCTAGAGGAATTTGGTGAGGAAGAACTTGAACTTGAGGAAGCTTGGCAAGAGGTAGAGCTTGAAGAACCTTGCCAAGTGGTGGAAGCCTCTAGAAGAGGAAGGACGGGAGTGGAGCGTGCTTTATCAAGACCGTTGGGAACCCCTCTACCTAAGTTGCCATCTCATCCTTCATTTGAGTGGGTAAAACTTCTAACTCTTAGCTTTATTATCCCACTTGAATATGGTATTATTGAGACGGATGGCCAACTTAGGGCGCTTTGTGGAATTAAGTGTAAGAGGAGAATGTTTAGTGGTTGGCGTTGTAAGTCTAGGCTCACTATGGTTGGAAGCTCAAAATTGAGGAGCTTGGATTGGTGTAGTGCTCAACGGCGAAAGAAGCTCGTGCGACAGAGAGAAGTAGCAGCTCATGCGATGGAGAGAGGAAGAAGCTCATATTTTATTTGTGTGGAGTGTGAATGAAGCTCAAGACATTGGGGTTAAGTTAGGTTTAAGTCAATAGTTTTCGACGGAATATTTTAAATTACAGACAGATTTTTTATTTAAATACAGAAAAATTTTTCATCGGTAATTATTTTCCACAAAAAAACTAATTTTTTTGACAGAATTATCGACAGATTTTTTTTTCCATCTGTAATTTATGCTAATTCATTTTTCTTTATTTCTGACAAAAATTCTCTCACAAAATCTGTCTGTATTTTCATGGGATAATATATGTTAGAAATATTTTTCTTTAATAAGTAATTTCCTAGTAGTGATTGGGTTTAATTATTCTGTTTGTCCCTATAGTTTTATTGAATTTTCAATTACATCCCTATATTTTTTTTTTCAATTGGGTCCCTATACCATTTATATCAGATTTTGTAATTAAGTCCCTACCATGACAAAAATGTTGAAATTTAGTGAAACTATTGGGACTTAATCGAAAAGAAAAAAAGTATACGGACCTAATTGAAAATTTAGTAAAACTATAGGGCCGTCAAAGTAATTAAACCTATTAATTGATAAAGTTAGTTCTTAAGTGCTTTTGATCAATTCTTTGTGTTGATTCCTTTTTTAAAATTTTGTACTTATAGGCATGCTCTATTTCATGTTTTTTGTTACTTAATAGAATAATAAAATATTAGCACACCTACAGAATATAGCCAACTCACAACAGCACAACAACAATTATGCAGAAAGAGTATATCATGAATAAAGAATGTATAGTGTGTATTATTTGTGCAGAAAATGTGAAGGTATTGTATGAGTATAAAAAGTCCCTATTCGAGTGAGAGAACACTCCTCTCTATCACAATTTTGTCATATGCATGATTCTTCTATTACACTACCCTCCTATTTGACACTCCCCTACCTAACTGACTACGTAACAAACTTCTCTCTCATGCACTCACACAATCCTGGTCACGCGTCGCTTGCTTGCTGCACCGGTGACGCGTACGCATCATCCATACGTGCGCGTCGGCTCCAGCTTCTCCAATCCTCAATTTCTTGTTGATGGTAATCAGTGGATAAGAGAAGGGGGTGTGGGTTGAATCTTAGCCCCTTTTTGCTGAATATTAATTACTGCCTTTTAAAAGAACTTCAGGAGATATTTCTGCTTTTTGTCTTGTCACAAGTCAAGAGACATTTTATTCTTGTCTCGTAACCGGTTATGAGATATTTTTTAATTTTGTTTCCAGTGCAACAGAAACAGAATAAGAGTAGAAGAAAAAGAGAGAATCACACCTAGAAGTATCTTGTTTCAGCTGCTAAGGGCAATGCAGCCTACATCTACTCTCCATCACAGCAGTAACCGAATTTCACTATAATAATCAGATTACATACACCAATTCTTCCCTAGGAACTACCCATTCCTATCTGGGACAAGTCTAGATTCTATCCCCAAAACTGAACTTGACTTGGACACCTACCATGCTTTCAACTGCAAAGTGCTAACCCAACTTGCAAGGGAATTTCCACAAGATCATGAAACACAACATACAGATGTATAAAGAAACTCTAAGACATCTATGGCTTTTTCTTTAATTTTGCTCACTGTCTTTTTTCTCTCATTGGCTTTTTCTTACAAACCTCACTTTGTTTGCCTTTTTCACCATGAGACTCAGACAGACAAAACTAAAGAAAATTAAACAAAATAAAACTCATTAAAGGGGAAGAACTTCTGTTAGCTTAGGGTAGCTATGAGAACTTTGTACTTACTCTCCTTGTCTTAACCCTTGGCTGTTCACCCTTATTATAGAAGGAGAAGCTTCCAAGGTTGAAACCGGTTCAACCAAGCCACCAACGTCTTCTCCCACACATAGCTGGTTCGGACAGAGAAGAGAGAGAGAAAACCAAAGCCAAAATCAACATGCATGTACCTCTCTCAATCCTTCTCATCAAGTTCTTTCATCCTGAGCCGTTGATCTTGACTTTGGCTCCAAGGAAGAATTCTGACCCTTGATGAACCTCTGATCCTTGACAGCTCCTTCCTTTCCATATTTTCTTCTTCATCTTCGTAGCTCTAGTAGCTACCTTCTCTCATGGATGAACAAAAATGGAACTGAGCTTTAGTCACTGAGATCTTTCTTCTTTGACCGAGGCAGATCTTTTCTATTTTTGGCATCGAAGATCTTGAAGCTTCTTGACGAACGGATTTTCTGCTAGTAAAGAAATTCACAAATATATTCTCGTTGTAAGTATAGTTTCTAAACCAACAAAGAATCCTTTCGTACAAAAATTTGTTTGTCACTTAAGCAAACCCAATAAAAATAATAACTGAAGTATTAAAATCTCGGATCGTCTCTCAAGAAATTGCAGGGAGGTGTGTTACTATTAGTTATGGGTTTTCTGAGAAATTTTGGAATGAGGAATGGGAAAATAAATAATTATAAATTAAAGCAATGAAAATTAACAAGAGATTTTATGTAATTAAAATAAAAAGCCTTGACTGGGATAATGATTAATTGGAATTTCTATCCTTACTAAATAAAGGAAAGTCAAGTGATTGAGCTAACTCTTATTCGCAAATCCTAATCCTCTCCCGTGGGAAGGATTAGCGTTAGTAAATAGAGAATTAGCCAACAACTTCCAATTTAACTAATCACTTGAGCATTCAAACTCAAGGGTCTCCTTTTAATCAACTCCCATGTCAAGTTGGGAGTCTACTCCATCAACATGGATACCATCTTCGTTGTTGGGAGAAGGGAGTAGAAAAGAGACATGATAATGGAAATAAAATTGAAAGCAATTAAATAAATAATAAAATTAAATGAAAAGATATTCCTTGCATTAATAAATTCTAAAAATAATCCAATTGTAACTCTGAACAAAAATTAAGCATATGAAAGAGTAAGGGACAAAGAAAATAAACTAGAATAATGACTTCAACGGAGGTAGCAACTCTTTGTAATATCCAACTCAACTGCATAAAACTAGGAATCCTAAATCCTAGAGAGAGGAGAGAGCCTCTCTCTCTAGAAACTACATCTAAAACCTAAAATTATGAATAATGAGAAGTTGTATTAATTGTGTCAATGATTTCCCCACTTTGTAGCCTCTAATATGTGTTTTCTGGGCCGAAAACTGGGTCAAAAACAGCCCAGAAATCGTTGGGGGCGAATTCTGCTACGTTGGATTTTCTGTAGAACAATGCGTGCGTGTTGTTTATCTGTATGGCCACTATGGAGGATTATATATCATTTTGAAGCCCCGGATGTTAGCTTTCCAACACAACTGGAACCGACTCATTTGGACCTCTGTAACTCAAGTTATGATCGATTGAATGCGAAGAGGTCAGGCTGGACAGCTTAGCAATTCCTTCAGTTTCTTGTATTCCTTCACTTTTGCATGCTTCCTTTCCATCCTCTAAGCCATTCCTGCCCTGTAATCTCTGAAAATACTTAACACACATATCATGGCATCGAATGGTAATAAGAGAGGATTAAAATTAGCTAAATTAAGACCAAAGAAACATGTTTTCAATCATAGCACAAAGTTAGAAAAGAAAATGTAAAACATGCAAATTATATGAATAAGTATGAGTTTAGTGGATAAAATCCACTCAATCAAGCATAAGATTACCACGAAATAGTGGTGCATCAAATCTCCGCACACTTAAACATTAGCATGTCCTCATGCTAAGCTCAGGAGAAGCTATAAAGGAGTGAAGAGGAATGGTAAAACTTATGAAATGCAACCTATCTATATGAATGCAACTACATGCAAAAAATGCTTCTACCTACTTAGTTAAAAGTAAACAAATTCTCCAAGACAAACATAAATCAGATTCCACTAATTCAAATTACACAATAAAAGACAAGTAAACTTGTAAGAAGGTAGCTCATGAAAGCAATGAACATAGAATCAAGCATTGAACCCTCACTGGTAGTGTATATGCACTCTAATTCTCTCAAGTGTCTAGGGTTAATCAATCTACTCTTCTCTAGTAATGCTTTCTAGACTTTGTTCTTCATCTAACCAATCAACAAAAAATTAGTATATCAATGCAAACATCATGAGGTCTTTTCAAGGTTGTAATGGGGTTAAGGTAAGGGAGAGGATATATGTATGGCCAAGTGAGCTAAAATATGAATCTTTGATTAATCTAAGCTTTCACCTAACACACACACACACTCTATGTAACTCTAAAATTATGCCTAGCTACCCAAAATTTCCACTTTTGTATCACATACTCATGTACCAATTTTTAATTTTACCACATGTGTAATGATCTTTTATTAAACTTAGCATTGGGGTAATTTTATCCCCTATTTATTTATTTATATTATATATATAAATATATAATTTTTTCTCTTTTTCTTTTTCTTTTTTTTCTCTTTTTCTTTTTCTCCTCTTTTTTTTTGATTAAAAATATAAAAGTAAACATAACATATCAATGCACATGTATTTTTAATTTTTCTGGTTTTGTATGAATAGGTACCCAAATTCTCAATATTTTGTCAATGAAACACTGTACACTTTCATCACCCAAGTTCCCACAGTTCTCCACACTTAATTGACACACAATCTCTATCTTAAGCAAACCAAAGATTCAATTGGGGTAATTAATTATTTTTCTACTTAAGGCTAGTGATGGGGTAAAATATAAAATAAATGGGGATTAAAAGACTCAAGGTGGTTAACAAAGGTGATTGAAAGGGCATGCTATTTGGGATAAGTGAGCTTTTAAAGAAACATGGCCTCAATCATATGCAAGCATGCAAACACACTAAACATTGGACATATAGAATGGAACAAAAGTAAAGTCTGCAATTATAGAGAAGAAAATACACAAGAATAAAATATCATGGTTAGATAATGTAACCATACAATTAGGCTCAAAAATCTCACTGGGTTGTGTGTTCTTAGCTATAATTTATGTTCCAATTTATAGTCTTCAAACAAGTTTAACAAAAAAGTTTTTAATTTAAATTAGTGAAATATTTTAAAATAAAGTCTTGAAAAGAATTTTAGTACTTTAACCAAGTAGTAGCTAAATGAACATGCAATCAAACATGCAAATGCAACAATGAACTAACAAATAAAATAAAATATTGGTGTTGAGAAGAAAATAACTAACCCATGGAGATCGGTATCGACCTCCCCACACTTAAAGATTGCACCGTCCTCGGTGCATGCTAAGATGTGCAAGTGGACGGGTTACTCCAACTGATTCTTTTTCCAAAGATTGTGCAGATGGACTTGTTTGTTGCCCCTTTGAGAAGCTTTTCTTTTTCCTTCTTGGTGGCCATCCTGAAAGAAGAGAAAAGAGAAGAAAAATAACCCAAAAATAAATATAGAAAACAAATAAAATATGGTTCGGTTAATGTCAAATAATGAGGGTCTCAATTACATGGTAGCTACAACATGCAAGTGGGAAAATAGTAGAAGCAAATGGCATATCAATAGTGCAAAAATTGCAACAAATGGGGAAGAGGGAGTGGGTAATGCAAGATAATATAAGTGCATATCAATGCAAATGGAATGCAAGTATTATAAAAGAATAGCATTGACTTATGAATAATAATATCCAATCAGAATAAAACAAGTCATGAAGCACCAGAATAATTCAAGAAAAGATGTAATAGTTGAATAAGAAAATTTAACACCAATGGAAAAAAAAATAAATTTAGAAAAGAAAATAAAAATATGCACAAAATTAAAATGCAATGAATGAAAGTATGCAAATAAATTAAGTAAAAATAGAATGAAAGTGAAGAAGGATGAGAAGTTAGAGAGATGAAGAAGAAGAAAGTAAGAAAGGAAGAAGAAAGAATAAGAAGGGAGAGAAGAGAGAAGGAGAAGGGAATTTGTGAAACGACGCGTAAGCGTCACCCATGCGTTCGCGTGGGTGAGTAAAAATCCAATCGACGCGCAAGCGTCAGTCACGCGTATGCGTGACCACTGGAATGTGCTTTTCTCCCTCTCTTTTTTTTTAAATCCAGAATGCAAAATGCAGAATGCAGATAAATATGCAGAAATTATGAATGAACACTAATAAGAATAAAATAAAATAAAACTAAGAATAAAAAATGAAAGATCATACCATAGTGGGTTGTCTCCCACCTAGCACTTTTAGTTAAAGTCCTTAAGTTGGACATTTGGGGAGCTCCTTGTCATGGAGGCTTATGCTTGAACTCATCCAGGAATCCCCACCAGTGTTTGTAATTCCAATAGCCTCCGGGATCCCACACTAGTTGCATAAAGCCTTCAAGCAAGTTAAAGCAAGTGACAAGGCCCCAAGAGTGGTGATTGGTAGAATGAATTCTGGGATCCCAAACCTTGCTTTTGCACCCGTCTTCTTATTGATCATTATTGTTCCAACCGGGTGGCAGGCAATCTGAATTCTCACTAAAGCTGCCAAACAACTTCCTAGACCCATTCAGTCGAGCTTTACACCAACCTTTGCATTTAAACCTTGAACTTTCTACCATATTGAACCTTGCAGGACGACTCTTACCACTAACCATCTCCCTCTTACTCTTAAAGCCACAAAGAGCTCTACGTTGCCCATCCGTCTCAAGCAAAGCATATTCAAGTGGGCTAATTAAGTTTAGAGATGAAAGATTTACCCACTTGAATGAAGAATGTGTAACAACCCCGGTTTTCGAGTACGCGAGATCTCTTCTGAAAGTACAAATTTCTCCGGAAGATCAGTAAGGGGAAAAACTTTGATATATCATCAAGTATCTAAATCCTCATTGTCATTATGTTATCTTTAAGCTAGAACCTTTTTCGAGGCAAGCTCGATAATGCGGTCACGAAGAACCTAGTTTTTGTACCGTATCAGTTAGGAGTTTTGATTCGATTTTTCGTAAATAGTCTCAATTTGACGAACCAGACTCGATTCATGAGAGAAGAGAGATAATAGAATAATATTATCATTATATGAGTATTAGAAGCTTCTTGAATGATATTATAAGGTTACCTGGTCAGTTTTAGTTAAAAATAGAAAATCGGTTTAACCGGGTTCACAGTTTATTAGTGCAGCTTAGCACCAGCACTCTCTGATGACTTTAGCATTGCTAAGGCCTCATTATACATGTTTTACTCTCATATTAAATATGTTACTAGTTTCATTTATGCTAGTAGCTCAGAAAATAATTTTTAGAGATATTTTTAAAAGTGTTCCGATACATCTAGTTTTAGTAGTTATACACCTGAGATATTTTAATATTATTTTAACCCACCTCCAAGCCAACCAATCATAACTCACCCTACACCCCCCAAAACCCCCAAGGCTGGCTCATTTTCACTTTGTGGCCGAAAATAGGAAGAGAGAAAAAGAGAGAAAAGTTCTTAGTTCCAAATCTTCAAAGCTTGATTTCTGCTGAACTAAAACTCAAATCAAAATTCCAATCCAACCAAAATGATCCTCTCTTATTTCTCTACATGATCATATGACTTATCAAGGCTGGAATCAAGGTGAGTTGGCTGCACCATCTCTCTTTTGATTTGGTTTCAAGGAAACATGCTTAAACATGTGTTTTCTTGATGTTCTTCCTTAGGAATCATGCTTAACTTGACTTGAGGGCCAAGAAACGTGAACTTCCAGCAAGTCTAAG
>NC_029790.2:97833090-97834801 GCF_000816755.2 Arachis ipaensis
TGAGATTTGGTTAGTTGAGGGTTTTTGGATTTAAAGTTGTTCTTGATGTGATTTAGGAGGAAAAAGTGCTTAAGGACCACCTGAAAGTCTAACTGAATTAGGAGCAGCAAAACCAGGTAGGGTGTCACGAAATTAATCTTGATTATTTGTGTTTGAGTTGTGTGAATGTTGTATGATTTGGCTGTGCAAAAAATTGGTTGCATATATGATTGGTTCTTGGTGAAAATTTGGTGAAATTTTGATGAAATTTGATGAAATTCATGCTTTGAGTTCATGTTCTTGGGGTTACTGGAAAAATGAAACCCTAGGCTTAAATTGAGGTTCAATTTGTGTTGAAATCATGTAGAAAAGATGGGATTTTAGTGGCTACTAATTTATTATGAATTATAGTAAAAATCGGTTGCCGAAAAGACTGAAAAACGGGTAAAAACAGAGAAAGAATCTGAAGAATTTATGAAGAACATGAAGAACACTTTGAGTGTGATGAAGAAAAATGAAGAATAGGCTTTAGATCTTTAAAAGGACAAGGAAGTAAAATTTTTGGTGTTTAAGGGGTTATTTGGTAATTTCTGAAAGTTAGGATGGAAAAAGTAGAAATATTAAAAGTTACGGGTGGTAAAAAGTGAATTTTAAAGGTTAAAAGTAAAAGATAAGTTAATTTTCGAAAATTAATGATAAAATAATAAAATAATGCAGAAAAGGCAGTTTTCTGTAAAAGCTTTAGAAAGACAACTTTAAGCGCAGAATCTCATAATTACCTTCATAAAACACTTAGGGAGTGGTAAGAACATATTAGTGAGGCAAAGATAAATAAAAGTTAAAAAGTTGAAGAAAAGATAAAAATCGAAGAAAAAGTCTGTAAAGTTTTAATGACAAAAAAACAGACAGAGACTAGCGAACAAACTAGGGCAACATAGTTAGTCCTTGAGTTGCGACTAGGGTTAGGTATTATATGAAAAGTTAAACTATTTCAGTATAGACTTAATGAACCTATACCTGGGACAGGCTAACTATTCATACCGAAATTTACATAAGCTTTAAATACACATGTTAAACAGAAAAATCAGAGCAGGGTAAAGGGACTAAGAGCAAAAGGCTTATTGAAAAGTTATTTGTTGCTTGCGGCAACCCAAGAGATATTGTTTGCTTAATTGTTGCTTAATGCAACCCAAGAGATAATGTTTATTTATCTGTTTCTTAAAGCAACCCAAGAGCTTCTGTAGGAAAAGTAGGATACCTACAGTAATTTTTCGTTCCCAAGAGTATATTTCCTGCGAGTAGAAAGCAGAGGCTGTCTCAATAGAGCTGCTAATAATTATATGCGTATTTATTTGAACGGAAAATCGTATCCGGGAAATCGTGAACTCGTGACCGGATAAATGTCGGAAATGCAGGTGCTAACTGACACATGAGCTCATGGCCTGTACTAGGACTAGACATGCATCATTCTTATCTGTGCATTATTCTCTATTACATTCCTACTTGTGTGTAATCTATTTCTTTATGTTTGTTTGACTGAGTGCTGTGTTTGTGCTTTATCTTCTTGTATTTTTCTGCTTGTGTTCTGTTCTTTGTTTTTCTATTTATTTTTAACCTCTGTTTACTACTTTACTGTATTCTATTATCCATCTACTAATCAAAATCGAATAAATGAATGTAACTAACAACCCCGACCCTACTAAGAACTCCCCAGTTCTTACCCCTTCTCTCC
>NC_029790.2:97835042-97874301 GCF_000816755.2 Arachis ipaensis
CTTGAGTTGCGACTAGGGTTAGGTATTATATGAAAAGTTAAACTATTTCAGTATAGACTTAATGAACCTATACCTGGGACAGGCTAACTATTCATACCGAA
This sequence comes from Arachis ipaensis, assembly GCF_000816755.2. Lineage (NCBI taxonomy): Eukaryota > Viridiplantae > Streptophyta > Magnoliopsida > Fabales > Fabaceae > Arachis > Arachis ipaensis. The sequence goes on from NC_029790.2 coordinate 97,835,144, forward strand.
ATTTACATAAGCTTTAAATACACATGTTAAACAGAAAAATCAGAGCAGGGTAAAGGGACTAAGAGCAAAAGGCTTATTGAAAAGTTATTTGTTGCTTGCGGCAACCCAAGAGATATTGTTTGCTTAATTGTTGCTTAATGCAACCCAAGAGATAATGTTTATTTATCTGTTGCTTAAAGCAACCCAAGAGCTTCTGTAGGAAAACTAGGATACCTACAGCAATTTTTCGTTCCCAAGAGTATATTTCCTGCGAGTAGAAAGCAGAGGCTGTCTCAATAGAGCTGCTAATAATTATATGCGTATTTATTTGAACGGAAAATCGTATCCGGGAAATCGTGAACTCGTGACCGGATAAATGTCGGAAATGCAGGTGCTAACTGACACATGAGCTCATGGCCTGTACTAGGACTAGACATGCATCATTCTTATCTGTGCATTATTCTCTATTACATTCCTACTTGTGTGTAATCTATTTCTTTATGTTTGTTTGACTGAGTGCTGTGTTTGTGCTTTATCTTCTTGTATTTTTCTGCTTGTGTTCTGTTCTTTGTTTTTCTATTTATTTTTAACCTCTGTTTACTACTTTACTGTATTCTATTATCCATCTACTAATCAAAATCGAATAAATGAATGTAACTAACAACCCCGACCCTACTAAGAACTCCCCAGTTCTTACCCCTTCTCTCCCTTCCTCCCCCTCAGATGGAGACGGGCGTGATCTTCTATGAGTTCGAGGACCCTTACGTCTACGAGGATCCGGTACATCACAATTACTTCATTATGGGTTTGGAGCCTCGTATTAGACGATATGCGTTACCTAATCAAGCTTTTCAACATCCTCTATCTAGCCCGCATTTTGACACCGATGCTCCTTACGACTTTTCCTTATCCTGGTTACACCCTAACGCACCTGGACATCATTTTCCCGATGGTTCCGGACACCCTATACCGGCTCAACCCTTGAACGAGGCGGTACCTGAGCCTATCATTCCTGATGAGCCTGAGTTAGTTGGTGACTACGTACCTGTGATTCCACCAGAGTGGGACTTTCCCCCTGAGCCCATTCCTGACTTTCCACAGCCTGATGAGCCGGCACTACCGGACGACGGGGTAGCTCTTATATATGCGAACGGACATGTGCTTGCGAATGGTTTTGTACATAGTGACAGTAGTGCTTCTGGTGGTTATGAGGGTATAGGTGTAGCTGCGGATGAGGAGGAGGAGGAGGATCCTAAGATAGAGATAGAGCAGGATGAGTAGATGGGCGAGCCTCATGACGATCTTCCGAACGGCCACGTGTAGATATAGTCTGACAGTAGTGGGAGCATTCCTTTGATGACACTCTAGTCTGACATTATCTGTAGGTAGTCTCTCAATTATGTTAGTACACCTGAAAACTAGGAGCTGTAGAGTGGTTAGGCTAGCCTGGGCGCCAGTTTAGCGGCTTTTTGTATGGGCCAGGCCCTGGGAGTGTCGTGTACATATTAGCTACGTAGGATGACGAGGATGTAAACTGACTTGATCTTTTGTGAATGCTACATGTTTTGTTATAGTGTACATTATGTATATTATTAGATGTGTTATATGTTTCTTTATGCTTCCTTATTATTTCTATCAGTGTGTGCTTATTTATTTTACTCCCTCACTTGCAACGATATAAGTTAAAAAAAAGTTACTCGTAAAATTGGCAACGTTCTAACAAGGAACAGGCTCATATATTAAGTAATAGTTAATAATTAGGAAGAACAAGTTGGTAACACTTAGCTTCTTGTATGACCATGACATACCGAAAGCTGGGTCGTTACAGAATGGATGGTGATGGCTTTGGGGGAGAGGTCTCTAACAACTTTGGCAAGGTGATTTCTAGCTCCATTCCCTTGAGCTCTTCCTTGACAACTTCCACCTCTTTGCAAGCTTCTTCAATTTCAACCTCTTCCTCTTGGTAGCTCTTTCCCAATTCAATCTCTTCATCATTATTTACCAAGGGCATGGAAGGTTGTGCTACTTCTTCTTTAATCTCTATGTCAAGTCCAATGGGAGAGGATTTGATTTTAGAAATGGATTCATCAATGATTGAATCCATCTCTTGATCAACCTCTTCAAAGTCTTCAACCAAGATATGTCTTGGAGGTTGTACACCCTCCTCAACATCAATTGCAAACATCTTAGAAAGAGGCTCTATGACTTGAGTTTTCCATGGAGGTTTTGCATCTCCTAAGTCTTCAACCACTTCCTCTTCTTTGATACTTCTGGCTTCCTCCACTTGTTCCAATACAAAGTCATGCTCCTCACTGTCCACTGGAGTTTCTAGTGTCTCCTTCATGCTACATTCTTTATTAGATTCTCCACATGAATCCATGGGGGTTCCTTGAGTGTCCAAACGTTGGGAAGCTAACCAATTTATCGCTTGCTCCAGTTGATGAAGAGCTGCATGAAATTGATCCACTGTTTCCTTGAGACGGTCCCTTGGCTCTTGTTCCTCTTGGACAACACGATAGGATCATAGGGCTCTTGGATTGATGGATATGAACATGGTGGGTATGGAGGTGGTGGTTCTTAGGAGTAATTGTGTTGGAATTAGGGTGGTTCTATATATGGTTCATATGGCTCATATGGTGGTTGGTTGGGTTGATAAGAGTTAGGGTCATATGGAGGTGCTTGCTAGTAGGGAGCTTGTGAGTATGGTGGTTTAGAGCTATGTTGAGGAGGGGGTTCATAAGCGTAGGGTGGGGCTTGTTGGTAACTACAAGGAGGTCCACCATATCTATCATCTTGGCACGCACCTTGGAATGGCTCTTGACCATAGTAATTTGGTGGAGGTTGGTTGTCAGGAAAGGCCCACCATAACTATTGTCTTGGTATGCTTCATAGAATGGTTGTTAGTTATAGCTCATTAGAGGGGGTTGTCGCCAAGAGAGTTGATCAAATCCTTGTGGCTTCTCCCATCCTTGATTATTCCAACCTTGATGCATGTTCTTATTATAGCGCCCATTCCTTACAACAACATTGGAACCAAACTCAAAGCGACAGGGGTGAGAATTCATAGTAGCTAATAAAAAATTAAAAACAAAAGCTAATAGAAATTAATGAAAATAAACTCCTAAAACTAAAAATACTAACAAAGAAACGAAAAAGCAAATATTTACAATAACCAATAATAAGGCACACGTTTGCAATTCCCCGGCAACGACGCCATTTTGACGAACGAATTTTCTACTAGTAAAGAAATTCACAAATATATTCTCGTTGTAAGTATAGTTTCTAAACCAACAAAGAATCCTTTCGTACAAAAACTTGTTTGTCACTTAAGCAAACCCATTAAAAATAATAACCGAAGTATTGAAACATCGGATCGTCTCTCAAGGAATTGCAGGGAGGTGTGTTACTATTGGTTATGGGTTTTCTGAGAAATTTTGGAATGAGGAATGGGAAAATAAATAATTATAAATTAAAGCAATGAAAATTAACAAGAGATTTTATGTAATTAAAATAAAAAGCCTTGACTGGGAGAATGATTAATTCGAAGTTCTATCCTTGTTGGATTTTCTCAAGGGTAGTATTAAAAAGTTGTTATTTTCACTTAGTTAACCCTTACTAAATAAAGGAAAGTCAAGTGATTGAGCTAAATCTTATTCGCAAATCCTAATCCTCTCCCTTGGGAAGGATTAGCGTTAGTAAATAGAGAATTAGCCAACAACTTCCAATTTAACTAATCACTTGAGCATTCCAACTCAAGGGTCTCTTTTTAATCAACTTCCATGACAAGTTGGGAGTCTACTCCATCAACATGGATACCATCTTCGTTGTTGGGAGAAGGGAGTAGAAAAGAGACATGATAATGGAAATAAAATTGAAAGCAATTAAATAAATAATAAAGTTAAATGAACAGATATTCCTTGCATTAATAAATTTTAAAAAATATCCAATTGTAACTCTGAAAAAAAATTAAGGATATGAAAGAGTAAGGGACAAAGAAAAAAAACTAGAATAATGACTTCAACGGAGGTAGCAACTCTTTGTAATATCCAACTCAACAAAATAAAACTAGGAATCCTAAATCCTAGAGAGAGGAGAGAGCCTCCCTCTCTAGAAACTACATCTAAAACCTAAAATTTTGAATAATGAGAAGTTGTATCAATTGTGTCTATGATTCCCCAACTTTGTAGCCTCTAATATGTATTTTCTGGGCCAAAAACTGGGTCAAAAACAGCCCAGAAATCGCTGGGGGCGAATTCTGCTACGCTGGATTTTCTGCAGAATGACGTGTGCGCGTGATGCATGCATGCGCGTCATTTAGCTGTACGGCCACTATGGTAAATTATATATCATTTCGAAACCCTGGATGTTAGCTTTCCAATGCAATTGGAGCTGCCTCATTTGAACCTCTGTAGCTCAAGTTATGATCGATTGAATACGAAGAGGTCAGGCTGGACAGCTTAGCAATTCCTTCAGTTTCTTGTATTCCTTCTACTTTTGCATGCTTCCTTTCCATCCTCTAAGCCATTCCTGCCCTGTAATCTCTGAAAATACTTAACACACATATCATGGCATTGAATGATAATAAGAGAGGATTAAAATTAGCTAAATTAAGACCAAAGAAATATGTTTTCAATCATAGCACAAAGTTAGGAAAGAAAATGTAAAACATACGAATTATATGAATAAGTGTGAGTTTAGTGGATAAAATCCACTCAATCAAGCATAAGATGTACCACAAAATAGTGGTGCATCACTTCTTTTTGAAATCTTTCCTTCAATGGCAAAGATTTTAGCAACACCATGCTTTGGATCTTCCTTTTACAAAGGCCATCATCAACCTAGCCGCTGGCTTCTTCATAGCTTCACTGTAATTTCTGATAACTTGCTTTTGCTTCTATCTTCTTCTCTGACAAATAAAATGACCGAAATAAAGAGAGGAGAGAGAAGATACAAGGCTTTCAATGTACAATTAAATGAAATTGCAATATCACTAACATTCCCCAAGGAGTGGACTAATGTGTGGAACATTAAATGTAGTTAACTCAAATTTTAATTTTCTCTTTCAGTTTACCAATGCATAAATTTAATTGAATTAAAATTTGAATTCCATAACCCATGGAAGTAGGTAACCGAATAGTGCATCAACAAGTTGGACCCCTTTTGTTTTGTGATCAACGTATGGCATCCTTGGGCCACTTTCTTCATCATTTTGTTTTATCAACATTGGCCTGAGGTTTGGGCTTATCTTCAATTCAAGCCTCAGCAACTTGGATGATTCAATTTGGCACAATGCAAATTAATTTATTTATCAATTTAGGCTTATGTGACTTTTGGCCCAATAATCAAAATCTGCACACTAAACAAAATCCATCAACCAAACAATTTGAAAATAATAATTTTATAATTAATTAAAATATTAATAATATTTGATCATCATAATAATCCAAGTTTTTCAAAATCAACAATCTCCCCCTTGATGACAAACATTATTAAAAAATGAATTGAAAAAGTTATTAGAATTTAGAAAACTTCCTTGAAGAATTTGGCCGAATCCTTCCCCTTTCAATTTATCACATTGCTCCCCCTTTCAATTTATCACATTGCTCCCCCTTAATGTGTGCATATATCCAATGGAAGCAGTACCTATAACATGCTTAAATAGTTCAAAAAAAATATATTTTCAACACATGGAACCTTAAGAAACCGAGCCATAAAAAGACTTGTACTTGAGCAATTTCTTCTATCAATCAATAATTCAACACTCAAGTTCTATATTTTTAATAACATGCTGCTCAAAAAAATTTTCTTGCAAAGTATGAGATAGAATAGTACATTCAGAGTACATTTCAGCAAATGATCAAGACTCAATATACTGCTTACAGTAACATATTCAAATCATCAAAAAATCCCTGCCAACAAAGCAACAAATCAAGCAATAAAAATATATAGCCAGCAATAAAACACAATGTTCAGCCACTAAAACAGAGCATCAAAAAATGGCATGAAATAATAATCAAAAGGGCTAAAAAAACAGAGCACAAGAATTAGATTGGCAGTCCCAATTCTATTTTCAATTTAGTCCCTTTTTAATTTTGCTCCCCCTTTTGTCATTAAGGAGGGAACCTGCAAAACAGATAAAACAACAATGTAATGCAAAACATTGATATTAAAATACAAACTGAGTATTAAAATTATTGAGTACAGTCATCCCAACACAAAGCAGTTCAAGTGAAACTAAGACCAAACAATAAAAGAAATATTGTCTAAAAACATAAGCAGCTTGAGCAAATCTTTAGGCATCAGAAACATTGTCATCAGAATCAAGATAATCATCTTCTCCTTCGGAATGAGTTTTGTCCTTGCTAGTAGTCTCCAAGCTCTTAATCAGCAGATTTACCCTTTTCCGGCATTTGGTCCAAGCCTTCTCATTTTCATAGGCTTGCTTTCTAACCTCTTTGAAGGTCCTGACCATCATACTAGACATATTGGAGAACTCATTCAGAACATCCTTGATAGTTTCAGAAATCTTAAAAGATTTAGGAGGAAGACTGTCACTTTCGCTATCAGAGATCATTGATGCCATTGAACTTTTGCCCTTTTTTCCTTTAACAGAATTGGGAACCCCTCCGCTTTTAATGGTGGAAACCCTGTTCTCAACTGGCTCATTACTGAGATCCACATTAAAGTACTCAAAGATGCATGTTAGAAATATTCCATATGGCAGATTTGCTTTCTTATCTCTATGGACACAGTCCCACATGTGTCTCACCATAAGATATGCAAATGAAATAGATGCAGAATTTAGAATAGCAAACAAGACAAGGGTATCACAGATAGTAACCCGCTGGTAAGAACCACTTTGAGGCATCAGAATATGATTGATGATACGATGAAGCAAGGCTCGCACAGGTCCGAGAGCTTTGTGGGTCAGAGTTGTGCCATCAAGAGCAGAGAAATTTTCACAAATCCGAGTCAGAGCTACTTAAAAGGAAACACCAACATGGTTATCCCACTTACAGTATCACGATTCAAGGTGAGATGAACCTTTTTGATATATGAATGCAATGCACCATCATGAAACATCATGTTAGCATAAAATTCTCGAACCAAGTTCGGAAAAACAGGTTTTCAAATTTTGAAAAGAGGAGCCCATTTGAAATCATAAAAAAATACAGTGAAATCAATTCCTTTTTCACAAAGATTTTCTAGATTTACCATATAAGAAGCACAAAGATGACGATTTACCAAAACCTGTGAGTGGAACTCAAAAGCAGCACAAGACATGAAACAGGCAGGATCAAAGTGGGAGTGACTTTTACCATATTTATTTTTGAAGTCCAATGAGTCCAAGTTAGAGGGTTCTCTGGTGTCATGAAGGGCTGGCTTCTTTGTATGTTGAGACCGACTAGAGGGATGAGGGGTGGAACGCCGTGGTGGTGATGGTTGTGGAGATGGAAGTGCTGATATTTCTTCCTCTTCAGGAACTTGCTCCCTTCCCTTAGTATTCCTCTTAGATGACGCTGCTTCCTGTCTTGTGAAGGTCCTGGCATGGATTCTATTTTGCGCCATAGAATCTGTTGAGTGAGAAGAAGGTGAAGAGGACGAGTGGAAGTGTATGTGTATGTGTGTATGGGATTGAAGACCTCTGGAAGATGGAGAATTTTTTATAATGGGGTTACGGCTGCTTCTGCGAGAGGCAACCTTCTTTCTCATGATGAAGGAAGTGAAGGGGAGAGGGAAAAGTTGAAGAGAGGCTGAAGAGAGTGGAGGGTAGAAAGAGGTTAGACCACAATAAATGCTTAATGGAGAAATATCATTTAAAATAATAAGCATTTAATGGAAACGGTTTTTAATCAAGGAATTTAAAAATAAAAAGGTAACTGAAAAGATTTTTCCTTGAAAAATGGGAGAAGATATGGGAAAAAGATTTGATTTAACAAAAACTCCCTTTTGAAAGATANTCTTAATAATAAATTATTTTAAAAATAATTAAAAACATGATGCCAAAAAAAAAATTAATGAGCCAGTATCATGGAACGGGCTTCAAAGGAGGTTGATTGGGCTTGAGTCCAAGGTACCAAAGTTCAGTCTCCCCCTATAATGGCTTGTTCATCATATGCCCAGATTTGTCTCCTTGCTGCCTACAAGACAAAAACAAACAGAGGCATAAAAATCACATTTTTTCAACAGAACTCAAATCCATCATCCCCAAACTGTTCCTTAATGAACAAAATCTATCTTCACACAGTGGTTTAGTGAAAATGTCAGCAAGTTGCTCTTCAGATTTTACAAATTGGATATCAATAGTACCCTTTTGCACATGTTCCCTAATAAAGTGATATCTCACTTCAATGTGCTTTGTTCTAGAGTGCAGAACAGGATTTTTTGAAATGTTTATTGTACTAATGTATCACAAAATAGAGGTATACTATTGATTTTTAATTTGTAATATTCTAATTGAGTTTTTAACCAAATTAATTATGAGTAGCAAGCTGCGGCAGATATATATTCAGCTTCAGCCGTGGAAAGTGCAACAGTGGCTTGTTTCTTACTTGACCATATGTTGAGTGAGCTTCCAAGGAAGCAACACATTCTGGAGGTGCTTCTTCTATCCAGTCGGTCTCCCGCATAATCTGCATCACAAGACCCTACTGCACAAAAATCATTAGATTTAGGATACCACAAGCCAAGATCACATGTGCCTTTAATGTATCTAATGATTCTTTTAACGGCTGAAAGATGGGATTCTTTTGGGTGAGATTGAAACCTTGAGCATACACCCACACTTTGAACAATATCCGGCCTAGAGGATGTAAGATACATGAGGGATCCTATCATTCCTCTATAATTTGTTTTATCCACATCTTTCCCATTTTCATCCTTATCAAGTTTAGTGTTTGGATGCATAGGAGTTTCTATTGGTTTGGAATTTTCAAGACCAAATTTTTTGATTAACTCTTTGGCATATTTATCTTGGCGAATAAAAATATCACTAGGAGTTTGTTTAATTTGAAGACCAAGAAAGAAGGTTAATTCATCCATTAAACTCATTTTAAACTCACTAGTCATAAGTCTTCCTTCTCTGACCGAGGCGGATCTTTCCTATTTTTGGCATGGAAGATCTTGAAGCTTCTTGAAATCTTGCCTTCAATGGCAAAGATTTTAGCCACACCATGCTTCGGATCTTCCTTTTGCAAAGGCCATCATCAACCTAGCCTTTTGCTTCTTTATAGCTTCGCTGTAATTTCTGATAACTTGCTCTTGCTTCTATCTTCTTCTCTGACAAATAAAATGACAGAAACAAAGAGAGGAGAGAGAAGATACAAAGTTTTCAATGTACAATTAAATGAAATTGAAATCCCACTAACATTTTCCAAGGAGTGGAGTAACATGTGAAGCATTAAATGTAGTTAGCTCAAATTTTAATTTTCTCTTTCAGTTTACCAATGCATGAATTTAATTGAATTAAAATTTGAATTCCATAACTCATGGAAATAGATAACTAAATAGTGCATCAACAAGTTGGACCCCTTTTGTTTTGTGATCAACGTATGGCTTTTATCAACATGGGCCTGAGGTTTGGGCTTATCTTCAATTCAAGCCTTAGCAACTTGGATTATTCAATTTGGCACAAAGCAAATTAATTCATTTATCAATTTGGGCTTATGTGACTTTTGGCCCAATAATCAAAATCTGCACACTAAACAAAATCCATCAACCAATCAATTTGAAAATAATAATTTTATAATTAATTAAAATATTAATAATGTTTGATCATCATAAGAATCCAAGTTTTCCAAACTCAACACTTGTGTTCTTTCCACTTTTGCATGCTTCCTTTCCATCCTCTAAGTCATTCATGCCCTATAAAACCTGAAAACACTTAACATACATATCACGACATCGAATGGTAATAAGAGAAGATTAAAAATTAGTAATTTTAAGGCCAAATAAGCACGTTTTCAATTATAGCACAAAATTAGGAAGGAAAATTAAAAACATGCAATTTATATGGATAAGTGTGAGAATAAGTGACAAAATCGATTCAGTTCAATCCAAAATATACCATAAAATAGTGGTTTATCAAGAGCCTCAAAGTGAGTGGCAGCATTTGGATCCCCACGAAACTATTTTAGCATAGAGACGTGAAAAACTGGATGAATGGCACTTCCTTCTGGCAGCTCCAACTTGTAGGCTGCTGCCCCTACTCGCTGTAGCACCTTGAATGGCCCAAAAAATCTCTTACTCAACTTCTGGTGACTCCTAGCGACCACTGTCCCCTGCCGATAAGGTTACAATTTAAAAAGCACCTGATGAGCAGATATTTTATACACTTTTTGGGGTTAATTTCATGTAGTTTTTAGTATGTTTTAGTTAGTTTTTAGTATATTTTTATTAGTTTCTAGGAAAAATTCATATTTCTGGACTTTACTATGAGTTTGTGTATTTTTCTGTGATTTCAGGTATTTTCTGGCTGAAATCAAGCGAGCTGAGCAAAAATATGATTCAGGCTAAAAAAGGACTGCAGATGCTGTTGGATTCTGACCTCCCTGTACTCGAAATGGATTTTCTGGAGCTACAAGAGTCCAAATGGCGCGCTCTTAAATGCGTTGAAAAGTAGACATCCAGGTCTTTCCAGAAATATATAATAGTCCATACGTTGCTCAAGGATAAACGACGTAAACTAGCGTTCAACACCAGTTCCATGTTGTATTCTGGCGTTAAACGCCAGAAACAGGTTACAAGTTGGAGTTAAACACCCAAAACAGGTTACAACCTGGCGTTTAACTCCAAAAATAGCCTAGGCACGTGTAAAGCTCAAGTCTCAGCCCTAGCACACACCAAGTGGGCCCCAGAAGTGGATTTATGCACTATCTATCACAGCTTATTCATTTTCTGTAAACCTAGGTTACTAGTTTAGTATTTAAACAACTTTTAGAGATTTATTTTGGACCTCATGACATTTTTAGATCTGAACTTTGTACTCTTTGACGGCATGAGTCTCTAAACTCCATTGTTAGGGGTGAGGAGCTCTGCTGTGTCTTGATGAATTAATGCAATTATTTCTGTTTTCTATTCAAACACGCTTGTTTCTATCTAAGATGTTCAGTCGCACTTCAATATGATGGATGTGATGATCTGTGACACTCATCACCATTCTCAACCTATGAACACGTGCCTGACAACCACTTCCGTTCTACCTTCGATTGAATGAGTATCTCCTGGATTCCTTAATCAGAATCTTCGTGGTATAAGCTAGAACCCATTGGCAGCATTCTTGAGAATCCAGAAAGTCTAAACCTTGTCTGTGATATTCCGAGTAGGATTCAGGGATTGAATGACTGTGACGAGCTTCAAACTCACAAGGGTTGGGCGTAGTGACAGACGTAAAAGGATCAATGGATCCTATTCCAGCATGAGTGAGAACCGACAGATGATTAGCCGTGCGGTGACAGCGCACCTGGACCATTTTCACTGAGAGGACGGATGGTAGCCATTGACAACGGTGATCCACCAACACACAGCTTGCCATAGGAGGAAACTTGCGTGCGTGAAGAAGATGACAGTAGGAAAGCAGAGATTCAGAAGATAAAGCATCTCCAAAACTCCAACATATTCTCCATTACTGCATAACAAGTATTTATTTCATGCTCTTTTATTCTTCTCAATTCAAACTGATAATTATAATTAATATCCTGACTAAGCGTTACAAGATAACCATAGATTGCTTCAAGCCAACAATCTCTGTGGGATTCGACCCTTACTCACGTAAGGTATTACTTGGACGACCCAGTGCACTTGCTGGTTAGTGGTACGAGTTGTGAAAAGTGTGATTCACATTTCGTGCACCAAGTTTTTAGCGCCGTTGCCGGGGATTGTTCGAGTTTGAATAACTGACGGTTTATTTTGTTGCTTAGATTCGGAAAAATTTTTCTTTTTGGTTTAGAGTCTTCTATTATTATTTTTGGTTGAAATTTCTTTTTTTAAATCCTTTTTTTCTTTTTAAATTTTTTGAAAATTTTATAAACTGATAATTGAGTTTTTCTGTTTGAGTTTAGTTTCATATTTTAAGTTTGGTGTCAATTGCATGTTTTTATTTTCTTTTAAATTTTCGAATTTGTGTTCATTGTTCTTTCTTAATCTTCAAGTTGCTCTTGTTTATTTTCCTTGTTTGATCATTGGTTTTTCTTGTTTTGTGTCTTTTCTTGTTTTTCTTGTACTTTTTTTTTCGAATTTTTAGTTTCAAAAATTTTTATTTATTAAATACCTTGTTAAAACACGTTAAATTTATAGCTCAATTCGCTAGAGCGTTGTGCTTATGTTCTTGGTAATTGGCTATCTTTTTTAAAAACTTTTTCAAAAATAATTTTTCTTTAAATAAATCTTGTGCCAAACTTTAAGTTTGGTGTTCTCCTGTTAACTTTTCTTTAGTTTTCAAAAATTTTATTTTGGTTTTCTAAAAATTTCAAGATTGGTGTCCTTTCTTCATGTTGTTGTTGTTCTTGTGAGTCTTCAGAGTGTTCTTGAGTCTTCCTTGTGTTTTGATCTTAAAATTTTTAAGTTTGGTGTTCCTTGGTGTTTTCCCTCCAAAATTTTCGAAAATAAGGAGCATTAGATCTAAGAACTTTAAGTCCTGTGTCATTTTATTGTTTTTATCTTTCCTCATTAAATTCAAAAATATCTTTTCTCTTTATTTTAAATTTAATTTTCAAAAATTACTTTTGAAAAATTCAAATTTTTATTTCAAAATCAAATCCTTTCAAAATTCAAAATCTTTTTCAAAAATCATATAGAGTTTTTCAAATCTTCTTAATTAAGCAATTATTCTCATTTTCAAATTTATTTTTCCCTTGGTTTTCGAAAATTACATTTTAAATTTCTAATTGTTTTATTCTATTTTATCTTATTATTTTTATTTATCTTAATAATTTGGTTTGTTCTACTTCAATAAAATAAAAACAAAAATATATCTTTTTTACAATTCATATCAATTCCATTTTATCCATCATGGATCTAAGTGGAAATGAACAGTCCAGAAGGACTTGGGATCATATGCTAATCCCACTACTGCTGCATATGGGAGTAGTATTTGTATACCCTCCATCAAAATAGGCAGTTTTGAGCTAAATTCACAGCTCATTGTCATGGTGCAGCAAAACTGCCAGTATTCCGGTCTTCCACAGGAAGAACCTACTGAGTTTCTGGTACAATTCTTGCAAATTGCTGACACAGTACGTGACAAAGAAGTAGATCAGGATGTATACAGGCTTTTACTGTTTCTGTTTGCTGTAAAAGATCAAGCCAAAAGGTGGTTAAATAACCAACTCACAGCAAGCATAAGGACATGGAAACAGTTATCAGACAAATTCCTGAATCAATATTTCCCTCCAAAAAGAATGACACAGCTAAGGCTGGATATCCAAGGCTTTAAACAAAAGGATGATGAATCCCTTTATAATGCCTGGGAGAGGTACAGAGGGAGGCTAAGGAAATGTCCCTCTGAAATATTTTCAGAGTGGGTGCAGTTAGACATCTTCTACTATGGGCTTACAAAAGAAGCTCAGATGACCCTAGACCACTCAGCTGGTGGATCTATACACATGAGAAAAACTATTGAAGAGGCTCAAGAGCTTATAGATATAGTTGCTAGAAACCAGCATCTGTACATAAGTAATGGATCCTCCATAAAAGAAGGAGCTAAAGCAGTGTCCACTGAACTCAGTCCTCTCGAACAAGTTGCTGAACTCAATCAACAATTGTGCTTTCTAATAAAACAGCTAGCAGAATTCAAAGAGATGCTACAAGACACTAAAAATGCTAATAAAAATATGGAGGCGCAATTGAATCAGACAAAACAGCACTTATCAAAGCAGATAACAAAAGAGTGCCAGGCAGTTCAATTAAGAAGTAGAAAAATATTAAATACCTCACTTCAGAGCAGCCGAAGGCCAAGGAAAGAACAACTGACAGAGAATAAGCAAAATATCATCCAAAATCCCTCTGAGGACAGTAAGAGCCCAGAGAGGAACAATTCTAGCATTCAAACGCCAGAAACAGACAAGGAGCTGGCATTAAACGCCCAATGAAAGCTCAGCTCTGGCATTCAAACACCAGAAACAGGTAAGAAGCTGGCGTCTAACGCCAATCAAGCTTCTAACCCTGGCATCCAAACGCCAGAGAGGGATCAGACACACACAAGTGCTGATAGCAACCCCTCTAAAAAGGTTTCTCCAACCATCTCTGTAGGAAATAAACCTACAACAACTAAGGTTGAGGAATACAAAGCCAAGATACCTTATCCTCAAAAACTCCGCCAGGAGGAGTAGGATAAGCAATTTGCTCGCTTTGCAGACTATCTCAGGACTCTTGAAATAAAGATTCTGTTTGCAGAGGCACTTGAGCAAATACCTTCTTATGCCAAGTTCATGAAAGAGATCTTGAGTCATAAGAAGGATTGGAGAGAAACTGAAAGAGTTCTTCTAACTGAAGAATGTAGTGCAGTCATTCTGAAAAGCTTCCCAGAAAAGCTTAAGGATCCCGGGAGCTTTATGATACCATGCATATTAGAGGGTGATTGCACCAAGACAGCTTTATGTGATCTTGGGGCAAGCATCAACCTAATACCTGCATCCACTATCAGAAAGCTTGGTTTAACTGAAGAAGTCAAACCAACTTGGATATGTCTCCAACTTGCTGATGGCTCCATTAAATACCCATCAGGCGTGATTGAAGACATGATTTTCAGGGTTGGGCCATTCTGGCGCATGTGTATTGACTACAGAAGGCTCAATACAGCCACCAGAAAGGATCATTTTTCTTTACCATTCATAGACCAGATGCTAGAAAGACTAACAGGTCATGATTATTACTGCTTTCTGGATGGCTATTCAGGCTACAACCAAATTGCAGTAGATCTTCAGGATCAAGAGAAAACAGCATTCACATGCCCATCTGGAATATTTGCCTACAGAAGGATGCCATTTGGGCTGTGTAATGCACCTGCAACCTTCCAGATATGCATGCTCTCTATTTTCTCTAATATGGTGGAAAAATTTCTGGAAGTCTTCATGGATGACTTCTCAGTATACGGAGACTCATTTAGCTCCTGTCTTGATCACCTGACACTGGTTTTGAAAAGATGCCAAGAGACTAACCTGGTTTTAAACTGGGAAAAATGTCACTTTATGATGACTGAAGGGATTATCCTTGGGCACAAGATTTCGAACAAGGGAATAGAGGTGGATCAAGCTAAGGTAGAGGTAATTGAAAAATTACCACCACCTGCTAATGTTAAGGCAATCAGAAGTTTTCTGGGGCATGCAGGATTCTATAGGAGGTTTATAAATAATTTTTCAAAAATTGCAAAACCTCTGAGCAATCTGCTAGCTGCTGACACGCCATTTGTGTTTGACACAGAGTGTCTGCAGGTGTTTGAAACTCTGAAAACTAAGCTGGTCACAGCACCAGTTATTTCTGCACCAGACTGGACATTACCATTCGAACTAATGCGTGATGCCAGTGACCATGCCATTGGTGCAGTATTGGGGCAGAGGCATGACAAGCTTCTGCATGTCATTTATTATGCTAGCCGTGTTTTAAATGATGCCCAGAAAAATTACACAACCACAGAAAAAGAATTGCTTGCAGTGGTTTATGCCATTGACAAGTTTAGATCATACTTAGTAGGATCAAAAGTTATTGTGTACACTGACCATGTTGCTCTTAAATATCTACTTACAAAGCAGGATTCAAAA
The DNA here is from genome assembly GCF_000816755.2 of Arachis ipaensis. Classification (NCBI taxonomy): domain Eukaryota; kingdom Viridiplantae; phylum Streptophyta; class Magnoliopsida; order Fabales; family Fabaceae; genus Arachis; species Arachis ipaensis. The sequence goes on from NC_029790.2 coordinate 97,850,878, forward strand.
CCCAGGCTCATAAGATGGGTGTTGCTTCTGCAAGAGTTTGATGTAGAAATAAGAGACAGAAAAGGGACAGAAAACCAAGTGGCTGATCATCTGTCTCGGATAGAGCCAGTAGAAGGGGCGTCCTTTCCCTCTATTGAGATCTCTGAAACCTTTCCGGATGAGCATTTGTTCGCCATTCAGGAAACACCATGGTTTGCAGACATTGCAAACTATAAAGCTGCAAGGTTCATACCCAAGGAGTACAGCAGGCAACAAAAGAAAAAATTAATTACTGATGCAAAGTACTACTTATGGGATGAACCCTATCTCTTTAAGAGATGTGCAGATGGAATAATCCGAAGGTGTGTGCCTAGAGAAGAAGCACAGAAGATCTTATGGCATTGCCATGGGTCACAATATGGAGGCCACTTCGGAGGTGAGCAAACAGCCACCAAGGTCCTCCAGTGTGGCTTCTACTGGCCTACTCTTTATAGAGATTTCCGAGAGTTTGTACGTAACTGTGACAGTTGCCAGAGAGCTGGTAATCAGCCTCATGGTTACGCCATGCCTCAACAAAGAATCTTGGAGATTGAGTTGTTTGATGTATGGGGTATTGACTTCATGGAGCCTTTCCCACCATCATACTCAAACATTTATATTCTGGTTGCAGTGGACTATGTATCCAAATGGGTAGAGGCTGTTGCCACACCCACTAATGATACTAAGACAATGCTGAAGTTCCTCCAAAAATATATCTTCAGCATGTTTGGTGTCCCTAGAGTACTAGTCAGTGATGGGGCACCCACTTCTGCAACAAACAGCTTTACTTTGCCATGGTCCGGTATGGAATTAGCCACAAGGTGGTAACTCCATATCATCCACAGATAAATGGGCAAGCTGAAGTCTCTAATAGAGAACTAAAAAGAATCCTGGAACGGACAGTAAGTACCCATAGAAAGGATTGGGCGAGAAGCTTGGATGATGCTCTGTGGGCTTACAGAATAGCATTCAAGACTCCTATAGGGACCTCTCCATACCAGCTTGTGTATGGTAAGGCCTGTCATCTGCCCGTGGAACTGGAGCATAAGGCCTACTGGGCAACCAGATTCCTAAACTTTGATGCCAGATTAGCTGGAGAAAAAAGATTACTCCAGCTAAATGAGCTAGAGGAATTCAGACTCACTGCTTTCGAAAATGCCAAGCTTTACAAAGAGAAAGCAAAAAGGTGGCATGACAGAAAGCTATCATCTAGAGTCTTTGAACCAGGACAGAAGGTTCTGCTGTTTAACTCTAGGCTCCGGCTATTCCCCAGGAAACTGAAATCCCGGTGGAGGGGACCATATGTGATTACAAGTGTATCACCATATGGCTATGTGGAGCTTCAAGACACTAATTCTAATAAGAAGTTCATTGTTAATGGACAGAGATTCAAGCATTATCTTAAAGGCAATGTTGAGCAAGAGTGCTCAAAGCTGAGGCTAGATTAAATGCTCAGCAAGGTCCAGCTAAAGACAATAAAGAAGCGCTTGCTGGGAGGCAACCCAGCCATTAGCAAAACTTTTTCTTATTAATTTCTTTTTATTTTATTTTATATTTTTTATACAGGTTGAAATAAAAATAATCTTCAAGGTAAAGAATCAATTGCATAAGTTCACAGGGTTGCAGAAGGATTCAGAATACAAAACAGCAAAAAGAAGCTCACTGGTGCGAAAAAGCCAGTAAGAGCTGTTTGGGGCATTAAACGACCAAAATGAGCATCTACTGGGTGTTTAACGCCAGTAGAGATAGCCATCTGGGTATTAAACGCCAGAAAGAAGCAGCTTCTGGGCATTTAACGCCAGATTTACAGCATCTTGGGCGTTCAGAAAAATGCCCAGTGACAAAGGAGTTTCTGGCGTTTAACGCCAGCTAGAAGCAACAGCTGGGCATTAAACGCCCAGACCAAGCATCAATTGGGCGTTAAACGCCCAAAACATGCAGCAGTTAGGTGTTTAACGCCAGGATTGTGGGGAGTAGGTAATTTCGTTTTCACTTCAAATTTTTTTCCATTTTTCATGTTTTAACTCATGATTTCTTGCATAAACATATTACAAATCCTAATTTTTCAAATCCTTTTTCAAAAGATATCAAATGTATTTTAATTCATAAACCCTTTTTCTTTAATCCTCTTCAAATTCTTTTCAAATCTTTTTCAAAATAAATCTATCTCTTTTCACTCTAAAATCTTTTCAACTCATCAATATCTTTTTCAAATCTTCACAATATCTTTTTCAAAACAAAGCTATTTTTTTTAATATCTTTCATATTATTCATATCTTTTAAAATTTTAAAGTGCATCCTTTTCCTATCATACTTATCTTTTACAAATCATATCTTCTATCATATCTTCTTCAAAATTTTCGAAACCCACCCTCTTCCCTTTAAATCCTAGTTCGGCCTCCCCCTCACCTTCATCATTCGGACTTGGCTCTCCTCATATCCCTCTTCTTTCCTTTCTTTTGCTTGAGGACAAGCAAACCTCTAAGTTTGGTGTGTTTATCCATGATCACTAAGCCAATACCTACTAAGATCATGGCTCCTAAGAGAAAAAAAACCAACTCAAGAGGCAAGAAAGAGAATACTCCAAAACCACTTTGGAATCAAGGAAAGTTCTTAACCAAAGAACATTCAAACCATTACTACAAAATAATGGGTCTAAGGTCAGTGATCCCGGAAGTTAAATTCGATCTAAAAAAAGACGAATATCCGGAGATCCAAGAGCAAATTCGAAAGAGGAGCTGGGAAGTCCTAGCTAATCCTGAAACAAAGGTGGGAAGAAACATGGTTCAGAAATTCTACGCAAATCTGTGGCAAATGGATAGGCAGAGAATAGCTGGAACCGCATTCTATGACTATAGAACTCTGGTTAGAGGGAAGATTGTTCACACCCACCCTGACAAAATAAGGGAGATCTTCAAGCTGTCTCAACTGCAAGATGACCCAGATTCCTTTAATACGAGAATGATGAGATCAAACCTGATCTTGGACAAAATTCTAGAGGACATATGCCTCCCTGGAGCCAAATAGACAACCAACACAAAGGGTGCCCCAAACCAACTCAAAAGAGGAGATCTCAAACCAGTCACCAGAGGCTGGCTGGACTTCATTGGGTGCTCTATACTGCCCACTAGCAACCGCTCTGAGGTCACCATCAGAAGAGCAGTGATGATTCATTGCATTATGCTGGAAAAAGAAGTGGAAGTTCATCAGCTGATTGCTTGTGAGCTCTACAAAATTGCAAACAAGAACTCCAAAGATGCCAGATTGGCTTATCCAAACTTGGTCTCTCTGTTATGTAAAGATGCTGGGGTAAAAATGGGAGTAGATGAGTATATCTCAGTCGAGCAACCAATCACCAAAAAGTCTATAGAAGGACAACAAGTGCAGGACGACCCCATCAAGAGGAGAGCATAGGAGTTCCTCCCAGAAATCCCTCAAATTGAATACTGGGAGCGCCTAGAAGCATCTGTCACCAAGTTGCAAGAAGCTGTGGATCAACTGAAAGAAGAACAGCAAAATCAAAACAGCATGCTCTACAAACTGCTCAGAGAACAAGAAGAGCAAGGGCGTGAACTAAAGGAACTGAAGCGCCAGAAGCTATCTTTTGAAGGGCCAAGCACTCCACAGACTAAAGAGGCATCCACCTCCCAAATTTAAGGTTGTTGAGTTCTAATCTTAGCCTTAACTCTGTGATAATTATTCTTATTAGAAATTTACCTTAGAAGTCATATAGGAGTAGTAGTAATTAGTATCTCTATTTTAATTTTATCTCCAATTAAGCTATAATTTATTTTTCTCATCATCATCAAACATAAATAAAATAGCAGATTTTTAGAATAAGGAGGCAATATTTTTTCGAGTTTTTAATAAGGAAAATTCTCATTATTTATATGTGGTGGCAATGCTTTTTGTCTTCTGAATGAATGCCTGAACAGTGCATGCTTTTGATATTGAATTTTATGAATGTTAAAATTGTTGGCTCCTGAAAGAATGATGAACAAGAGAAATATTATTGATAATCTAAAAAATAAAAAAATTGATTCTTGAAGCAAGAAAAAGCAATGAATACAAAAGCTTGTGAAAAAAAAAGAGAGAAAAAGAGAAGAGAGAGAGAGAGAGAAAAAGCAAGCAGAAAAAGTCAATAGCCCTTAAAACCAAAAGGCAAGGGTAATAAAAAGGATTCAAGGCTTTGAGCATCAGTGGATAGGAGGGCCTAAAGGAATAAAATCCTGGCCTAAGCGGCTAAACCAAGATGTCCCTAACCATGTGCTTGTGGCGTGAAGGTGTCAAGTGAAAACTTGAGACTGAGCGGTTAAAGTCAAGATCCAAAGCAAAAACAGAGTGTGATTAAGAACCCTGGACACCTCTAATTGGGGACTTTAGCAAAGCTTAGTCACAATCTGTAAAGGTTCACCCGATTATGTGTCTGTGGCATTTATGTATCCGGTGGTAATATTGGAAAACAAAGTGCTTAGGGCCACGGCCAAGACTCATAAAGTAGATGTGTTCAAGAATCAACATACTAAACTAGGAGAATCAATAATACTATCTAAATTCTGAGTTCCTATGGATGCCAATCATTCTGAATTTCAAAGGATAAAGTGAGATGCTAAAACTGTTCGGAAGCAAAAAGCTACTAGTCCCGCTCATCTAATTAGGATCTGAGCTTCACTTAAAACTCTGAGATATTATTGCTTCTTGATTTCTTTGTATTCTATTTTATTTGTCTAGTTTTTTGGGGACAAGTAACAGTTTAAGTTTGGTGTTGTGATGAGCGGATAATTTATACGCTTTTTGGGGTTAATTTCATGTAGTTTTTAGTATGTTTTAGTTAGTTTTTAGTATATTTTTATTAGTTTCTAGGAAAAATTTATATTTCTGGACTTTACTATGAGTTTGTGTGTTTTTTTGTGATTTCAGGTATTTTCTGGCTGAAATTGAGGGAGTTGAGCAAAAATCTGATTCAGGCTGAAAAAGGACTGCAGATGCTGTCGGATTCTGACCTCCCTACACTCGAAGTGGATTTTCTAGAGCTACAAGAGTCCAAATGGCGCGCTCTTAATTGCATTGGAAAGTAGACATCCAGGGCTTTCCAGAAATATATAATAGTTCATACTTTGCTCAAGGATAAATGACATAAACTGGCATTCAACGCCAGTTTCATGTTGCATTCTGGCGTTAAACGCCAGAAACAGGTTACAAGTTGGAGTTAAACGCCCAAAACAGGTTACAATCTGGTGTTTAAATCCAGAAACAGCCTAGGCACGTGTAAAGCTCAAGTCTCAGCCCCAGCACATACCAAGTGGGCCCCAGAAGTGGATTTATGCACTATCTATCACAGCTTATTCATTTTCTGTAAACCTAGGTTATTAGTTTAGTATTTAAACAACTTTTAGAGATTTATTTTGGACCTCATGACATTTTTAGATCTGAACTTTGTACTCTTTGACGGCATGAGTCTCTAAACTCCATTGTTGGGGGTGAGAAGCTCTACTGTGTCTCGATGAATTAATGCAATTATTTCTGTTTTCTATTCAAACACGCTTGTTTCTATCTAAGATGTTCATTCGCACTTCAATATGATGGATGTGATGATCCGTGACACTCATCACCTTCAATATGATGATCCGTTCTACCTTCGATTGAATGAGTATCTCTTGGATTCCTTAATCAGAATCTTCGTGGTATAAGCTAGATCCATTGGCAGCATTCTTGAGAATTCGGAAAGTCTAAACCTTGTCTGTGGTATTCCGAGTAGGATTTAGGGATTGAATGACTGTGACGACCTTCAAACTCACAAGGGTTGGGCGTAGTGACAGACGCAAAAGGATCAATGGATCCTATTCCAGCATGAGTGAGAACCGACAGATGATTAGCCGTACGGTGACAGCGCACCTGGACCATTTTCACTGAGTGGACAGATGGTAGCCATTGACAACGGTGATCCACCAACACACAGCTTGCCATAGGAGGCAACTTGCGTGCGTGAAGAAGATGACAGTAGGAAAGCAGAGATTCAGAAGATAAAGCATCTCCAAAACTCCAACATATTCTCCATTACTGCATAACAAGTATTTATTTCATGCTCTTTTATTCTTCGCAATTCAAACTGATAATTATAATTGATATCCTGACTAAGCGTTACAAGATAACCATAGATTGCTTCAAGCCAACAATCTCCGTGGGATTCGACCCTTACTCACGTAAGGTATTACTTGGACGACTCAGTGCACTTGCTGGTTAGTGGTACGAGTTGTGAAAAGTGTGATTCACAATTCGTGCACCAGCACCTAATCGCCCACTTCAAAGGTCTTCTCTTGGCGGTGTGCATCAACATGATGCTTCATGCGAGCTTCAGCGCATTGCAACTGAAATGTGAGTTCAGCATCCCGGACCGTACATACTCGTAGGAACTTATCCACTTCTTGCACTTACCTTGAACGAGCAATATAATCCGAAATAGAACAGGCAGCATAGCCATACAATGCTTTATGTGGTAATATTTCAATGGTGGAATGAAACGAGTTATTATAACCGTACTCTGCCTAATGAAGAAAAGCAGTCCACTTAATAGGATGGCCATGGGTGAAAGCTCAGAGATATTACTCAAGAGTCTGATTAACCACTTCAGTTTGGCCATCGCTTTGTGAAAATTAAGCAGTGCTATAGAGAAGAAGAATTCCACAACTCTTGAAGTGTTGTTTCCAGAATTGGATAAGGAAAATTGGATCACGGTCAGAGACAATGGTGGCAGGGATCCCGTGGTAGTGCACGACCGTGCTAAGGAAGATGCGGGCTACCACTTTTACAGAAAAGACAGACCTAAGCAGAGCAGTACGGATTGTTTTGGTGAACCTATCGACAACCACCATGATTGTGGTGAAACCCTCTGAATTTGGTAGCCTGATAATGAAATTCATGTTGAGATCATCCCATGGCTTGTTGGGAATTGGCAAGGGTTGGAGTAGCTCTTGAGGCATGGCAGCTATGTATTTAGTAAATTGACAATCGGTACAATGGTTGATGAAGTGCACCATGCTTTGACGCATCCCCGACCAAAAGAGAATCTTACTCAATCCTTTATATGTCTTCAGGAGACCCCCATGCCCTGCAGTTACCACATAATGAAAATGATGGAGAAGTGTGTCACACAACTGCTCGAACTCAGGGACCCAAATTCTTCCTCTATACAACAATAACCCATCATGGATAGAATATTCAGAAGGCAGCTCATTAGTGGTCAACGTTCGATATAGTGCTTATAGTTCTGGGGACTCCTGATTCTGCTGAATTAAGGTTGGGATGAGAGCTAAGTGAATAGCTGTGAAAGCTTGGAATTGAGGAGATACATCCTCTTCTTCTTGCCTTGACAAGGCATCAACCCCCTACTGAACTTTCCTGATCAATGCCCAAACTCAAAATTTAGCAACTTTGACAAATAGTGCTGCTGTTCAGGCATCAAAATGACCTATGCCATGAGCTCCCTCAATCCCTGATAGTCAGTCTTAATAAAAAATTTATGCCCTAAGAGGTAATGGCGTCATTTAACAACAGCTTGTGTCACGACATATAACTCTCGCACATAAGTTGAAGCTTGAGACAAGCGCATACCCAATTTCTTGTTAAAATAGGTGACAGGTTGCCCTCCTTGTGTCAAGATGGCTCTAATTCTTGTGTTGGAAGCATCTGTCTCTACCACAAACTGCTTGGAGAAATCCAGTAAGGCCAAAATCGGAGAGTGAGTTATGATTCCCTTCTATTGTAGGAACGCTTGTTCAGTTGCCACAGACAATTAGAACCCATTTTTTTTAAGAAGCTCTGATAAACCACTATTTCATAGTTTATCTTGTGCTTAATTGAGTGGTTTTATCAAGTCTTTGCCCACTTATTCATACTAATCGCATGTTTTACATTTTCCTTCCTGATTTTGCGCTATGATTGAAACCATGCTTCTTTGGCCTTATAATTGCTAATATTAATCCTCTCTCATTACCATTAGATGCCTTGATATGTGTGTTAAGTAATTTTAGAGTTTATAGGGCAGGAATGACTTAGAGGATGGAAAGAAAGCATGCAAAAGTGGAAGGAATACAAGAATCTGAAGGAACTGCTAAAGCTGTCCAGCCTGACCTCTTAGTACTAAATTGACCATAACTCGAGCTACAAAGATCGAAATGATGCAGTTCTAGTTGCGTTGGAAAGCTAACACCCGGGGCTTTGCAACAATATATAATTTGCCATAGCTGCTCCAAATCCAGGGGACTCGAACGCGTGGATCACGCGGACACGTGACCTGGCAAAAACCCAATCCGCGCAAACGCGTGGACGACGCTTCCGCGTCACTTTTCTGCAACCTGTACGTACCAGAAATCGCTGGGGGTGATTTCTGGGTTGTTTTTGACCCAGTTTTTGGCTCAGAAAACACATATTAGAGGCTATAAAGTGGGGGAATGCATCCATTCAACGACATGTCTTCCATTATTTACTTTTCATAATTTAGATGTAGTTTTTTAGAGAGAGATGTTCTCTCCTCTCTCTTAGGATTTAGGATTTTAGGATTTCTATTAGTTTTGTTCATTTCATCTTCAGTCACAGGTTCAATATTCCTTTTACTTTATATTTCTCTTCTACTTTCAGATACTTTAATCCTTTTATTTGTTAATCACTTATGATTCAGTTATATTTTTTTTATTTAATATAAACTGAGGTATTTCAGATTTATGATTCTTATTTAGCTTTTTATATTCTTGGCTTTAATTGATTAATTGGAGACTCTTGAGTTATCAAACTCATCGTGATTGATAATTGTTATTTTTGCTAATTGAATTGAATTCCAATAACTCTAGTCCTTTCTTAGGAATTGGCTAGGACCTGAAGATCAAACTAATTAGTCCACTTAACTTTCCTTTGCTTTAGTAAAGGTTAACTAAGTGGGGTTAAAACTCAATTCTCATCACCATCGATAAGGATAACTAGGATAGGACTTCCAAATTCTCATACCTTGCCAAGAGTTTTATTAATTATTAATTTATTTTTCTTAGCAATTTATTTCCTTATTCAAACCTTTTAAAAACCCCAAAATATACCTTTGCATAACCAATAATAAGAACACCTCCCTGCAATTCCTTGAGAAGACGACCCGAGGTTTAAATACTTTGGTTATCAATTTATTTAGGGGTTTGTTACTTGTGACAACCAAAACTTTTGTAACAAAGGAATTCTTGTCGGTCTAGAAGCTATACCTACAACGAGAATTTATTTGTGAAAATTCTAGATCGTGCGAGAGTTTCGCTCTTTCAAGCTCCGTCAATGGGCAAGCAATTTGCGCATAATTAGACACAAAATATTTTGTAGTACCCTATCAACCCAAGAATGCCAGGGAGTTATTTTAACATCTTGGGCACCGGCCAAGCTACTATAGCTTCAATTTTGGAAGGGTCCACCAGTACGCCTTCTCCCGAAATCACATGACCCAAATACTCCACTTGAGGTCAGAAGAATAAACATTTATACCGATTGGTAAAAAATTGATTATTATGCAGCACTTGCAAGGAAATTGTAAGGTGTTGCAGGTGTTCATCCCAAGAGCCATTATACACCAAAATATCATCAAAGAAGACCGCAATGAGTCGTCATAAGTAAGGCTGAAAAATTTGATTCATGGTAGCTTCGAATGTAGAGGGGGCATTTGTATGACCAAATGGCATGATGACAAATTTATAGTGTCCCAAATGCATTTGGAAAGATGTTTTGGCGATGTCTTCCTCTTACATTTTGATTTGGTGGTGCTCGCTTCATAAATCAATTTTTGAAGAAAATCTTGCACCATGTAGTTCATCTAATATCTCTTTTATGGTGGGTATGGGAAACTTGTCTTTCCCTGTGATTTCCTAGTGCACGATATGCTACACAGAAGCACCAGCTCTCATCTTTCTTCTTAACCAACAAGACAGGACTAGAGAAAAAGCTCTGACTTTCTCTTATGATCCCAGCATAACGCATTTCCACAACCAACCATTCTATTTCTTCCTTTTGGAAGTAGGGATATTTATAGGGTCTTATACTAACAGGAGTGGCACCAAGTACTAAGTGAATTAGGGGATCAACTACTCGGCTTAGTGGCAACTCTTGGGGTTCCTCAAAAACTTCAGCAAACTTGGAGAGAATCTATGCCACACCTTCGTCCTCTACCGCAGTTGAGGCCCCTTCCACCAAAAAATTAGCTTCCAAATGGTACATAGAAATATCAACCTTACTCCCTTTCAACTTCTTCAATTCCCTATAATTTAGTTTTGCCTCCTTAAGTAGTCTTTCCCCTTAAAAATCACCCACTCATTACCCACCTTGAACTTCATGAAGAACTCCATATAATTGACCCTAATAATGCGAAGCCTCATTTGCCAATGTACCCCGAATACTATATCAGCCCTCTTCAAGTCAAGCATATAAGCTTTCACAGAAAATGCATTACCTTGCACCACAAGAGACAGTTCTTGACACTTTGCCTCACATCGAATCAATTCTCTATTTCCCACCATGTCCCAAAGAGTATGTGTTGGGGTGAGGTGTAGTTGGCCTCTTTGCCACTAGTGCCTTCACAAAGTTATGTGTACTCTTGCCGTCAATCAAGATCATCAGTGGTCAATTCTCATGCGTTCCTTTCACCTGCAAAGTCTCCAGATGAAATTCACCTTCGAAGACGTTAAGGCTTATCTGAGGGTGTTCTTCCTCGGCGGTGTCATCTTTAGAGTCTAAATTAGAGTCCACTACCACCTCTGGATGGACGTCGCGCTGGAGCAACTCACGCAACTTCTCCTCACCCACCAAAAGCTGGAATATGGCCTTACAATGATTCCCCATGCTGTATTTCTCATCACAATAGTAACAGAGACCTTTCTCTCACCTTGCTCTAATGTCGGCACTGGAGAGCCTCTTGAACGGTGCTGATGCCGAGTTTGGTGTGGAGGTTGCCTTGGGTGGTGGGGAGGTTAGTTTTCTGGGATTAGTTACTGGAGTTTTAGATAGGGATATAACATTCTATTTAGGGTGAACCTAGTTAGTGAAGTGAAGGAAGAGGCGGGCTTGGAGGTGGTTTTTAGAGTGTTACATTCTTCTACTTGTGGAGCTTGGTGATGGACACTGCTTGCACATAGGAAATGGACCTGGCTAATAGCAACTCACACTTGAGTGTATCGTTAAGCCCAGCTGTGAAGAACGAGATGATCTAATCCTTGCTGAGTCCACATACAAAGTTAGTCAGCTCTTCAAACTCGGTTTGGTACTCTTTTACTGCGTCAGATTGCTTCAACTCTTTAATGGCCATTCGAGGGTCATAATATAAGTTCTTGCCAAATCGAAGACATAGAGCATCAAGAAACTCTCCCAAGTATAATCGATGTTGTTATTGATGCCCCATCTGTACCATGCATAAATGGTGCTGACGAGGTGAAACGAGAGCACTCGGATCAATTGCTCTCATGGTACATCGAAGGTCTTGAAGTACTGTCGTGTCCTGAAAACCAGTGCTCCACCCCTTCGCCTTCGAACAAGGGTAGATCGACCATCTTCATCTTCACACCTCTCGGCCACTGAGAATCAGGTCCGCCTTCGAACAACCCTGCGCCAAAGCCAATGTCATCCACATGGTCACCGCCATGGTTCGAGTTTCCCATCTTAGCTTTCATCTTCAAATTCTCTCGTAACATCTTTTCGATCGTCTTCAACAATGCATCCATAGATGACAGTTGCAACTGAGTGGCAGCAATATGCTTTTTTGCTTCAACTAGTCCCCTCTGGATCGTGGTCACCTCATGCTTGTTGGAGAGTGTGAGCTCCTCCAAGCAATTCATTCGAGTTTTGTCCGTCATCTCCGTCGACATCTCTCAATGAAAGCATCAATTGTTAGCACACCTGTAGAATATAGCCAACTCACACCAACACAACAACAATTATGCAAAAAGAGTATATCATGAATCAAGAATGTATAATGTGTATTATTTGTGCAGAAAATATGAAGGTAACGTATGAGTATAAAAAGTCCCTATTCGAGTGAAGGAACACTCCTCTCTATCACAATTCTGTTATATGCATGATTCTTCTATTCCACTATCCTCCTATTTGACACTCCCCTACCTAAACGACTAGGTAACAAACTTCTCTTTCATGAACTCATACAATCCCCTACAACACATCTTATCCCATATGATAGTCCTGAGTCCACCATGGCAGCTTTCTCAATCTCTTGGGCTCTTAGCTTCTCGCACATTACTAGATCCTCTTGGTTCTTGGACTTGGGCTCTTGGTTGAATATTCATATCATAAAATCCAAAATATTGTTAGAAGATAATTATATCATAGTTTTAAGCACCAATTCACCGAGAAAGAGTTGTATGCGATCCTAAGACTCATTTCATGCTTTGTCCTTAGAAGATATGCTACATATGACCAGTTGGGCTACACATCCATGTAATTTTTTATCCAAGTCCATCCAAGTTGGCCCAACACCAATAAAACCCAATCCCACTAAATGAGCGTGTATTATACGTGCCCAAACCCCCCAAAACGTTAGCATATTCATTCGTGTCTTAAATATGAAACGTTCTTTCTTCAACCTCGAAACCGCTACTGGAGTTCAAATCTCTCTCAAAATCTCTCAAAGCTCATTCATGTTCTGTGTAGAAATTGCGTTTACTAAAGAATCGTGAGAAGGTTTTGAAAGGAAGAAGAAAAAAACAAATAAAATCAAGAATAGAGACTGTGAAAGATATGAGAAAAACTACTGTTCATTTAAAATCTCGCATTCTCGCGTTTCTCCTGGTTGGATTTAAGGTTTAGTGGATTGAGTTGCTTTGTTTAGTAGATCGAGTTATTCTGATTCTATTTTTTGCGTAATCAGGGCATATGAATGGAAATGTGTTGTTATTTTCTGTGATATATAGTACGGTTTATTGGAGTTGGTGATTTAGATTCACTTGATTGTTAGTGTGTTTAGTTGAGTTCTTTTGCATGCAAAAATATTTTTCTTACTAGTTGAATGTTTATCACGTTTTATTCAAAACATGAATGGAGATCGGTTCATTGGAGTTGTTGATTTTCTTTCACTTGATTGTTAAGTGTTCAGTTGAGTACTTTTGCATGCAGACATATTTTTCTTGCTGATTGAATATCGATTACATTTTATTCAAAACATGAATGGAGATTGGTTCATTGGAGTTGCTTATTTTAATTCACTTGGTTGTTATGTGTTCAGTTGAGTTCATTTGCATGCAGAAATATTTTTCTCGCTAATTGAATGTTAAACATGTTTTATTCAAACATGAATAGAGTTCGGTTCATTAGAGTTAGTGATTTCGATTCACTTGATTGTTATGTATTCAGTTAAGTTCTTTTGCATGCAGAAATATTTTCCTTGCTGATTGAATGTTTAACACGTTTTACTCAAACATGAATGGAGTTCGGTTTATTGGAGTTGGTGATTATTATTCACTTGATTAAAATATGCATGATTGTGCTTGTCGGTGTATTGAGTGAAGTATTGACCAAATTTTTTTCCTTACAGCAAAAATGAAAAAGATGATGGCGATAAAAAAGTAGAAGCCGCGCTATAACGTAAGCATATATACACATTAAATATATTTATCGTATTTCATTCAAATAAACTCTATTTTGTATTATAAATATATCATAACATACTGTTTCAAAACCTTGCAGAAAACTCATGATCTCAGATGCCAAACAAAAGCAATAGCGAGGGTGTTCAAGAATATGAGTCAGCAAAAGAAAGATATTGTCAAAGAAATGTGATTCGGTGTGCTGGCACATATCCCGAAAATGAATGTCTATCACAAGCTCTTTAGAGAATTGATTGCTTGCTATGATGACTATTATGGATACTTGGACACTCTACAAGGCAAAATATACATAACACCTGCCAAGGTAGCAGATGCGCTAGGCATAAATCATGGCGGTAATATCCCCTCAACCTGTGCTAATTTCGGTTCTTTAGTTCCTTTATTTTCAGTTCATTTGAGTACAGAAAATGAAACTGAGCCTCTTTTACTGATTTATTGCTATTAAAATGTTTTAGGGAATCATTTTTCTGAGAAAGCTGAGTAAAATAAACTTAGTGAGCAAAATAAGGAGAAAATGAAACTGAGCCTCTTTGACTGATTTATTTCTATTAAAATGTTGTAGGGAATCGTTTTTTTGACAAAACTGAGTACAATAAACTTAGTGAGCAAAATAAGGAGATAATCGACAGCTTTAAAAGTGCTACATTGGATTCTTTGACACAGTATGTCCTTGATATGAGTGGCCCACTAGACACGGAGTCTTCTGCTCGACTGGATTGCTAAGGAAGCAACTGATACGATGGTAAAATAAACAAAAATTTCCCTTGAAAATTCAATTCAAATGGTTCTGAAATACTCTCCTAACTAAATAAGTTTGTGTTTTAAGGACTTGTGTACAGAGCACAATTAAGGGAGAGAAAGACAGAAGAAAAGAAGGGGTTGAAGATATTTTTTCTGAAGAGGAAAAAGAAGGGAAAGCAGAAGAAAGAAAATTGTTGTTCTGGATTCTTCTTCAGAAGAAGACGGTTTTTCTGAATCCGAATCTGAATCTAAATCTGAGAAAACACCACCAAACAAAAGAATAAGACAACAGAGGCTAGTGAAAAAACAAAAAGGTTGTTTCGACGAATTCGAGAACCACAAGTGAATCTGAAAACCAAAGCAGTCTGATGGATTTGAAAAGTACAAGTGAATTTGAAAACCCGTAAGTTTGGGAAATGACTATTTTCTAAATCTGAATCTGAGTATTCTTCTTAAAAACTATCTATTTATTTAAATTTTCATCATGTTATTTTAACAAAACTTTTTGTATGTGTCACAGAGAAGAAAAAAATTGAAAAAACACAGAGAAAAAAAAAAGAAAAAAACCACAGAAGGTGGTTAAAAAGCAAATAAAAAAAAGAAGCTTGTTCCAATGGATTCGGAGAGCACAAGTGAATCTGAAAACCAGTAAGTTTGGGAATTGATTATTTTCGGTTCATTGATATATTTGTATGATGTTCATTTGGTTTAGTTTTGCTTTTATTTGTTGAAAATTATTTTTGTGTGCTTGTTAAGTAAATTCGATGTGTTTGTACGTGTTGCAGAGAAAAAGAAATCGAAAAGACACCGAGAGTTAAAAGAAAACAACTAGAGAAGGTTGCCAAAAAACAAGCCAAATCAAAGAAGCTTGTTCTGAAAGATTCAGAAAGAAAAATTGAATTTGAAAAGGAGTAAGTTTCTAAAATGATATTTTTAGTTCATTGATAGTTTTATTTTAGGTTCCTTGATACTTAGTTTATGATTTTTTAGAATTGAACAAGTAAAGGTTAGGGCTGCCGAAAAAAGAAGAGAAATATTACAGCTATTAAGAGAAAAAAGATCAAAGAAAAAAAATGATGGAGCTCAAAAATTAAGTGTTGCTCCGGATGACGTTAACTCGACAGAAGCACAAAATGGTTTATCCAAGACATAAGATTCCATTTCTTATATCAAGTTATTTTTTCTTTGTTTGCTAACTTTTCCTAAAACCTCTTGTAATTCCTCTGGATTTACTGAATAATATTTGTCTTTTTGCTTGGACTGTGAAAAACCCCAATTTTGTGGTTTATCTTGTGCTTAATTTTAGGGATTTTATCACCTTTTCCCACATTTAATCAATAAAATAGTATGGTTTTGCAATTCTCCCTTGATTTGTGCTTAAATGTGAAAACATGCTTTTTAGGCCTTAAAATAGCTAAATTTAATTCACTTTAATTCCATTCGATGCCTTGATATGTTTGTTAAGTGATTTTAGGTTTAGAAGGCAAAGATTGGATTAAAAGAATGAAGGAAAAGCATGCAAAGTGGGAG
Organism: Arachis ipaensis; assembly: GCF_000816755.2. Classification (NCBI taxonomy): domain Eukaryota; kingdom Viridiplantae; phylum Streptophyta; class Magnoliopsida; order Fabales; family Fabaceae; genus Arachis; species Arachis ipaensis. Next base: position 97,866,798 of record NC_029790.2, read on the forward strand.
AACTCATGAAGAAATGAAGGAACCGCAAAGCTGTCAAGCCTGACCTCTTCGCACTCAATTGACCATAACTTGAGCTACAGAAGTCCAAATAAGGTGGTTTCAGTTGCGTTGGAAAACTAACATCCGGGGCTTCAAAATGATATAAAATTTGTCATAGTTTCTTCACGTTTACACGTGCGCGCCGATGGAGCAGCATGATTCACTTAAGTGAAATCGTGGCCAGCGATTTGTAGCTTATTTTGGGCCCAATCCAACTCATTTCTGATGCTATTTCATGCAAAATTCAAGCTTGGGCAAGGGGGAGTAATTGTTTGTAGTATAGCATCATGTAGGTTAGTTTCTAGAGAGAGAAGCTCCCTCTTCTCTCTAGAATTAGGGTTATTAGGCTTAATTCCATCTTAGATCTAGGTTTTGATTATTGTTCTCATCTTGTTTTCTTTACAATTTCATGCTTCTACACTTGATTCTCTTAGTTTTCTTGTTAATTTCCTTTTTATGCTCTCTTTTGTGATGATGAACTCTTGATGGATTTGGATCTCTTTTATGAAATTTATGTCTGATGTTCTTTTAATTGTTGATTTGAGTTGTGAATTTATTTTTCTTGCAATTGATAGTTGGTAGATTTATTATTCTTGCACTTTTACCATGCTTTCCGTTTGTACCCACCAAGTGTTTGACAAAATGCTTGGTTGGGCTTTAGAGTAGATTTTGAGCATTCTTGGCTTGGGAAGAGTAATTGGGCAATCTTGAGTCATTAATTCCCAATTTAGATTGGTGATCTAGAGTTGTTAGTTAATATCATTCTCAATGACTCTAATCTCTTGCTAATTCAATTAGTGAGTTTATTAGGATTTTTTACTTGAGATTAACTAGTCTTGTTTGACTTTCTCTAATGGAAGATAACTTACACCTTCTTCCAACATTGGGGATGAAGAAATAAGATAAATTCTTGTTAAGTATTGTTATGATTAATGACTAGGATAGAAAGCCTATGATCTCAAACCTTACCATGAATGTCTCTCTTTATTAATTGTTTTCTTTAGTTACTTGCTTGATTTATTCTTCTTGTCATTTAATTCTTGCCCCTTTACTTTCTTGCCCCTTATCAATCAAACCCCCTTTGTTCCTCATAGCCAATAATTGACCATTTCATTGCAATTCTTTGTGAGACGACCCGGAGTCTAAATAGTTCAGTTAATTTTCATTGGGGTTTGTACATGTGACAACTCAAATTTTTTATGTGAGAATTGTTTGTTGGTTTGGAGCTATGCTTTCAACGAAGTAATTCTTTTCTATAAGAAGAAAATCTAGACCATCGAGCAAATACTCATTATCAAAATGGCGTTGTTGCCAGGGAATTGCAATGGTGTTATGTTATTGGCTATTGTATATATGTTAATATGCTTCTTTGCTAGTTTTTGCTTGTTTTAGGAGTTAGTTTTTATTAGTTCTTACTAATTTTGTTTTTATTTTCTCTTTCTATTATGAATTCTCATCCTTTTGGCTATGAGTTTGGTTCAAATTATGTTGTAGGAAATGGGAACTACAATGAGGATGTGCATCAAGGATGGAACAATCAAAGATGGGAGGAGCCTCAAGGGATTGATCAACCTTCTTGGCAACAACAACTTCCGGTTTCTTATGGGTATAATTCTAATCCTAATGCATATCAATCTAATAGATGTGGTGACCCTTATTGTGATTGTCAACAACCACCACCACATGCCTATGAATCACCCCCTCAACATGACTTTGAACCACCTTACTACCAAACACCTCATTATGATCCTAATCCTTATCCATCATACCAACCACCGTATGAACCATATGAACCATACATGGAACCACCACCATTCCAACACAATTACTCTCAAGAACCACCTCAATATACACTACCTCCATACCCTTACCAAGATGAACCAACTTCCAATTATGAAACTTTTCTCCCAAACAATGAACCTTCTTTTTCCACACCACCTCAAATGGATGATTCTCTCCAAGAATGTGTTAGTTCTTATATTCAAAGGCAAGAAGAGAACCAAAGGGAGTTCAAGGAGTTAGAAGCCAGGATAGCTACCATAGCAGAAGTTGTTCGCAATATGGTTTCCTCCCACCTAAGCCTATGCGATCAAGGAACTCCCGTTGTTAAATGTGGAGTAGGAATCAAGGAGCATAGTGAGGGAGTGAGTTTAGAGCTTCAAGGTGTAGAAGAAGGGATGAAACAAGGATTGCCACAAGGGGAGGAAGTCGAGATAATTGAGCCGGAAGAAGTGGTTGAAGCCTTTGAAAAGGTTGACTAAGAGATGGATTCAATCATTGAAGAATTCTTATGTACAATTGAATCCTCTCCCATTGGGCTTGACATGGGGATTAAAGAAGAAGACACCTCACCTCCCATACCCTTGGTAAGCAATGAAGAAGAGATTGAATTGGAAGGAAGCTACCAAGAGGAAGAGGTTGAGCAAGAAGCAAGCTCCGTCATTGAAGATGATTCCACACCAACCAATGAGTCTTTTGAAATTGATGAACCCACCTCATTATGCTATGAAATTGATAACAAGGAGGACCGTGCACAACCTCCGACACATGGTTTGAGCAATGAAGGGTGTATAGAAGAAGTTGGTGAGCAAGGAATTGAACTTAAAGAAGCTTGCAAAGAGGTGGAAGTTACAAGGGAAGAGCACAAGGAAATGGATCTCACATTGGCTAAGTGTGGGGAGGTCCCCCTTCCTAAGTCGCCATCATCCAACACAACATTCAAGTGGGTAAAATTCTTATCCCTAAGCTTTTCTTTCTCACTTGAATATAGTTTGATTGAAAATGATGGTCAACTTAGAGCTCTTTGTGGAGTTAAGAGTAGGAGAGAGTTGTGTAGTGGTTGGACACATCACTCTAAGTTCATGATGGTTGCATGCTCGAAGTTGAATAGCAATGGTTGGTGTAGAACCAAATTGCATGGATCTAGGAGAATGTTTGGATGCTTAATTGAGAATTCTAAGGTCATGCCACCCAATTGGAATCATGATGATCAATTTAAAGATGGGTGTCAAAATAAAGTTTGGGATCCCAGATCGCACAAGGAGAATCAAATTTGGGAGCCCATGGCTTGTGTGGAACTCCATCAAGGCTTGGAGTTATCATCTTTGAAGACTAAAGCTTTTTGGAGATTCAAGCATTGGTGGATATTTAAGGATAGCTTCAAGCACAAGCCACCTTAAGAGGAGCTCCCCATAAGTCCAACTTAAGGACAATAAACAAAAGTGCTAGGTGGGAGACATCCCACCATGGTAAATTCTTTTCATTTTTCCCTTTTGTATATATTGGTAATTAGATTAGTTTCATGTTTTGTTGAGTTTGTTGAGTATAATTGGTAGTCTAGTAGGTTAAATAAGGTTTTATGGTGTTTTAGTAGCTGTTCAAAGGTTCGGAAGGCTTGGTTTGGTGCAAGAACTTGGAAAATTTTTGAAAAACAGAGCACCAACCCGCGTGCGCGCACTTGGCGCGTGCGCGCACCTGGCGCGTACGCGCGCCTCAAGCATTTTCGACCATCCACGCAGACGCGCCATGTATGTGTACGCGTGGATGCAAAAATTCCACCCCCAGCCAAAAACCCGAGAGTTAGGCCTGCACTGTGCGAACATTGGGCCTAAGGCACAAACCAAGTGCGCATATGCGCCATTGACTCTAATTGCGCAATGCACGCGTACGCACGCTGTACGCGCGCGCGTCGATTGCGCTACCTGCCCTCCTGGTACATTTTCCAAAGAGTTGGGCCAATCCTGAGCTGACAATGTGCCCTGTGCCCAACCTAACCCGCGCGTGCGCGCACCTGGCGCGTACACGCCGTTCGGCCAAAATGCACATCGGCGCGTAAGCGTGCATGACGCGTCCGCGCCGGTAAAAAAAAGTTTTTTTTCTCATCTTCCATTTTCTTTTGTCCATTGCATTCGCATACTTTTATTCTTTTCATTTTCATTTTGTTTTTATAGCTTGTTTTACCTTCTTTTTTTTTTTGAGCTTCTTATTTGAATAATGGTGTTGTATTTTTCAACTCAATTGTTGAGAATTTCTTGGTTAATCTTGGTGCTTCTTGACTTGTTTGATATTGTTGGGTGATGAAACTTTTGAATCAATGCTTAATCTTGTATGACCCTTATATTCTTTATGCATTGATATGAACTTCCATGTCTTTCATGACCCACTCTTTTTAGTTGAACTTGATGCTTTTGAGTGCTCTTCATGCTTTGACTTTACTCTTGCATCAAGTGTTAGTTAATATGCCTTAACTTATATTGTTTTCTCACTCACATGTTGTAGCTACCATGTAGTGAGAACCGTACTCTTATTTGGCATTAGCCCTCACCTATGTTCTATTTGCTTTGATATCTTTGTTGTAGGCATAATTTTCTTTCTTTTTCTTTCCTTTTAGGTTGGCCACCAAGAAGGAAAGGAATGAGAAATCTTCTAAATGGGGCAACAAACAAGTTCACCCTCACAACCTTTTGAAGGAGCTCAACAAGTTGTAGCAACCCGTCCACCTTGCTCTTCTTTGCATGCACCGAGGACGGTGCAAATTTTTAAGTGTGGGGAGGTCGTCCGACCGATCTCCATGGGTAACAATTTCCTTTTTCAACACCAATTCTTGATTTCCTTTTCTAGTTAGTTGTTGAATTGCATGATAGGTTGCATGTTAGTTAGAATTTGTACATATTTCACCATTTCTTTTTATGTTAGGACTACTTGGTTAGGGTGATAGTTTCTTTTCCAAGAAAAAATTGTTCTAGGGCACCCTACCAATTCAAAAAATTTTTGTGATGAACTTTCTTGAAGAATTTATTTTGGAACATGGTTTTTGAGGTAAGAACACAAGCATGTGAGTTTTGAGCCAAATTGCGTGGTTACATCATATAACCACTTATTTTCATTCTTGTGTGCATTATTCTTTTTCTATGATTGTAATCTTTGATTTGTTTGATTCTATATGTCCATTATTCCATGTATATATGCATTTGTATGATTGAGGCCATCATTTCATTTAGCTCACTTACCCAAATAGCCTACCCTTTATCAACCATTGTTAGCCAAATTTGAGCCTATTTAACCCTTTTGTTCTTAATTGTAGCACATCACTGCCCCTAAGTGAAAAACAATAAATATCCCTTAATTTGGATCTTTGATTAGCTTAGGCTAATGAGGGTGTGTATCATTTGGGTATGAAAAACTTGGGACATTGGTTGAGAGGAAAGTGTATTTTTGTATTTTTATTGAAGATTTTTGGGAATTGGGTACATGCTTATGCATTAAATATGTAAAACCATATGCATTGATACGTTTGTATATACTTTTGAAAAAAATATAAAGAAAACAATATATATATATATATATATATATATATATATAAAGGGGACAAAAATGCCCCAAAGTAAAGTAACAATAACAATGTATATGGAATGTGAATTAAAGAGAATGCATGAGTATGTGAAAAAAGTGAAAATTATGGGTAGCTATGTATTGTATTAGAATTGTATAGGTTGTTATATGTGTTTGGTGAGAGCTTAGGTTAATCAAAGATTCAAATTTCAAGCTCACTTGACTATATGCATCCTTACCTTTACTCTAGCCCCATTACAACCGATAAATAAGTCCTCATGATAAAGGTATGCATGCATTGAATAATTGTTGATTGTTAGATGATAAACAAATCATAGAAAGCATAATTAGAAGAGAATTGAGTGATCGACCCGATACACTTGAGCGGCTAGAGCGGATACACTTCCAGTGAGGGTTCGATGCTCAATTCCTTGTTCCCGGCTTTCATGAGCTTTCCTCCTTGCAAGTCTATTTGTACTTTATTTTGATATTCAAATTGGTAGGATTCATGAATCATCATACTACTTAGCCCTACTTGCTTATATATGTTCTTGGAGGTTGATTTACTTTTAACCAAGTAGGTAGAACCATCTTGCATTTAGTTGCATTCATATAGATAGGTGCATGTAGTTTATTTGCATTGAATAAATGTTCATACCCCTTTTCTTGTCCTTCTTTATTCTTAGCATGAGGACATGCTTAGTTTAAGTGTGGGGAGATTTGATAAACTCCAATTTTGTGGTTTATCTTGTGCTTAATTTGGGGGATTTTATCACCTTTTTCTACATTTATTCAATGAAATAGCATGGTTTTGCAATTCTCCCTTGATTTGTGCTTAAATGTGAAAACATGCTTTTTAGACCTTAAAATAGCTAAATTTAATTCACTTTAATTCCATTCGATGCCTTGATATATTTTTTAAGTGATTTCAGGTTTATAAGGCAAAGATTGGATTGAAGGAATGAAGGAAAAGCATGCAAAATGGGAGAACTCATGAAGAAATGAAGGAACCGCAAAGTTGTCAAGCCTGACCTCTTCGCACTCAATCGACCATAACTTGAGCTACATAGGTCCAAATGAGGCAGTTCTAGTTGCATTGGAAAGCTAACATCTGGAGCATTAAAATGATATAAAATTTGTCATAGTTGCTTCGCGTTTAGGGGCGCACACGCGCACTATACGCGTGCATGCCGATGGAGCAGTATGATTCACTAAAGTGAAATCGTGGCCAGTGATTTGTAGCTCATTTTGGGCCTAATCCAACTCATTTCTGATGCTATTTCATGCAAAATTCAAGCTTGGACAAGGGGGGAGCAATTATTTGTAGTATAGCATCATGTAGGTTAGTTTCTAGAGAGAGAAGCTCCCTCTTCTCTCTAGAATTAGGGTTCTTAGGCTTAATTCCATCTTAGATCTAGGTTTTGATTATTGTTCTCATCTTGTTTTCTTTACAATTTCATGCTTCTACACTTGATTCTCTTAGTTTTCTTGTTAATTTCCTTTTTATGCTCTCTTTTGTGATGATGAACTCTTGATGGATTTGGATCTCTTTTATGAAATTTATGTCTGATGTTCTTTTAATTGTTGATTTGAGTTGTGAATTTATTTTTCTTGCAATTGATAGTTGGTAGATTTATTATTCTTGCACTTTTACCATGCTTTCCGTTTGTACCCACCAAGTGTTTGACAAAATGCTTTGTTGGGCTTTAGAGTAGACTTTGAGCATTCTTGGTTTGGAAAGAGTAATTAGGTAATCTTGAGTCATGAAAATCCAACTCATGTTGGCGATCTAGAGTTGTCAACTAGTATCGTTTCCATTAACTCTAATCTCTTGCTAATTCACTTAGTGAGTTAATCAGGACATTTGGATTGAGATTAGTTAGTCTTGTTAGACTTTCTTCGAGTGTGAAGATAATGTGATACCTTCTTCCATCTTCGGGGATGATGTAATGAGATGAATTCTTGTTTATATTTGTGATATGATTAATTAGTCTTGTTTGACATTCTCCCTATGTGAAGATGACATGATACCTTCTTTCGTTTGTTGGAGTTGACTAAATAAGATGAATTAATCAATGTATGACTAGGATAGAAAGCCTATAATCTCAATTCTTGCCATGAATGTCTCTCTCTT
>NC_029790.2:97876362-97883806 GCF_000816755.2 Arachis ipaensis
GGGGGCGATTTCTAGCTCATTTTGGGCCCAATCCAACTCATTTCTGATGCTATTTCATGCAGAATTCAAGCTTGGGCAAGGGGGGAGCAATTGTTTATAGTTTTGGCATCATGTAGCTTAGTTTCTAGAGAGAGAAACTCCCTCTTTTCTCTAGAATTAGGGTTCTTAGAATATTTCCATCCTAGATCTAGGTTCAATCTCATGTTTTCATCTTATTTCCTTTATGAATTCTTGCTTGTACTCTTTTATTCTCATGGTTTGTAGTGTTAATTTCCCTTTTTGCTCTCTTTTATGATGATGAACTCATGTTAGATTTGGATTTTCTTTTAATGAAATTTGATAGTTAATGTTTTTTTATTGTTGATTTGAGTTGTGAATTTACTTTATTGATAATTGATAGTTGGTAGATTTATTATTCTTGCACTTTTACCATGCTTTCCGTTTGTACCCACCAAGTGTTTGACAAAATGCTTGGTTGGGCTTTAGAGTAGATTTTGAGCATTCTTGGCTTGGGAAGAGTAATTGGGCAATCTTGAGTCATTAATACCCAATTTAGATTGGTGATCTAGAGTTGTTAGTTAATATCATTCTCAATGACTCTAATCTCTTGCTAATTCAATTAGTGAGTTGATTAGGATTTTTTACTTGAGATTAACTAGTCTTGTTTGACTTTCTCTAATGGAAGATAACTTACACCTTCTTCCAACATTGGGGATGAAGAAATAAGATAAATTCTTGTTAAGTATTGTTATGATTAATGACTAGGATAGAAAGCATATGATCTCAAACCTTACCATGAATGTCTCTCTTTATTAATTGTTTTCTTTAGTTACTTGCTTGATTTATTCTTCTTATCTTCGGTTAATTCTTGCCCCTTTACTTTCTTGCCCCTTATCAATCAAACCCCCTTTGTTCCTCATAGCCAATAATTGACCATTTCATTGCAATTCCTTGTGAGACAACCCGGAGTCTAAATACTTCGGTTAATTTTCATTGGGGTTTGTACATGTAACAACTCAAATTTTTTATGTGAGAATTGTTTGTTGGTTTGGAGCTATGCTTGCAACGAAGTAATTCTTTTCTATAAGAAGAAAATCTAGACCAACGAGCAAATACTCATTATCAGACTGCTGACTATAGATTTGGGCAGTGAACCTTTACTAACTCAGACGAGCTCCACACCGTCTGTAAATACATCGGCCAATGCCAGGTAAATTTGGTTCATTCTATGTTTAAATGGGGTTCATTGGATTCCAAAAATGAATTTGATTTGTTTTTTATCGTCTGCTTTTAATCTTGGTTGATGATTTTAATTTGGTATCTTTTTTATTAGAAAAATACCCCAAAAACTCCGGTTAAAGTTTTTAGAAGAAAGAAACTCCATCAAAAACAGAGTTTACAAACTCCAACTATGTAAGTTGAAATATTTATGTTGGTATTTTAGATTTAGGTAATAATTTTTGTTTAGTTAATCACACGGAATCTGTGTTTAATTGTCAGTAGCACTACACCTGATCCTCAACTCCAGATTATTGCTGTTGGAGAAGAAACTCATTCTCAACCTCTTGATATGTGAGTTTTTAAATGTGTAGCTTTTGGTTTCTCAGTATCTCTTCTGGTGATTCAATATTAACCTCTTCTTTGTTTATCTTCCTTAGAGTTCCTATAGAGGTGTCTCTTCTGAGTTCTCTTGTGGAAGAGATAATAATACATCGAGAGAACTTCACCAATGTCCTTTTGGAGAGTCAAATAGAAGAAGCTTTTGCTAATGAGTAAGCTGTAATTAGAATTCTTTTTATTAGTTTTAATGGTATAGGATACTAATTTTGGGTCGTTATTAAACTCTTTTCTATTTAATGCAGCAACTCTCTAGAAGAACAACAGAAACCGTGCCAAGAAGCTCCGGTGGCAGGGCAATTGGAAGAAGAAGCACAGCTTGATTTGTAAGTTTTACTGCTTATTTAAATCTGGGTAATTTTGGCTTATTACATGGTTTACTTGTGGTTCATTTGAATCAAAAAATCAATTCATTATGTTCTTTATTGGAATCTCTTCTGTTTTGTTATAGCTGCCCTCCAGAACCCATAAAGCAGGCCGGCAAGGAATCTTCCCCGAGGAAGACGGAGCCAGAACCTCCGTTGATTATGTAAGTCTTAATTAATATCATTTTTATTAGCTTTCTTGATAAATGATACTATTTTTTCATTATTACTTAAAACTTTCGCCTGTCATCTTGCAGTGCTGCTCCTCCTTGGAACTGGGAAGATGATGCACCTTCCTTCAGCCTTGGGATAAGTCTCCCAATATCTCAACCTACTCCCCCAGCCTCTCAACCGACAGTGACGCAACTTTAAGTGCTGGCGGATGCAATGATGGTTGCTAGAGTGACAGCAGCATTGAAATTTGCTCAGGAAACCAGTGCCAAGCCGAGCTTGACCACTTCTGCAGGGTACAAAACTCCAGAGAAAGAAAAAAAATCATAGAGGAGTTGAAGGAAAAGTGTTATCATTGGATGACACAAGTAAAGGAAACCAAAGATACAACCCATGAATATGACATCACATTTATCTTGAACCATGAAGCAGATTTGGAGGGGTTTAGACATCATTTCTTGTCTCTAATGCCCAGAGAAGATGTAGATTACACGGTAAATTCTTTGCTTATTACATTAACATTAATGATTTTTCTAAAAACTTTTATACCATATATCTCATAAATTTTCTTCCTGTAAGTGGTCAATGCCGTGTGTATGATTCTCAACGACAGAAAATGTCGCCGATTTGAGAAAGAAATTTACTTTGTGCCGACGGATACTCTAGTAAGCCAAATTTTTTATTCCTTAAGTAATTTAGAATTTGTTTCATTTGTGATTTAATTGAGGTTCATTTCACAGAATTTTATGTTGGAAAACCATGGCAAGAATTATATTGATCAAAATACCAACAAGGCCTACCGGATCAATATCAATCAATATGCGCACTACCTCCATTATCTTGACAAAAGAAAACTGGCATCGCATCCATTTGTAAGTTGTGATTTCTAAAAATTCTTTGGTAATCCTGTTATTTACTATCATTTAGACTGAAATATTCTATCATTTTCTCAAACTTCAGCTGTTTGTGCCGATTTGCAACGGAGGACATTGGTGGTTGTGGATTGCCGATGTCAAAAAGAAGGCATTCGATGTCCTTGACCCTATCAACAAAATGAAAGATGAAATACCTGACTTGAGAATTAAACTGAATAAATTTGTTGTAAGTTATTTATATTATTCATATTTTGTTGTAAATTATTCAAACATGAGTAGAATTCGGTTCATCGTAGTTGGTGATTTACATTCACTTCATCCTTAAGTGTTCAGTTGAGTTCATTTGCATGCAAAAATGTGTTCCTTGTTGATTGAATATTTATCACATTTTATTCAAATTTGAAATGGAGTTTGGTTCATTGTAGTTGGTGATTTACATTCACCTTATCCTTAAGTGTTCACTTGGGTTCTTTTGCATGCAGAAAATGTTTTTCTTGCTGATTGAATATTTATCACGTTTTATTCAATCACTGCTTGTACCTAATTTTCCTTTTTGTATCCTTTTCAGGGATTTATAGTCTCCCAGATGAGGGTTTATGCTGGGACAGAACCCTTAATAGAGGACGGAGAGGGAGTAGAAGCAGAGTATATCAGGCTCAGTGGTCAACAAACAAAGTAAAAAATCTTTCTCTGCTATAGTGTTAATTTTAATGTATTTTATTTTGTATACTATTAATCATATTTTACTTATTTCTTGCTTAGCTATGATTGCGGGATATATATCATGAAATGGCTAGAAACAAATGATCCTCAAAAGATCAAAAAAGGGAAGAGGTATCAATATAAAAACTGGACACAAGTAAGTAATTTCTAAATTAACGAAATTTGTTTCATTTCTTATTTCAGTTGGGTTCATTTCTTATGTAACTAATTCCTTTTAATTGAATTGTAGGAAGAAATTGATGCTTTCAGGTGCGAATATGGTCCAAACATTCTGTTCCACAAAATGAACAAAATCAGAGACCAAGTGATTCGGGCATCTGAATCTATAAGACTCTCGAAGCCATCTGCTACCCTCTCCAGCCCTTTTTGTAAATTCACGTCTGGAGATATAGATAGTAAATAGGTTATAGTTTCTTTGACTGGTTGTAATTAACACTATTCTGTTTAACTTGTTTAAAAAATCAAACAATACTTCTTTAATGTATATATGTGAATATTAATGTAAATGTTATTGAAAATCTAATGTTAATGAAAAATCTAATGTTAATGTATATATCTGTAGAAATGTCTGGCTACTGTTTTTTTCTAGGTTAAAGTGAATGGATTCATGGTAGTTATCAAACATTAAGAATCCCAAAAACACAAATGAACTAAAATTAATAGACCAGATGAACCGAAAACTGCATATATCACTATTGCAGAAAGCTAATTTGGAAAAAATATTTATATTAGTGTTCAGTTTCAGAAACATCTAAACTCTTTGACATAACAGAATAAAGTGACTATTCAATAAACAATTTCAGAAAGCTAATTTGAAAAATAAAAAAAAGTGACTAGTCAATAAAGACTAACATCAATAAGAAATTAACCCTCCTATAACTTCAATGAACCGAAATTTGCTCATACATGAATGGAAATTTATGTTAATAAAAATTAAGACTCCTATAATCCGCTCCGGGATAATTCATATTCTATGCATTGTAAAGGTTGGAGTTTGACTGAATTGTTGATCCACTGTCTAAAAGGTTCAACTGCAATAGACAAAATAAATCGTATATTAGCAAAATGCACAAACGAATTTTTCCCTAGTCGAAAGCAAATCAATGTTGCCTCGCTTGGAGCTGGCATTTTCTTTTTCTTTGTGGCATTTGCGATCTTTTTTTCCAAGTTTGATCCAGTCTATTCTTGGGGTGGCCTCTTGTTCTTACACGTGGCGAGCTCTGATGGTCGTTCATATCGCTCAATGTTGCTTCTTCTTGAGATAATAAACTTTTTCCTTTGCTTTAGGCTTGATATTCTTGCATCTCGTCCATGACATTGTCAAAAGCCCGGTGTAGAAGTTCGGTCAGCTCCTCGGACCCTGACGCAAATTCGCAAATATTGTGAGACCGAAACACCAAATTGACAAATCTCTTGCTTCTCGGCTCCAATAGAGGCTCATCTTGGTCGCTCTTGATGTGTATGTGTCCCTTCTTTATGTTCTTGATCTAGCATTCCAATATATATTTCAGTGCCACTTTATCTACTCGCTCGAAGCTTAAGACGCTCAGGGAATGGCAATACAGTATGCCCCTTAACTCGAACAGCAGGCACTAGCACTTTACTTCTCGTGATACTGCGTCGTAGGTGACGAAAAACTTGTTGAATGTGGAGTTATAAACCTGCTCTACGACTTTGTATGTTGTAAAACCTAGGGTGGAATACATTGATCTTGTGATGCAGTTCACCTTTCCTCTAAATTGTCCTTGAACTTCTCTGAACTTCTCGTGGGTATACACATGCCGAAATTGAGCCTTTATTGTTGATTTTGTTTCGCACGATACCACGGTGTGAAAATATGCAGCGCCAAATTCTCTCTCTTTGCTCTCTGCTTGCTAGGAAGTTATAGTATTGCTTTACAAATTGAATCAAGGAGTTGTTTCATGTGATGAACTTGTTGAAAAATCCGTGCATGCTCTCGCTCCTTTGTGTGCTTCTTATCCCGGTCCAAAAGTGGTGATTTAGGAAAACTGGAATCTATAAATAGCGATCTTCGTATAGCTCTGCAGAATGAACCGAAAGCATGAGCTCCGATAAACCGAAAGTTATGCACGTCTTAACTGAAAAAGTAACAGCATCAAAATAATTTGAATTAAAAACGTCGATTACCTGAGAGCCACTTATTGCTTCTGATGCCGAACTTTGTGACAAAATCGTTCCAGTTTCTGTAGAGTGTGTCTTTTGTGAACGAGTTCCAAATGACGTGGCTCATCTCTTGTTTGATTTCTTTGTGTCGCTTGTAGCCGTTTAGTTTGCTTGGGATCTTCTCCATGATGTGACAGATGCACCACTAGTGAATTGTTGTTGGCATGCACATATCGATGGTCCTTTACATCGATGCATATTGGTCGGTGAGAATGCCTTTTGGTGCCTTCCCTTCCATGCAACGGAGCGAACACTCGAATAGCCATTTGAATGATTTGATGTCCTCGTTTTTCATCAGAGCGCATCCGAGAAGTGTCGACTAACCATGGTTATTCATGCCCACAAAAGAACCAAAAACTAGATTGTACCTACAAAAATGGACACTAGCAACAGTTATGAACCGAAATGTGTTGCCTGTGTGAACCTAACACGTAATTTTGGTGAACCAAATACCTATTTGTGTTGTATTGAAATGATGTATCCAAAATACTTGAATGGAGCCTGCTTCTTTCGTCGGCCCAGAATGCATTTACAATGGAGTGATCGCCTTCGAGGTTGAGCTCGAAAAATAAATTTTGATTCTTCTCTTTTATTCTTAAGAAGTACTTCCAAAATTCTTTAGCATTATCTTGTTCAGACACATTCCGTACTTCCCTTGTGATGTAATTTCTCACGTCTTTTTTCTATAAAACTTAGTTCCCAATGACTGCCCACTACTGCTACAAATGATTGGTAAGTTTTGCTCAGTTTGATTATGGCTTCTTCTTTGTTTTCGATGGTGCAATGCATAAACATGCTTAACTCTCTGTGTTGTTTGAGCACTTCTGCTCGGTCTGGACAGCAGGTGTAAACCCTGTAAAATTAGCAAATAATTAATCAAAAAATTAAATTTTAATAATGAAAATTAAAAATGTGAATTTTATTATAAAATAAGATAGAGCTAATTAAAATGAGAATTTTGACACCAATTTTAAAGAATTTAGCCCAAGATTGGACCGAACGGGCCGAACCGGTCAAACTGGGCCCGAAATGGGTCCAAGGCCCAACCCAATTAGCCAAAACACTTAAAAAACACTGCTTCCCCTTCCTCCTTCACTTCATTCACGCTGCAAACAGCTTTGGAGGAGGGAACAATAACTCAAAACCCTAACCGCACCTTCCAACCACCATATCTTCTCACTCCAAGCTCCGATCGCCACACCGTTTGCGGCTACGCGACCACCGCATCAAGCTCTACGAATCTATCAGAACAATTTCATAGGTAAGCCTCATTCACACCCCAATTGCTCTACCCCTTCTTGTTTTCAAAAATTATTAAGAGTGGTAGTGAGGTTTTGCTTCCTTGATGGCTAGGACCCGATTAGCTTGAGAAAAATATTCACTCTTGCCTATTTGATGCTTGATATGAATTTAGGTATATATATATATATATATTGGAGTTTGATTTGTGGGTATTGGAGGCTTGGTTGGAAGCTTGGGAGGCCGAATTGTGGTGAGGAAGGCTTGTGG
>NC_029790.2:97885042-97887395 GCF_000816755.2 Arachis ipaensis
TTTGATTTTTGATTTATGTGCATTGTAGGCTTGATTGAAAGCTTGGGAGGCTGAATTGTGGTGAGGAAGGCTTGTGAGTTTGCCTTGTGGGTTGTCTTGGGTAATACGTGAAAATCGGCTAAGGTATGGTTTAGGTTTCTCATATTTAATATATAATATTCTGTGAAAATTTATGCTAGACGACCATAAGATAGGTTGGAAATACAAGAATATGTTTGATGCTTAGTACCCTTAATGATGATTTTGATAAAAATTGAGTATTTGTTGGATGATTGTGGTTTTTGATGATAATAGGATGTTAAGTGATGAGTTAATGATGAACAACATGATTATATGAATATAAATTGAAACATGATGATATGAATACATATTGAGTAAGTGGATGGGAATCTTGTTGGTTTAAAATAAGAAATTTGTGTGAAATTGTGATATATTGAGGTATAATTGAATGTGGTATGAAGTGGGAGTTTTAGTGCTATTGCTGTGTTATAATATGCTGTTAAGCTGAATATATGTATAGGAAGTGGGATTTGAGTTTAGTTTGTAATGAGGTTTGAGGTGTTTGTGAAAAACTAATTTTTGACTGAACTTTGTCGAGCCATAACTTGGATTCTGGACCCCTAAATTATTTCAAATGTTTCAAATAAAAATTGGGTCCATGAAGTTTATGCCATTTGAAGAACGGATGAAAAATGTTTTAAAATGAAAACGTTATGCGCGTCAGAAGTTTGGAGTGTAAAGCTGAAAATTCTTCAGCATTTTTGCTGTTCTGCATAACTTGCATACGCGACCACTTGCAAGTGACGCGACCAACCTTTTCGGGTTAGGTACCTCACATACTCGAGCAGAGAAAATTTTACTCCCACTCATACACGTGGCCCATGCGTATGCTTGACCTTTCAGAAATGCACTCCCACGCGTACATGTAGCCCACGTGTACGCATGACCCCTGTTTTCAACAAATGATATTTTTGCATTTTAAACATGAATTTAGACCTTTAAACCTCTATTTTCACTCTTTTACCCCTAGATCTCAGTATTAGGCCTAGTAATTGGATGAAACTAGGAAATGGTGATAACTTAGGGGTGAAGTAAGACTTTCAAATAATGAATTATGTATAAAAATGTAAAAATATGAGATGTATGTGTAAGACCATGGTTATAATGAATGAATGTAAAGGAATAATGATGATGAATTTTGAGAATAAATGAACATAGAGATGATATTTGATGTGTTGGATGCGGGGAAGGTGGTAGGGCACTAATCCTTCGATCTTATTCCCCTGTATTCCTTGCGTTTGTCTTTTATGAAATGTGGGAAAGGTGGTAGGGTGCTAATCCCTCGATTCATTCCCCCACATTTATTGTGATGGTGTTTTTCGGAAAGTGAGGAAGGTGGTAGGGCACTAATCCTCCAACGTATCTTCTCACATTCTTTCTCTCTCTGTCTACAAGGTGTTAGGACACTAATCCCCCGACCGGTATCATAGGGCCTCACTAGGGGAAGGTGGTAGGGCACTAATCTCCCTATTTATTTCTCCCTAGTATGTGCCTCCAGGAGAAGGTGGTAGGACACTAATCCCCCGATCTTATACCTCCTGGAGATGCACAGTGGAGAGACGGTATCCGGGTTAGTTACCGAGTGTGTCGGGTTCTGGCAGTTAACCGATATGTGAGCTCACGGCCAGTAGGAAAGGCATGCATCCTATCAATTTGTATGATTCTGTTTGATTATGCAATAATTGGGATTGCCTAAGTGACTATAATATGCTAATTGTTATACTTGCTATTTGTATTATTTGTATTCTACTTGTGGTTGCCTTTGTTTGCTTGTCTGTTTGTGCAACTTCACTGGAGATGGAGGTACGGAGGAAACGTGGAAAAGATTTAGTGTTCTAGTTAAGTTTTAGTTAGATTTAAGGAATTGGTTAAGTTTAGAAAGCCTTAGAAAACTACCCTAATTCACAGTTTCCATTTTAGTTCTTTAAGTTTATAATCTGAGTGACAGCATTCTAGGATTGCCTTTGGCATTCACATGACCTTATATCTTTTGTGCGTGGCACCTCTACCATGCTGAGAACCTCCGGTTCTCATCTAATGCTATGTTGCTATTTTTCATATGCAGGTCAAGAGGCACCTCGGTAGGCGTCTGGAGCTTCTGCAGCGAAGTGGTTTCATTTTGGAGTTTTACTTTTGATCTTTTGCTATATATGTATAGACTATCCTCATGTGTTTATATTTACTTTACTTTTATACCTCTTAGAGGTTTATGGAGGACTAGGGTATTATACATGTATTTCAGACTTTGGGTTATATATATATATATATATTTTTTTTTTTTTCCGGCCAGCCT
>NC_029790.2:97887618-97894184 GCF_000816755.2 Arachis ipaensis
TTTTTCCGGCCAGCCTTGGCTTCGTAGGATGAGTCAGGAGCTTGTTATTTTGTACCCTTGACTCTCTATTCCTACTTTCTGTTTAGTTATGCTTATGAATCTTAGTTTTCTTCACACACAAGTAACCTTGTTTCCTAAGCGTTGCACATTTTTTTTTGCGATTTTGTTTTATCCATTTTCAAGGCTCCTCGTATACTACATCTTTCTTTAATATTATACATATATATGTATATTTTATTTTAGAGGTCGTAATACCACACCACCTCTGTTTTACGGCTTAAGCGTAAAGCTCTGTGTGGTAGGGAGTTACAGCAAGGGTGTGAATGATTCAGAACAACTTTGGAAATTATCCAAAGACTGACATTCTTCAATATGTGTACGTAAATCCTGGCTGGACAATTTATGTCGGCTGAGGGGTTCGTCTACAGAGTTTGAGATATCTTGGATTTCCACCTCCCCTCTCTACTGCATACGAATAGTTGATTCTTAATCTCGTCTCCCTTCCGATTCGTGTTCCTTATTTTGGTAGAGAAACCGACAAGTTTGAAATAATTTTTGTAGAACTTTCCATCTTTTTCTAGTGTCTTGAAAGTCATCCCAACCTTTGGTACAAATTGTTCATCCACAACACACCTGGACTATAGAATGAACCGAACTTATTATTAAAGCAAAACCATTATATAGTACTAAATGAACGAAATATTGTCCATTATATAAATTCAAATTCGAACAACTATCTGCATAATGATATGAACATATTATTAAACAAAACCATTGTATAGTACTAAATGAACGGAACATTGTCCATTATATAAATTCAAATTCAAACAACTGCCTGCATAATGAACCAAAAATATAAATCAAAGCAAAAACAATGTACAATGAATGAACCGAATATTGTATATATAAAATCAAATTCAAAATACCTGTGTCTACAATATAGAGATTATCAATTCAATTTAGAATACCTGTTTCTATTCAATTCAATTCAATTCAATTTAGTAATTGCATTCCATTCAATTCGAATCAAAATTGAATAATCCAAACTTCGTCCGCTTGATAGGATTCAGAAGAATAATCCAAATCGCTCTCATTCAACTGGTTTGAAGTTGAATTATTCATTATTTTGATAGCCTATTGAAATCTAAAAATGAAGAAGATAAATCCACAGATCGAAGAAGAAAACGAAGAAGAATAGGAAGAAGAACGACGAGTAGCAGAGAAGAACGATGAGCAGCAGAGAAAAAAAGAAGAAGAACAACAATTAGCAGAGAAGAACGACGAGAGCAGATCCAAAAATTACAATGCAGATCGTTAACGTTGAAAAATGTTTACATTGAAAAAGAAGTTTTACGTAGTAATTCTGCTACGTTAATAGGAGTGGGAGGGGCGCGTGTATTTCACATAACTTGGGGGTGTTTAAAAAAATTGCTTGGATGACTTAGTTAGGTTTTTTGCATGAATATAAAGCATTATTGGCATATAACAAAGGGCCAAGATTTTTTAGCTGGCAATATTTTGTGCTCTTTTTCAGTGTTTGGTTACATTAGCTTAGTGATGAGCGGATATTTTATACGCTTTTTGGGGATAATTTCATATAGTTTAGAGTATGTTTTAGTTAGTTTTTAGTCTATTTCTAGTAGTTTTTAGGAAAAATTCATATTTCTGGATTTTACTATGAGTTGTGTGTTTTTCTGTAATTTCAGGTATTTTTCTGGCTGAAATTGAAGGAGCTAAGCAAAAATCTGATTCATTCACGTAAGGTCCCATAACTCATTTGGCTAGAGCATTAATTTGATTGGGTTAGAATCTTTTATACTCTTTTCAAAACCTTCTTTTTCAAAAAAAAAATTGATGTATGGGGAATTGACTTCATGGGACCTTTCCCACCATCATACTCAAACACTTATATTCTGGTGGCAGTTGACTATGTATCAAAATGGGTTGAGGCTATTGCCACACCCCCCAATGATACTAAAACGGTGCTGAAGTTCCTCCAGAAACATATCTTTAGCAGGTTTGGTGTCCCTAGAGTGTTAATCAGTGATGGGGGCACTCACTTCTGCAATAAACAGCTTTACTCTGCCATGGTTCGGTATGGAATTCGCCACAAAGTGGCCACTCCATATCATCCACAAACCAACGGGCAAGCTGAAGTCTCTAACAGAGAATTAAAGAGAATCCTGGAACGGACAGTAAGTACCCGTAGAAAGGATTGGGCACGGAGCTTGGATGATGCTCTGTGGGCTTACGAAACAGCATTCAAGACCCCTATAGGGACCTCTCCATATCAACTTGTGTATGGTAAGGCATGTCACCTGCCCGTGGAACTGGAACATAAAGCTTATTGGGCAACCAGATTCCTAAACTTAGATGCCAAATTAGCAGGAGAAAAACGATTGCTCCAGCTAAATGAGCCAGAGGAATTCAGATTCACAGCTTTCGAAAATGCCAAGCTTTATAAAGAAAAATCAAAAAAATGGCATGACAGAAAGCTGTCATCTAGAATCTTTGAACCAGGACAGAAGGTCCTGTTGTTTAACTCTAGACTCAGGCTATTCCCCGGGAAACTGAAATCCCGGTGGAGGGGACCATACGTGATTACAAGTGTGTCACCATATGGTTATGTGGAGCTTCAAGATATTGATTCTGATAAGAAGTTCATTGTCAATGGACAGAGAATCAAGCATTATCTTGAAGGCAACACTGAGCAAGAATGCTCAAGGCTGAAGCTAGACTAAAAGCTCAGCAAGGTCCAGCTAAAGACAATAAAGAAGCGCTTGCTGGGAGGCAATTTGAATAAGAAGCAATAAAATTTCGAGTTTTAATAAGAGAAATTCTAATTAGTTAAATGTGGTGGCAATGCTTTCTGTCTCCTGAATGAATGCTTGAACAGTGCATATATCTTTTGAATTTGTANTAATTTCATATAGTTTAGAGTATGTTTTAGTTAGTTTTTAGTCTATTTCTAGTAGTTTTTAGGAAAAATTCATATTTCTAGACTTTACTATGAGTTGTGTGTTTTTCTGTAATTTCAGGTATTTTTCTGGCTGAAATTGAAGGAGCTAAGCAAAAATCTGATTCAGGCTGAAAAAGGACTGCTGATGCTGTTGGATTCTGACCTCCCTGCACTCAAAGTGGATTTTCTGGAGCTACAGAACTCGAAATGGTATGCTTCCAATTGCGTTGAAAAGTAGACATCCAGGGCTTTCCAGCAATATATAATAGTCCATACTTTGCATAAGGATAGACGACATAAACTGGCGTTCAACGCCAGCTACGTAAGGTATTACTTGGACGACCCAGTGCACTTGCTGGTTAGTGGTACGAGTTGTGAAAAGTGTAATTCGCAATTCGTGCTACCACTTAGATTGCTTCAAGTTTTGTTTTTTCAATTTCAAATAAATAATTTTGTTGATATATGTATGTTGTAGATATTATTGGCTTGTTGACATTAGTATTTGAGATGAAGCTGTATGAAAAGGAAGGAAGAAACATCAAAATGGCTGCGATGGAGTTATCATCAAATGGTAGTATAAGAATTCTATTTATATATCAAGCTATTTATATTGTTAGTTACGTCTATAAAAGCAAATTTATCAACTAGCAGTCTAGCATACGTATGAATGTAGTCAAAATGATAAGCAGTGGCGGAACCAGAAATTTCATAAGAGGGGGGCCAATTAAATATAAAATATAACAAAAAATTAAGAAAATATGATTTGTAGCATATATATCAAAGGAGTAATTATATTATATAAAAGTCAATGTTCAACTACATACTTTAAGATTTTGGTATTTTTAAACTTGCTCGATGATGCTTCATGGAACTAAAATCATTAATTATCATCTCTGAAGTGAATTTCGAAGCAATCTCCTTTTCAATATATACAATTATATAATCTGCTAAAAATTCATCTTCCATCTTGTTTCAAACCCTTGTTTTAATAATCTTCATAGCTAAAAAGGCTCGTTCAGTTGTTGCTATTGTCATAGGAAAAGTCAAAACAAGACGAATTAATCTATCAATTAAAGGATATATATTTGATTTTTCTGTCTTTGTTAACTTTTGACACAATTCAACAAGAGTAGACAAATCCTGAAAATCTGGAGCTTTAACCACATCTAGTTCATAATGTTGTAACTCATAATCCAATTGAATCTTTTTTTGCTCAGAAAAATCTAAAGAATAGAAATTCTTTGCAAGATTGCATATGTTGCAAATACTGAATAACTTGAAAGCATCTTTAGGATCCAAAGATGTACTCAATATGAGGAGCTCGGTTGCTTGCTCGCTAAATCTACTATTTAGCTCTTTCAATTAAAAATCTATCACGCTAGTAAAAATGTCAATACGGTAGTGGTATTCAACAGTGACAACATCCTTTTTACGACGAGACCGAATTATGTCACTAAAAGAAGCACCCATATCAGGTATCTGAATAGCATGATCATTGAAGAAAGAACTAACTTTCTCCAAAAGTGCTCCCCAACTACTATGTCTTAACTGTTGAATCAATGACTTTGTACTAGAAACCAGATGTATAGCATTCAAAATGTCTTGAGATTTTTGTTGCAATGCTTGAAAAATTTTATTAGTGATTCCCATGATTTCTTTCATCATATGCAAAATGAAAACAAAATCAAATGATAATAAAGATTTAAGAGCATAAGTAGCATCACCACGTTGAGAATATGTAGATCCATTAGTAGCCAAATCTTCCAGAACTGAAGTTGTTGCTCCAAACATACGTAAAAGGCTACAAATTGAGTTGAAGTGAGAGCTTCACCTGGTATCTCCTGATCTTTTTAATGTGCCAATTTGATTTGCTCCCCTTCATGTTTTAATTTGATTAGTTGCAGCTAAATGAAAAATTTCAGTTGCATAAGCAATTCGTAATTCATCATTGCATTTGCAAGAAGAGCACACAATATTGATAATATTACTCAAACTTTGGAAAAAAGCATGAACATCAACAACTTCTTTAGCCGCAGCAACAAGAGCTAGCTGTAATTGATGAGCAAAGTAATGAACATAGTATGCATAAGGACATTCTTGAATAATTAAAGCTTGTAACCTTTTCCACTCTCTACGCATATTACTAGCCCCATCATACCCTTGACCTCGAACATTTTGAATGTTGAGATTGTGATGAGATAATTCAGAACAAATCTCTTGTTTTAGAGTAGCAATAGAGGCTTTAAGACGCAATCTATTGCTTAAAACTTGTTGTGAGCTTTGCTTAGCCAATACTTTGTCAATGTGACATAATTGATTAAGCAAATCTTTACAAGACTTAATAGCAATATTATGAGGAGAATTAAGAGATTTACCTACATGAGATAAAAAGGCCCAATCCTTTCCGTTATTCACTTTTTCCCAATTGCGAAATCCTCCTTATGTGAATGGACTTGATTTTCTAGAAAATAAATAACATGGAAGACAAAATGCAGCATCCACTTCTGGTGAATATTCTAGCCAAGAAAAATTCTTAAACCAATGAGTTTTGAAACGACGAGGATGACTTTCAAGACCAGAAAGAGGGTACTCATCCATAATAAATTGATATGGTCCAAACTTTATATATGCTCTACGGATTTCATCTTGTTGATTGATAGGATAATTCCAAATTTGCGGACCCTTTCCGAGATCACGCATCAATGAATCAATATTAACTTGATCTATTTCAGTCCTTGTTATTTTGGAAGCAGGGGGTTGAATATCTTGCTCAACAAGTTGTGTCACAGGTTGTATCTTAGGTTGTTCAATAATATTTTGAACATTACTCAAAAAATCTGAAGCTGAATTTTGTTCATCATATATTCTCTCTTTTCTCTTGAAAAATGAGTGAATTGTTTTAATCTTTGACATTTTTAACTTAACTTGAACTATCTAACAAAAAAAACAAAAATAATTGCATATATGTTATTTTTTTTAAAAAAATATTAAACCTATTGAGCAATAACAAATAATTTTAGAAACATAAATATATAATAACCAAAAAGAACTCTATTGATTTACCTGATTATTTTTTGTTCTAAGAAGTCTCACCCAAAAATAACTCTATTGAGTTTTGCCCTCACTTCAATCTTTAAACACTGTTCATTATAAATGAAAATAAATTGATTATTTTAAATAAATAATGTAAATAATATTTAACATTGTTATTAATTTAAAAAAATTGAGATATACCTCTATGAGTCTTTGTTGTGCATTCAATGATTAATATTTCGCTGTTCACTTCAAATCTTCAATGGTTTTTCTTCATATGTCTTGTTTTGGTATGGAAAGAAAATTAGAATGAAAAGAATAGAAGACCAAAAGTCTGCACGAATGGAAGCCACTAAAAGAGGGAGAAAAGAGTGCACTAATGTCTCTGATAGTTTCAAGAAAAATGTTTGAAAAATGTACTAGTGCTATTTTAATTAATAATATGGGCTATTGTTTATTGGACGAGTATAATATAACCATTTTTATTAATTATTAGAATGGACTATTTGTTAACAAGAACAACAATAATCTAAATATCCAATACATAATGTAGTTTTTAATTACTTTAATTTAC
>NC_029790.2:97894208-97899776 GCF_000816755.2 Arachis ipaensis
CTAACAATCTCCACCTTGATTGAAATAGTCATACATCTTCAGCTTCCATTGTCAACACCGACAATTCTTTGCTGCCATTGTCTATACCGACAATCATAGTTCAGAGAAATATCATACTCCACCATGAAAGTATACTCACTTGGAATTAGACCACTCCAAGCATTTCACCTTGATACAGATCGAAACCTTGCTGAAAATTCATGGTGCAACTTCCAAATTAGCTTTTCCTGGAAGTTCTTCAGCCATCGACCTAACTCCGCCACACACCTTGCATCTCAATGCCAACCAATGCCCGTGTGCAATTGTGGACCCGATTGCCACAACTCATCCTTATCCATGGCAGTGCGGTAATACCATGAGGATACTTCTTGTCTTCTAGAGAACATCATCTTCTCTCATAGAGAGAGCAACTAGAGATCTTCTCCTTCAACGCCTTCTGCAAACCTGATTGTATCAACACATCCTTGACTTGTATTTGTCCCAAGCCAAAATTGATTCTTCCATCAAATTTCTCTATTTCAAGCTTCACAGCACTTGAATATCCTGACATTGTTGTAACCATATACTGGAATAGTATAACTCAACTGTGCACTAGGAAGGGTCCCCAGGAAAGAGAGGTGGGTCACAATGGACACACTTAAATACCAAGTCTTTCCTTAGCCAGAACCTTTCCAAACTGCACTCTCACAATGTCACACTGCCTTCCAGCAACAACAACAGCAACCAAAGATCAACCTCAAGCCACAAGACAAAATTCTTTTCTAATGTGGAAGGTCAGACTAGGCTGCAACCACAGAGCATACTAAGAATAAATCCCACCGAACCGAAGCTCTTGATACCACTTGTTGGGAATAATACACCATTCCCCCTTGAGAAAACACCTTTGACAGAGAAATAAAATAGACACAATCACAACACAAGAATTTAACGTGGAAACTCCAATTACCGGAGAAAAAACCACGGCCGTTGTCAAATGACAACCAGAGAATATCACTATGTGAAAATTGTTACAACACATAGACTTCTTTCTCTCACCGACACCCCAGTACACCCACACTCTCTCAAAGCAAATATCTAACTACACCTCACAACACTCTCTAATAAAAAGTACAGAGGAAAAGAAAAATCAGATACAAGCTTAAAGTGTTTCTGACTGGTACAAAAACAAATGGAGAACTTAGCCTCATATTTATAGCCTAGACCACCCACTCCATTTGCTATCCTAAGCAATGTGGGACTAATTCAACCAAATCCTAACACTTAGGTCCCCCTCAATCCGCCGTTGAATGATAAGTGTTTTATATTTTAATATAAAAAAATCGTGTGTTTCATTCTTATAAATAGCAACAAGTATTTTCTATAGTTATAGATAATGAATAGTATTTTTATTAAAATTAAAATTTGTATATCAAATCCCTCATTAGTAGATTTTAGTCAGTTTACTATTTAGATTTGAATTTTAAATTTGTGAATAAATAATTATTGGAAACTTGGACATTGATCAAGAGAATAAATAAATATTAAAATAAGATTTCAATTCTTTGAAACATAAAAAACATAAAAATATTCAAATTTACTCTATATCTTTTTATAAAAAATTTTCTTTTTGTAGTGTTCTTAACTAATATTTTTAGAACATTTGTTAATAAGATTTCTAATTATTAATCCTTTTTATTGAACTAGTCCCATTGAATTTTATTGAATGAATTAACTCCCACTTTGTTTTGACTGTTCGTTTAATGCTTATACAATAATTAGAATACTAAATTAAATGCATCTAATTTTTGTGCATTTACTTGGTCAATGAGGGAAAAACGTATGTGAATCAATGGGATATTTAATAGGTTTAATTTTTCTATGCATCTCTATACTTTTTTTATCAAATTTTTAATTAATTTTTATATTTTTTAAATTAAATTTTTATATCATATCAAATTTTATAATTAAGTCTTAACTGTCACAAAATTATTAAAATTAATTTCATATTAAACATATTTTAATATTATCAAATATAAAATATATCATCAATATGAAAAAAAAGATAAAAGTATTGAATGAGAGATTAGAACAATGAAAAAAAATCAACTAATTTAGAGTTTCTTTTTTCTCATTATTATTACATCTTTCTTTTGGATCTTAAAAATTGTATGAAGGTAACCATAAATTGCTCTCTCTCTCTCTTTCTCTCTCTTTCTCTTTCTCTCTAAGAACTTAATTAAAAGTTTGATAAAATTATAAAGATCAATAAAGTAATTAAAATGGCAGTTTGAACCGTCATTTTTACCCTGATAATGGCGTTTCAATCGGTTAGAACGGCATTTTTGAACCGCCATTTTTACCCTTACAGAGTGACTTTTGATTGATTAAAATGTCATTTTTGAACCACCGTTTTAACTCTGACAGTGACATTTTTTTATCGTTTAAAAATGCAGCTTTTACCAATTTTTACCGGATAAAAGTGACATTTTTTATCGTTTAAAAAGGCAGTTTCAACAGTCGTTTTTACTATGTTTAACAAATAATTTTTTGTTTAAAATTCTACAACAACAAGAAATCATAACCCATAAACAAAATATTACGTAACTCATAAATAAAGTATTAAACATAATATATAATATTTTAGTATTGAAAATCAAAAGTAATAACTCCTATACAAATAAACTATCAAACATAATATAATTTTTTAATTCTAAACATAACATGTAGCTAAAGATACATCAAATATCCATCATAAAAATATTGAATTATTGAATTATGATGGCTCCACCTAATACATAGTACTACCCTTCGAATTCGTATATCTCAATAGGCTTCTCTGGGCGAGGACCTAACTTCACTGGGTCATTGAATGCTGCTGTCTGTAAGAAACTTAAAAAGTTAACCAATAATGGATCTTATCTGTCTGAATATAAACCCCTTGGCTTATGCATTTTTCATTGTCTGATTTTGCATTACAAATTTGCAGGTATTATTTTATTCAGAAATATCTTCACAAATTAACAAGGACAAATAATATCTACAGATTCATATTATATTACAGTATAGTGAAGAATGAAAAACATAACTATCTGAAATGCCAAAATTGCTAAAACTAACCAATGCTACATAATTCCATACATGTCAAAAAAATATTAGCATACTTTCTCATACTATTTCCATTTCTCAGCTGAAAAATTGAAACTTGAATTTACATTGTAAAGAAAGAAACAAAATTGAGAGAGAAGTTCACTTACCCAGAAACAAAAACACGAGTAGCAAAGCAAAGGAGCAATGGAAGAACAGCTCATTGTACAATTCCTGCACCCCAAAAAAGAACATATAGTTATTTCAAGTAAGAACCAAATACAATAAAATGAAAAAAATAATGCTTGATGCTACAACAAATGCAATCATATCAGTTTACATTAAATTCAGTTACCAAAATAAAATATATGTTAAAATATAAAATATATATAAAAAATAAATTAAATTATACATGTATTTCAGTATTTATACACAAATGTTTTGAAAAAAATATAACATAAAAAGTCATTATGATCACCATGACTGCATGAAGTTCAATATGTTGTTCTTGTATGTTGCCCAGTCTCTTTTCTCTGGTTTTAAGAACATCTATAGCTTGCTTGAAATTTCATGAAAAAAAAAATTATGGTTAACAATGCTAAAATTGTTTGGATCATATAGGAACCTTTAAAAGTTCAAAAGTTAGAGAAGGAAGATTTGTAGGGTACCTTTGATCATGAGCAACTAATTCACATATTTCTAATGCCTGCTGCTACAACAAATGCATCCAAATTTCTATTGGTTTGTTCCCAAATCTCAAAGAAATCATTTGAACAATTAATCTAGTGAGACTTCCCATGGCATTCATCCCATCCTCATTCATGCAACTAATGCCTAACAGAGTTAGCTTTGTAATGCATGGAGGAAAATAATTATTAAAGTATATTAAAAATAAATTATATAATATTATTCATATCAGTCAAAAGAAAGAACTCAAAAACAGGCCAAGTCATACAGAACTATCTTGCAGATACACATTTAAGCTTTTGTTTTTCATTGGCAAACTAAATGAAACATGCAACTGTTGGAAACTCTGTAAAAATTTTAATCTTCCTATATACTAAAATGTTTTAAGGTAGGAGAATTGAATATATATAGATATAAACTAGTTTACACTCACTTTCATGAAACCAAGTACCATAGTTTTCAATATTTATTTTATCATAAATGTCAAGAATGAGAAATGCTAAACAGTTACAGCTTAGCATGGATGTCACGCATGTAACACCCTAACTACCAAAGCTCGCACTTCCGGCTGCGCGACTATGATAGTTCGGACACTACGACGACACTTATATTAATTAATACTAAAATATGAGCCTGTTTAAAACTTTAAACCGCAATACCGCTCCCAAAGATACTTTCGTTCGATAACGTACATCCATAAATACCATTCAACTTACAACAACTCAAAAAGAGTACATCCATATATATACATAAATATATATAAATAATATTACAAACATTAACCAATACAATTCCTATCCCTCTTACAGAATATATATCAAGATAAAGGCGAGGGTACAATAAACCATAACTAAAACAATACAGAGCATCACAACAACAATTAAATAAGCTCTTCATAACTTCTGCGCCCATATCCTGAAAGGGGAAAAAATGTAGGGGGTGAGAACATCATCCTCGAAAGGGTTCTCAGTAGAGGGTTTTTGGGAATTACTGTAATAGGATACATGAAGATAAACCGTGCCAGTGATTTATAACCGTCTTATGCCTCTTTTCAAAAACAACGGTTTACAATAAAAGTAAAGTCGGAAATATTTTCTGAAAAAGGAACCATTCTATTCTCAAAATAAGAAACAAAATATCTCAACATATAAACATATATACGGTTTTTCAAATACTTGGATGGTCGTATGCATAGAGATACAAAGGTAGGAGTGTGTTTGCAAAGCAGATGTTATCAGATAGGCTCAATGCTCAAGGTCATATGATCTCAAGACTTTACAAAAACTTGAGGTGTCACGCAAATCAGCAAATCAAGATAGGCATTCACAAAGCAAAGTTGACATGGTTCAAACATGTGATAGTAAAGCAAGGCATCGAAGGCTATAAAACATGATGGGGTTAAAACGACGTACTTAACATCCGCACACTAATCTCATCTCAACCTCAAAGCTTCAACTCTCCAACTCCGTCAAGCACCTTACAATCCTCATATCCGATCATAAGTCAGACAACTGCAAGCCCGTTCGCAAAGAACGAAACACCAAAAACTCATAACGTTGCACACCTACCGCTTCGACTTCCGTATACACATATCACGTATTAAAGAACTAACGCATCGCGCTACTACGTCTACAAGTCACACGTGATATCAAAACAATTCTCGAGTCTACTCAGAAGGATACCAGATTTAGAACGGAGAGACATATGTCAAGAGTAATACTCATAGATTTGGGAGAATGTATCCAATCCAGGTAAACAAAGACACTCAACCAATGAAGTTTGCTAGAAATAAATCGATTGACAACTTCAAAGATAACC
>NC_029790.2:97899956-97900045 GCF_000816755.2 Arachis ipaensis
TCATCCTCGAAAGGGTTCTCAGTAGAGGGTTTTTGGGAATTACTGTAATAGGATACATGAAGATAAACCGTGCCAGTGATTTATAACCA
>NC_029790.2:97900078-97901421 GCF_000816755.2 Arachis ipaensis
CAACCAATCACCACAGTCCAACAGAGTCCCAGTAGCCAACACAATTAGGAAGATGCCAAACAGTTAAAACAGTTATTGCAAGTAGAACAATTAGCAATCAATCACATAGGCAAACCAAGTATGATATGCACACCCAAACAATGTCACATAGATGCATATGATGCATGCCTGTCCCTAATGGCTGATGATATCATCTGTCGGTTATAGAGCCAACCCGACAAGTCCTGGTAGCTAACCATTGGACTGTCCCTCTGTCGCGCATCCCCAACTCGAGTTATACTCATCATAAACTTGATCATAATCATGATCCATATCCATCACCTTCACTGGTGAATATTTACGGGGGCGAGCTCATCCGGGACTTTCACAGTGCCCGGCCACACTTACGACATAGGGTCAACAGAGTATCAAGTCTCAACCTGGAGCACGTGGTGGCTAGCCACTGCTACTACCTAGGGAAACTCGTATCTCAGATAGTGGAAGCGCAACATTCACATTTACCAATGATTCAGCATAAACAAGCATTCAATCTCATCCATGGATCAACATCCATCTCAGCCATCCGGCTCACGGTTCAGTCCAGAACCAGCCAATATTCGTATCATACACAGCCATTCCGGCTCACGGTTCAATCCAGAACCAAGCAATATTTATAATCATACATAGCCATTCCGGCTCACAACAAAACAGCACTTCCACATTCAACATCATAAATTCATAAAATCGGCATTTAAGCCATAAATCACTTTTTCCCAAATCATTTCACTTGAAATAGAATTTCAACTCTTTTTAGCCTTGACTTTGAAGATCTCATTTTCAAATCATCTCAGGCTCATAAGCCAAATTTACTCAAAGTGAGTTTCCTTTTTAAAGCAAAGCCACTTTCGGCATTCTCTTTCCAAAACTTCCAAAACCATGGAAAGTTAAAGATTCTTTTTGGGAACTTCAAAATCATCCATCCAACGATGGGATTTTATAACAAAAGTTTTTCGGCAGAGTCCCAAGTCTTTAGGGAAGGTCAACTTATATAAATTCCTTAAAATTCATTGAAACTTTTAAAATCATAGATTCCCGGTTCAAGTAAATAAAACTAAATTTATTATGAAACTGAACCATACAAAATCACAAGTTCCAACCCGGTCCAAAAATCAACTCATTTGAAAAGGAACCGGTTCATTTGAATCAAACCACTTTCAGGTTTCTTTTTGGAACCCATTTTTCTAACTCTTCCAAAATGCCTCAAACTTGATTACCCAATCAAAAGTCTAAATTCCTTTAAAATCACTAAAAGCTCCTTTTTATATTGAAATCAATATTAGAGCATCATTCTTTCCTTCAGTGAT